>NC_092340.1:164771250-165142500 GCF_046630445.1 Rutidosis leptorrhynchoides
AGCTTGGACGGTTTCCAGCAGATCTGGACGGCGTCCAAATGGCCTGCCAGATTCTGCTCACGGGTCCAACTCACATGAGCGGAAAATCCGCTTTCCGACACTTTTAAACGAAAACCTTTTTACAACATATCAATATAAGTAAAACTAATAGATTTCCAACATCAAAACAAGTTTTACATCATCGGGCCCACAATCGCCCATTTTACGAGTTTCGTCCAAAAATACAAGTTTCGACCATTAGATTTTAAGTTCCAAACTACACCTAGAGCACGGTGTTTGGGGTTAAACTACCCAATCTCGGTCAACCTTCAAAAAGCTAAACACCCAAAAGCATCCCCTATCAATACAAGCGGGTGACCACTAATCCAACCGAATACCTTTGCCTTTGTCCAAGCTGGAGCCTAAAAAGGTAAACAACGAGAGGGTAAGCTAAAGCTTAGTGCGTGCAATAGTTATACATATGCATATATAATCTATCTACTTGCATTCAATTACATAATACCGGATTCAAGCTAGCAATTCGACAACTATGCAACCATCATGCACAAACCAATATCCACAATACATAATGAGCTAGCGACAATAATAGCATATAGTTCACAATTAAATATGCTAATACCCAAATCACACAACCATGGTTAACCAATAGTAAGAGGAATGGTACTCAAATTTCCAACCGGTGTTCATAACAACCGTTAGTGTACAACACATATATCACTAACCCTTGGACAACACATATCCGTTTAGAAAATCGTTAGTGTACAACACATATATCACTAAATTGGACAACACATATCCATTTATACAATCGTTAGTGTACAACACATATATCACTAAATTTGGACAACACATATCCATCTATAAAACCGTTAGTGTACAACATATTTATCACTAACTTGGACAACACATATCCACTCATACGAATAAACACATCATATACGTACATGTATACTTATTCCACTCACCTCAAAGTCTCTTGTGAAAGATAACCGCGCTTGTAAACCTTCAATGTAAAGTACCTATTACATTTAGCACATAATCAATCACAACTCAAGTTGGTCAACCAACTCATTCAACATTCTAGAGTCTTTTGACCCAAGGTGCAATTTCGACCCATTTGCACACTTAACCCTAATTATGGGTCACCTTCACCAAAAACCCCAACTCTAGCCATTTATGGTCTTAATACACATAAAATCACAATGTTATCTCATTTTCACACTAACAAGACAACTTAGGTCATCAAAAGACCCGTTTTACCCATTCGAGGTTTCCACACCCATTCGGATCACCACATACCCAAATAGCACCCATTTACATAACAACTAGGTGTGCTAGTGGTTAACTAACCAATTTAAGACTCATAAACTGATTTAACATTTCAAAACCCTAGGTTAGTCATCCTTGAGCACTCATGACTCAAACTTAACCAAAAACCCCCAAATTACTAACAAATGGGTTTTATGTTCGTCACTAGCCCAAACCCTAACCCTTAAACACATTAAACTAAGGAAATCAAGTTTAGGACTTACCACCACAATTAAAACGTTGCTAGTGAGGAGATGAACAACTTTAATGCTCGAGCTCTAACCCGAAACAAGCTTCTTCCTCTTCTATTTGAGCTTTCTCACACTTGAATCACACTCTCTCTCTAGAATTGAAGTGGATGAAGTTTGGTGGTTGTAAATGGAGTAAATGAAGCTCCAAAAACTGATCTAGGCCTTTAAATTCGGCCCCCAAGTAAAATTACCAAATTACCCCCTTTAAATATCTAAAAACAAGGCAGCTGGCCTGCCAGCTATTCTGGACGGCGTCCAGATTTCTGGACGGCATCCAGCCCTTTACAACGGGACGGCATCCCACCTATTTGGACGGAGTCCAACATAACTTGGAAAAACTGGGTCTTACAACTCTCCCCCACTTGAACCGGATTGCGACCTCGCAATCCAAGCCGCATGACAAGCAGGAAGATATAGCAAAACAAACTCTTCGGGTTCCCAAGTAAACTCAGAATCTTTACTACGACGCCATTGAACCTTAAAAGTCCTAACCACTTTATTTCTAAATCTTTTGACCTTCTCGTCGAGTATAGCAATCGGCTCCTCAACATACTCCAACTTATTATTTAGCTCAATCTCATCTAATGGTACCCATGATGAATAATCCGCAAGACACTTACGGAGATGGGAAGCATGGAATGTATTATGGATCCCCGCAAGTTCTTCAGGTAATTCCAAATGATATGCAACTTCGCCAACTCGAGCTAAAACTTTAAATGGGCCAATAAATCGAGGAGCTAACTTTCCCCGTTTTTGAAACCGAATAATACCTTTCCATGGTGAAACCTTAAGCATCACCATGTCACCTTCTTGGAATTCAATCATTCGCCTACGTTTGTCGGCATATGACTTTTGTCTATCTTGCGCCTTTTTCAAATGAGCCCGAATCATATCGATTTTTCTATTCGTTTATAAAACCAAATCGGTACTCCCAATTTCCTTTTGTCCCACTTCACCCCAACAACTTAAAGTTCGACATCTTCGCCCATAAAGTATTTCATACGGTGGCATCCCGATACTAGTATGATAACTATTATTGTAAGAGATTTCCACCAAAGGCAAGTGCTCGTCCCAACTACCACCGAAATCAATAATGAACGCCCGTAACATATCCTCCAAAGTTTGATTCGTACGTTCGGTTTGACCGTCCGTTTGAGGATGGTACGCCGTGCTCAATTTTAATTGTGTACCCATATCTTCATGAAAATTTTCCCAAAACTGAAATGTGAAACGGGTATCTCGATCCGAAATAATAGATATAGGAACCCCATGTCGAGCGACTACTTCCTTGATAAACAATTTAGCCAAGGTCTCCGACGATATCGCTTCCCGAATGGGAAGAAACAAACACTTTTTGTCAATCGGTCAACTATCACCCAAATTGAATCAAATTGGGTTCTCGCCGTCTTTGGTAACTTTGTGATAAAATCCATGGTAATGTGCTCCCATTTCCATTTCAGAATTTCCAACGGTTGTAACTTACCATACGGCTTTTGGTGTTCGGATTTAACTTGCAAACACGTGACGCATTGCTCAACATACTTAACAACATCACGTTTCATGTCCGGCCACCAATACTCCTTCCTTAAATCAAGATACATTTTTGTTGCGCCCGGATGAATGGAATACTTTGACTTATGTGCTTCATCAAGTAGCACTCGTCGATAATCCCCCATCTTAGGCACCCACACTCTTCCTTGAAAAGAAAACAAACCGCGCGAGCCTATAGTAATGAACTCCGATTACCCCACTATTCGTTCCGCATGCTTGTTGTGAACGTAAGCCTCTATTTGAATCACATCAAGTTTTTTAAAAAAATCGTTAGTAATAATCATACGTAACAATCCCAATCGTAACGCCGGGTGATGACTCTTTCGACTTAACGCATCCGCGACCACATTCGCCTTGCCCGGATGATAAAGTATTTCACAATCATAATCTTTTACCACATCCATCCACCTACGTTGACGATAATTCAAATCTCTTTGGTTAAAGAGATGTTTCAAACTCTTATGATCCGAATAAATCGTACTCTTGACACCATACAAGTAATGGTGCCAAATTTTCAATGCATACACAACCGCCGCCAACTCAAGATCATGAGTCGGATATCTCGTCTCGTGTTCCTTTAATTGTCGAGAGGCGTAAGCGATGATTTTACCACTTTGCATTAGAACACACCCGAGCCCATTTAGCGAAGCATCACAATAAACCGTCATGTCTTCCGCACCTTCTGGCAACACCAACACCGGAGATTGACACAACTTTTCTTTTATCAGTTGAAAAGCAATTTCTTGCTCGTTCTCCCAAATAAATCTCGCGTTCTTCCTCGTCAATTTCGTCAACGAAGAAGCGATCTTAGAAAAGTCTTGGATAAACCGCCGATAATAACCGACCAATCCAAGAAAAATTCGGATTTCCGTAGGCGTAGTCGGTCGTCTCCAACTATTTACCGTCTCTATCTTCCCCGGATCTACTTGAATACCGTCTTTGTTCACAATGTGGCCAAGGAATTGAACTTCCCATAGCCAAAATTCACATTTGGAGAATTTAGCATACAACTTCTCCTTACGCAACGTCTTTAACACACCCCGCAAATGATGTTCATGTTCCTTCATACTCTTCGAATAGACAAGTATGTCGTCAATGAACACAATTACCGACTTGTCCAACATATGTTGGCACACTCGGTTCATAAGATCCATGAATGCCGCCGGTGCATTCGTAAGACCGAAAGGCATAACTACAAACTTAAAATGCCCATAACGCGTTCGAAAAGTCGTTTTCTCTATATTTTTCTCACGGACCCGCATTTGGTGATAGCCGGACCGTAGGTCAATCTTAGAGAAATACGTAGCACCTTGGAGTTGGTCAAACAAATCGTCAATCCGAGGTAATGGATAATGATTCTTGATCGTCACTTTATTCAACTCCCGGTAATCGATGCACATCCGCATATTACCATCCTTCTTTTTCACGAATAAAATCGGAGCGCCCCATGGCGAAGCACTCGGTCTAATGAAACCCTTCTCAAGCAACTCTTTGCATTTCCGTTGGCGCTAAACGATTAGGAGTTTTAGCAATGGGAGTAGCTCCCGAAACCAACTCAATGTGAAATTCAACTTGTCTCTTCACCGGAACACCCGGTAACTCATCCGGAAAAACGTCTTCAAATTCATTAACCACCGGAATTTCACGAATGGGTGGTGGCTCATCACGAGTATCAACAACATGGGTAAGAAAAGCCATGCCACCACTAACAAGGAAACGACGTGCCCGTGCAAAAGTGCATATCGGCACAAGTCTTCTACGCTTATCACCGTGAATAATTAACTCTCCCCCACTTGGGGTCTTCACACGAAAAAAAATTTCATGGCATGCAATATCGGCTCTATTATGATCGAGCCAATTCATACCAACAACGATATCAAAATCACCCAAAGTCATCGGGATAAGATCAATCTTAAAGTTTTCGGCACCAAAAAGGACATCACAATTTTTACACACATCAACCACTAGCACCATCTTGCCGTCCACTATTTCGACTTTTACCGGACGACTTAACTTAGCTAACGGTTTATTAAGTTTAGGCACAAATTTCGGTGACACAAACGACAAGTTTGCACCACTATCAAAGAGTATCCTTGCCAGATTAGAATTAACCATGAAGGTACCTAAGACAACTTCGTTAGATTGCTTGGCTTCCTCATTGGTCATCAAATAATTGCGACCCCTAGCCGTACCCGCCGCCTTCTCTAGCCGCTTAACATTATCATTGCGCAACTCGGGACACTCGGGCCTTTTGTGCCCTTCTTTACCACAATTGTAACATGTAACTTTGTTCGGCGCATTTGGACAATCATGAGCCATGTGTCCTTTTTGCCCACAAGTATAGCAAGTGACCACATGACCACCGGAACCACCCTTCTTCACGCTATTAACACTTTCGGAACCCTTCTTGTTCTTCTTGTTTGAAAAGTTCGATTGACTCGAATTCTCAAACTTCCTCTTACCAAAAGTAAAACCACCCTTTCTTATCACAAGCGCCTCAAAACCCTTGGCCATATTGTTGAACAATTCATCAAAACTTTTTTCCACATTCACACTAATCTTCTCTTGGTAACTATCATTTAAGATTCGATAGAAGTCTTCCTTCAACATTTTATCATTCCCGACATACTCCGGGCAAAATTGGGTCTTAGACAAAAACACGAATTTGAGAGTGTTCAAATCCATCGACCCTTGCCTCAAAGAACGTAACTCGTCTTTAAGCCTAGTAAGATCAGCCGAAGTTCGGTATTCGTCGAAAAACTCCTTCTTGAATTCATCCCAAGTGAATTTCATGCATTGTTCTTCGCCATAAAGTTAGATCTTTGCGTCCCACCACAACTTATCATCGCCCCTCAACATACCACACCCATACCTTGTCTTCTTATCGGGAGGACATTCACAGGTGCGGAAGGCCCCCTCCATATCGGAGATCCAAAGGGCACTCTTAAGAGGGTCTCGTTCACCTTCAAAGGTGGGAGGTTGAGAATCCTTGAAGTTCTTATAGAGAAAGTCCCGTCTTCCCACATTATCTTCATGAAGAACGGCCTTAACTTGCTCCTTTACTACATTGACTAGTTGCTCGTCAATCGTATCTAGAAACATTTTCTTAACATCTTCGAGGAACTCCGCCTTTTTACGTTTAAAGATGGCCTCAACTTTGGCCGTGAACTCAACGTCCTCACTCGTACTTCCGTCATTGGTGTCATGTCCATTTCTCATCTTCATTCTATAAAACTAAAAAGATTAAACAACGAAACGAAAGGACTTAACACATATGTATATACATATACCCCACACTAGCCCATCTTGCTTAACATTCGTCGTACATCGATTGTTTGACATGATTTGAACCTGTAATAATGGTAGCTAATCATTGTTACGCGAGCACGTCGCATTAACTTGCTAGTATAACGCCTATCTTGCTTGATGATTGTTGACACAACACAAAACAATTCGCGCAAGGTTAGTTCACATAAACCTAAGCAATAAGAATTTTTGATTCGACCCAAAGTCCTACAAGTCCCGCATAAAGCGTACACACAATAAAGTCTAAGTCTAGGCACCTATCTCAAGTCGCCTAAATCCCTTAGACCATGCTCTGATACCACTTGTAACAACCCGACTTCGCTTTACCAAAAACACACTAAAAAAATAAAAAATTCTGGTGCAGCACATCTGGACGGCGTCCAGATTATTGGACGGCGTCCAGCAAAGAAAGCTTGGACGGCGTCCAGCAGATCTGGACGGCGTCCAAATGGCCTGCCAGATTCTGCTCACGGGTCCAACTCACATGAGCGCAAAACCAGCTTCCCGACACTTTTAAACGAAAACCTTTTTACAACATATCAATATAAGTAAAACTAATAGATTTACAACATCAAAACAAGTTTTACATCATCAGGCCCACAATCACCCATTTTACGAGTTTCGTCTAAAAATACAAGGTTCGACCATTAGAGTTTAAGTTCCAAACGACACCTAGAGCACGGTGTTTGGGGTTAAACTACCCAATCTTGGTCAAACTTCAAAAAGCTAAACACTCAAAAGCATCCCCTATCAATACAAGCGGGAGACCACTAATCCAACCGAATACCTTTGCCTTTGTCCACGCCAGAGCCTAAAAAGGTAAACAATGAGAGGGTAAGCTAAAGCTTAGTGCGTGCAATAGTTATACATATGCATATATAATCTATCTACTTGCATTCACTTACACAATACCGGATTCAAGCTAGCAATTCGACAATTATGCAACCATCATGCATAAACCAATATCCGCAATACATAATGAGCTAGCGACAATAATAGAATATAGTTCACAATTAAATCTACTAATACCCAAATCACACAACCATGGTTAACCAATCGTAAGAGAAATGGTACCGGTGTGTACAACACATATATCACTAAATTGGACAACACATATCCATTTATACAATCGTTAGTGTACAACACATATATCACTAAATTTAGACAACGCATATCCATCTATAAAACCGTTAGTGTACAACGTATTTATCACTAACTTGGACAACACATATCCACTCATACAAATAAACACATCATATACGTACATGTATACTTATTCCACTCACCTCAAAGTCTCTTGTGAAAGATAACCGCACTTGTAAACCTTCAATGTAAAGTACCTATTACATTTAGCACATAATCAATCACAACTCAAGTTGGCCAACCAACACATTCAACATTCTAGAGTCTTTTGACCCAAGGTGCAATTTCGACCCATTTGCACACTTAACCCTAATTATGGGTCAACTTCACCAAAAATCCCAACTCTAGCCATTTATGGTCTTAATACACATTAAATCAAAATGTTATCTCATTTTCACACTAACAAGACAACTTAGGTCATCAAAAGACCCGTTTTACCCATTCGAGGTTTCCACACCCATTCGGGTCACCACATACCCAAATAGCACCCATTTACATAACATCTAAGTGTGCTAGTGGTTAACTAACCAATTTAAGACTCATAAACTCATTTAACATTTCAAAACCCTAGGTTAGTCATCCTTGAGCCCTCATGACTCAAACTTAACCAAAAACCCCCCAAATTACTAACAAATGGGTTTTATGTTCGTCACTAGCCCAAACCCCAACCCTTAAACACATTAAACTAAGGAAATCAAGTTTAGGACTTACCACCACAATCAAAACATAGCTAGTGAGGAGATGAACAACTTTAATGCTCGAGCTCTAACCCGAAACAAGCTTCTTCCTGTTCGATTTGAGCTTTCTCACACTTGAATCACACTCTCTCTCTAGAATTGAAGTGGATGAAGTTTGGTGGTTGTAAATGGAGTAAATGAAGCTCCAAAAACTGATCTAGGGCTTTAAATTCGGCCCCTATGTGAAATTACCAAATTACCCCCTTTAAATATCTAAAAACAAGGCAGCTGGCCTGCCAGCTATTCTGGACGGCGTCCAGATTTTTGGACGGCGTCCAGCCCTTTACAATGGGACGGCGTCCCACCTATTTGGACGGCGTCCAACATAACTTGGAAAAACTGGGTCTTACAAATAGATCATCAGATCAAGTACTAATCAATCCTAAAATCATGTTATTTAATCATTAAGCATGGCAAACAAGTGTATTTAAGCAAAAAAGTTTAAATATTATTACAGAAACTCAACCATACATATCTGGAAAAGAACCAGAAATTGTACAGATGAAGCACACGAAGCCGGCGGCTTCCTTTCAGCCAAGCCAGCGGCTTGGGATGGTGAGGTCGGTGGCTTCATCTGATTTCCAGATGAAGTTCAGATTTCATCCACGTAACTACTATGAACGTTTAGTTCATAGCAGAAGACGAACAGAAACAATTACAGTAAATAAAATAGATTAAACAATAAAATAAAGATAGAATCATACCTTAAAAAGGTAGATGTAAGAAACTTGAATTAAACTTGAATGATTCTTGATTACAATGAATAAATCTAATCTAAGGGTTTAGGAAAAACCCTAAAAGAAAAACAATCTAACAAAATTATTGAATTATTGAACTATGAATTACATATGAAAACTGAGACCAGAGACCTCTATTTATAATATTCAGAAACAGTGGCCAAGCCGGCGACTTCAATGGAAAGCCAGCGGCTTACCTTAGGTCGGTGACTCCTTCTGCAAGTTTGACTTAATCCGCAAGCATAAATATTTTAACCGTCATAATTAAGCCGGCGGCTTGGTGGAAGTCCGGCGGCCTCAGTGATCCGGCAAATCTTTCTGATTTTGTTTCCATTTTTACTTGAACTTGGTCGATAAGTTGAGAAACCGTGTCCATTAGACCGGTGACTTCAGGATGAAGCCAGCAGCTTCCTTTGATTTTTACTTGGTCAACAAGTTCTTTCTATTTTATAGATTTTCTAGAACATTCTGGCATATTCAACCCCAGGCCGGCGGCCTCCTGGACTAAAGGCCGGCGGCTTCACAGCCTTTTCTACAATTTTCTCCGTTTTTTATCTTGTTTGATACATAACTTTGATAAAATCATTAAAAATACCCTTTTCTCCATTTTACCTATTTAAGTGTATTTTAGGATTAAAATGTCTCAAAAATACTAAGATAACTCCTCAAAATATTATCAAAAAACTGTATAATTTAGGAGTTATCATAAATCATGAAATTTGATTCTCATGTGAGTTCTTATGTGCTGCTATTGTTCGAGATCCATACTTCGAATTGTTCTTCATGATTCTGAGCTTTTGATGTTGTTTTGTATGATGTTTCTTCACAAATCATCTAAGTCGCTGCTATTAGATTCATTTGCAATGTGTTTCAAGCTCCAATTTAATATATTGGATTGTTTACCAAAAAATTGTTGAAGAAATAGCCATATGAAGCATGAGCGTTATTCGCACATCCATGTGTTATTGAATTTGATATTCGCATACCTGAATTCAGGTAGCAGGATGTTCGCACAATTGAACATGATGAAATTCGTGTAATGAACATCTTTGCTCGGTAACAATTACAAAAGAAGATGAATCATCTTCGCACAGTGCTTACATTTGTTTCTTTGTATAGTTATTCACACATGGACTGTTAAGTGTACGAATAATGGATTGTGCAATAAGGCTCAACTCTCTGTTATTGGCTGTCCGAACAAGGCCCTAAACCTTATATGATATTGTGTTGTACGAATTATCCTTAATGGGCCATCCGAATTCAATTCAGCTCCTCCAGTGATAAGCCCAAGTTCTGAACCCAATACATGTGAGAATTTGATACATTTACATGATTAGTCCATTTCAGAACATATACTTTTGCATGACAAGTTCTGTCCAAATTAGGACCTCATGTGCTGAATTTTTCAGACAGTGCAAAAGTTAACGAAAGTTAACTATTTCAGTGAAATCCCTGACGGACTAGTAGAAATCAACTAACAGAGGCCGACGAGGTACGAAAGGTTGACTTATTGGGATTTAACAACATTTTTCAGGAAAATTTGGCGTCCGGGTTTTGGCGTTCAAATTTCCTCTTGGCGTTTCTCATATGCGTTATTTGATATACTTTTGCGGATTTCCAATTACATCAACCACTTGTTACAATAAAGCTTTTATTCCATGCAAGCATCATTGTGTGGGAGATATGGATTGGTTAATGTTCGTGATGATATATTCCTTATTTGAAAGGGAAGTAAAGATAACTAAAGTAAAACATCGTCTTCACTAGGTTGAATTAGAGCTTGTCGATGAATGCTTGTTCAAGGGAAAGCCACTACACGAGACTTCAAGGAAGTCTAAAGTCTCAAAGAATTCCTAAATCCATTAAGATTTGGATATCATGCATAGTTCAAGTAGGTGAGGGTCTTTCTATCATGATTGAAAGCCCACGAGTGCTTTGAAGAAGGACATTCGCAAGTAGTATGTCTGATCTTTCTAATCAAGGCGAGTGATGATTTGACTATGAGCGTTAAGAACGGGTGTTTTGACTTTAACCTCAGTTTCTAACTCGTTGAAACGTAGTAAAGATGTTTATTTAAGTCAACTAAAAATTGATCTCCCGGAATCAAGTCATTTTTGGTTTTAGAAACTTGGTTTGGCATCATAGTGTCATTGTCATACACCGATGGTAAAGCAAGTTCATGAGTGAATTCCACCACAACATACTCATTGTTGGTGTCAAGATTAAATAAACCAAGTGTACTATTTTTTTGTTAAAATCAACATTTGATGAATCTTGATTAGTTCTATTGATTAAGAAAAGTGGAGTCGGTTGTTTGAATCGTTTATCAAAATTACGTGTTGGTGGAATATCACTATCTTCGGAACATAAACCATCATCAAAATTGAAGCGACCCATCCTAATCTATAAGGATGAATACAATAACATGTGATTACATTGCGAGGTATTTGACTTCTAAATGATACATTTTACAAACATTGCATTCGTTTAAAAGACAAACTTTCATTACATCGAAAGTTGACAGGCATGAATACCATTTCATAATTTCCAAACTATAATTGACTTAATCTGTCATTTAATTAATAATAATCTTTATTGAACTCAACGACTTGAATGCAACGTCTTTTGAAATATGCCATGAATGACTCCAAGTAATATCTTTAAAATGAGCAAATGCACAGCGGAAGATTTCTTTCAATCCTGAGAATAAACATGCTTGCAAGTGTCAACCAAAAGGTTGGTGAGTTCATTAGTTTATCGTAATCAATCATTTTCATAATTTTAATAGACCACAAGATTTCATATTTTAATTTCTCATAAACATCATGCATGCATATAGCCATCTGCATAAAAATCATTCATATGGATTGAACACCTGGTAACCGACATTAACCATAATGCATAGAATATCCCCACAAATATCGACGTCTGTATAATAATAATCTCGAAGTACTAAAGCCATCCATAGACATGAATGGGGGTTGTTAGGCCCAATAGATCTATCTTTAGGATTCGCGTCAATTAGGGGCCATTTCCCTAATTCTTAGGTTACCAGACTTGAAGGGCGATATTCGATTTCGATAATCCAACCATAGAATGTAATTTCGATTACTTGTGTCTATTTCGTAAAATATTTATAAAAGCAGCACATGTATTCTCAGTCCCAAAAATATAAATTGCAAAAGCATTTAAAAAGGGAGCAAATGAAATTCACAATACTGTATTTCGTAGTAAAAATACATATGTCATCATTGAACAAGTGTAGGGTTACCTCGAATTCACGAACCTATATTAAGTATATATATATATATATATATATATATATATATATATATATATATATATATATATATATATATATATATATATATATATATATATATATATATATATATTATGTTGGTCAATATCTGTCTAACAATTTAGGTCAAGTCGTAGTGTATCACAATGCTAATGCTCGAGACCGATATGCAAAAGTTAACAAACATCAGTTTGACCCAAAATGACTTTCAAAATCTATACATGTTTATTATATACCTTAAATATAGTCCTTTTATATATTTATCAGATTTTATTAGAGTAAATAATACAAGTCATATATTAATAAATAAAAATTTATATTAAAATTTATATATGATAAAAATATACTTTTATATGTCTCGAGTAATAAAATTTATATAATTCACTCAAAATCATAAACATATAGTGATATATATTATTAATATAATTATATTACATGTGGTAAAAATATCTTTGTATCACATATTTATTTGATAAAATAATATTGATAATAATAATAATGAGGAAAAGTTGTATTATTTTATAATAATAATAATGATAATATTAATAAAGATAATGTTATTAAAAGTGTTTAATATAAATAACAAGGGTAATAATAATGATGATATTACTAATACTAATAAAATTAATAATAACGATAATTTTAAATAAAATGGTAGTTTTAAATTCTATACTTTTAATAATACTATATTCTTAATAAAAACGATAATTGTTAATAATAATAATAATTTTTAGTAGAATGATAGTTTTAATAAAAATGATAAATTTTAAATGATAATTGATAGTATCGATACTTTAATATTAGTAAAATAATATAATTTATCTTAATAATAATATTTACTATATATAATAATTATCATAATAAGATTAGTAATAATAATATTTTATAAAAAATAATTCTATCAAAAATGATAATTTTTAATAATAATCCTAATATGATAATAATGATAATATTTTATAATAAAAATGATATTTCTATTAGAAATGATAATTTTAATAAAAGTGATAATTTTTAATATTAATGATACTTTTAATAATAATAATAATGATAAAAATAATAAAATGATAGTCTTTATAAAAATGTTACTTTTTAATAATAACGATAATTTCAGTAATAATATCAATAATAATAATAATAATAATAATAATAATAATAATAATAATAATAATAATAATAATAATAATAATAATAATAGTAATAATAATAATAAAAATAATAATAATAATAATAATAATAATAATATAATAATAATAATTATAATAATAATACTAATACTAATACTAATAATAACCTTAGTGATAATAACGATAATAATAATAATAATAATAATAATAATAATAATAATAATAATAATAATAATAATAATAATAATAATAATAATAATAATTTATAGATAATAATAATAACGACGATAGTAATAATAATAATAATAATAATAATAATAATAATAATATTATTATAATTAACGATAATTCAGTTGACCATATCTTTAAATCCGTTCATCGAAATCACACGACTTCTAAATGAAAAGTTATTAATTTTTCGACAGCTTTCCAATGACATGCATAACATATACCTTATATCAGTAATATATGTACTAAATTCATGATTCATCTTACACTATTTAACGACGAAACTAAATATACAAGCATGCATAATCAAATATTTTCGAGCACTAATCAGGGATACACTATTAATATATAAAAGGTAAGATACGAGTGCTCACGTATCAATATTGAGATTCAATATTGCAGAAAAATACATAGACACATCGGAGAAGATAAACACTAGATTGGCCTCACGAGCTATATCCCCGATCCATACCCATAACCTCCATAGCTATAACCCATAATTCCAAAGCTTAAACCCGTTTTAAAAACTCGTTTTAGACCACTCAAGCATCACTTCGTCATAGTATTTTATGTATAAATAATAATAATACTATTATTAATAATAATATTAATCTCAATAATAATAATAATAATAATAATAATAATAATAATAATAATAATAATAATAATAATAATAATAATAATAATATAATTAATAACAGAGGGAGTAATATATCGATGAATTATATGTGTGTGCAATCGAGTCAGAAACGAATTCAATTTATAGACCCTTGCTGAACTTTTGCCTCATGCGATCGCATGGTTCCTTAGTCTTCTGGCCATGCGATCGCATGGCCTTCTCTTCCAGCTCATCTTCGTTCAATCATATTTGCCGACACTCGTTTATATTAATATTTAATATATATATTTAATTAATATAATTATATATATTATATTATATTCACAAGCATAGAAGACTTGTAACCTTAGTTCCATTGAGACGTACGTTGGAAAATGATTTATGACTCGGTTCTGGTTTTTCGAACGACGTTTCGTATGCTTAGAAAATTTGTACTTTACATTTCGTGACTCGTACCCTTGTCAAAATATAACCTTAAATCATTGATAAATTATATTACACGAAGTATAACTTATACATTTGGTTGTTTTGGTCATTTGCTTTTATAAATCAACTTGTCGTTGTTTATTAAAATATATTTAATAATATAAGATCAAAACGTTTTATAAAAATGTTAATATTACCTTATAAAATATATATATATATATATATATATATATATATATATATATATATATATATATATATATATATATATATATATATTCGTTTAGAAATATAAATTTAATTGAAATATTTATTTAATATATTATTTAGTTTTTTCAAAACTAATTACATTTTAAAGTTATTTTATTTAAAATTGTTTAGATAATAGAAGTTGTTATATCAAATAATGTTTTTAGTATTATGAAAACTAAATAGTTAATTTACCGAGGGTCACGAGGCAATCACTATAAAGTATGCTTTTGAAAATTAAACGGGAATCTCCACCAACTTTTGACTAACTCACGTTAATTGACACTTTAATTCCAATTATGTAAATTATTTCACCAATTATTCCGAATACCGTTAAAAGAAAAAGATTTTCTTAAATCATAGTAGACCTCACGATGGAGACTTATCATACATCTGATAATTCAATTATTTTGATATTATCTTTTAATTCCGTCGATAAATATATTGAAACAAATATGTTCAAGTAAAGTATTATACATCTAATACTTTGTTAACGTTTTCAATTAATATAACTATATATTATATATACATATCTATATACACATATATGTTCGTGAATCATCGAGCACAATCAAAGGGTAATTGATTACATGAATATAATTCTAAAATTTTTGAGACTCAACATTACAGACTTTGCTTATCGTGTCAGAAACATATAAAGATTAAGTTTAAATTTGGTCAAAAATTTCCGGGTTGTCACAAAAATGATCAATTGCATTTAAAGATTCGGAACAGGTATATTTGAGTGACTCTAATCGTAATTTGATCTCATTAAAATTCGCTTGGATAAGACTCATGTGAAAAAGTTAATTTTCGTTTTTCATAAGAATTGTTTAACTAATCATAGGTAAAATCAACTTCATAATAGATTTGTTTGGCTATTTTGGATTTCATCACCCAGAGCTTCATTCAAAGGACGAACATAATTCATCAAAAGACTGTACCCCATATAGTCAGTTACATACATTGGTGATACTTCAGATTTGATTGAGAGCAAAGTTCCCGGATTATCAAAACACAACCCAGATATATTATTGGTACTGTGGTATTCTTCTTTAAGAATAACTTCAAAATATTTTGGTTGATGCATGTAAATGGTTTGCTTAGATTGTTTTTGTCGATACAACTTTTTCTGGTAATAAACCATTTGTTCTTTGAAAGACTCGATATCATTTGTAAGCTTGATGAAACCCAAAACAGCAGAAATCGATGACACAATCGCTACAATCTTCTTCTACAATCATTCAAACAAAATCATTCATGAACAAAATCATAATCCCAACGTAAATCATTTAAGAACTAATCTTTCGCAGCGAAAGTAACCAAGCAACAATACAACAAAAGTTTCGAAATGAAAACCCACATGCGATAAAATAACAAATCCGTAAATGAATATAAAGAAGAAAAAAAATCTTACTTTATTCCATTATAGAAACGGTAAACCACGGTGAAGTTAATCGATCGTACCAGCAACCACAAAACCCTTGAAAAAAGTAACCACAAAAACCCTAATTAAACAAAGAAGAATACTGATTGAGATGAAACAAAGATTAAAAATGAAGGAAAGGAGGAAGCAACGACAGTGTTGGCCGTAGCAGAAGCGACGGTGGTGGTAGAAGCAGCCCCATTCTGGGTGAATTTGTCTAGTTCTAATTCTAATTTCAAAATATGGAGAAAAAGCGTGCAACAGAATGCAATTTTCAAGAAAATCAAGACCAATAAAATAAAAGGCGTGCAATCCAATTTTATGAGATTTTAGATTTCCTAAGTTTTTTTTTCATTTGAGTTACAGGACTCCAGAATATGTATTTTATAAATTAATATTTATTTTATTAAAAGATTAATTCGAAAGATGACATTAGCAAGGAGGCTAAAATTTTTTTATTTGAATTATTTTTATGCTTAAGAAAGGTGTACTTATGACATCATTGTCATATAACAGATGAATAGATGTTTATACAAATATCATCACAAAAAATAATCATTTTTGATGATGTTTTGGTACAACTTATTATTTGGTCAATAATGATGTTATTTAGTTACCATTAAAAAGTCGTCGATAAATTTCAGTCACCTATAGGATATTAGTGACCAAACAAATGATCACTATAGTGACCAAATTTAATAATTCGGTCTCTAATAATGTTTTATGAAGAATCTATAGTGACGAGAAGTCACAACCTATTAGCAGTTGATAATCACATATTCATACACAACACATAGTAAAATGCTATGTAAAAGTGAATATATGTATGCGTATATGCATCTATGTATCTATATGTATGTATATGCAGAATGAATATGAATATGATGATGAATAGCAGTTGATAATCAAATATTCATACACAACACATAGTTACAATTGGTTAAGGAGAAATGATAGTATGTGTAAGGTTTGAGAGAAAGCTTATGCTTGTGAAACTTAAGGTGTAGTTATGAAGGAAGTTATGAGGGCTAAATGAATGGCTAGAATGGTTAAACTAAGAATGACAGTGAAAGGGTATATTTATTTGGTCATATACACCTTGTACAAAGTTAAGGAAAATAAGGCATATTACATCATACTACATATGTGTGTGTGTATATATATATATATATATATATATATATATATATATATATATATATATATATATATATATATATATATATATATTAGTCATAACAATCTCCCCTTTATATTTGATTTGTGTTTTGATGATCACTCGTCTTTGAACTTCTGAGGAAGACTTGTTAGAAGACTTGTTGATGATGTTGAGTTGAAAACTTGAAATGTCGAGATTTCTTCTTATTGAAATTCTCATAAACTTTGAATATTTGATGATGAGAAATTGTATAGTTGATATTGTTTAAACTATTGGAAACTTCTTCTTTTGGAAATTCTTATTTATGTTGAACTCGTGGTTATGTTGATTTGTGTCAAGTTGACGAATTGTTGAGAATCTTCTTCTTTTGTAGATTCATATAAGGAAATTGAGTATTAATGGCATTGAAGATAGATTACAGTGAGTACATGGATTGTTTATATAATAGATATATACAACAGACTAGCTAATAAATAGATGATGTAGTTGAGATAGTATCGTAGTATCTTGACCAGGGATAGAGGAAAGTTAGTTATAAGATTATGACCACATAGTCGCATTATTTGAATGTATCCATATGCCCCCGCAAGATGGAGGTACCGTTAGTAACTCTAATATTAGAACGGAATCTAGTAAACGAGACTCGTGGAACTGGCGTGGTGAGAGTGTCCGTGAGTTGATCATTAGAACTAATATGGCGAACCTTTAACGTGCCATCTTTAATCTTTTCGCGTACAAAGTGATAATCCGTGGCAATATGCTTCATACGACTATGGAAGATGGGATTTTCACACAAGTAAGTTGCTCCAATGTTGTCGCAGTGTAGGATTGGAGGAGCTGTGGAAGTGATTCCTAGCTCAGATAGCAAATTTCTCAGCCAAATGAGTTAGGAAGTGGCATTAGCAATGGCTTTATATTCAGCCTTCGTTGATGACCGGGAAAATGATTTTTGCAGTTCTGATTTCCAGGAGACAATATTACCACCCATGTAAAGAATATATCATGCAGTCGACTGACCATTATCGTTTGTTCCTCCCCAATGTGAATCACTAAACACACTAAGTGTGGATAATTAACCACATTTGAGAAAGATACCATGATATATTGTGCCCTTCAAGTATCGTAATAATCATTTCAGGGCTTGCCAATGACTTGTAGACGGATTGTGCATGTATTGTGAAAGTTTATTTGTGGCAAAGGAGATATCAGGTCAAGTCATAGCAAGGTATTGCAGTTAGCCAATGGTCCTACGAAACAATGGAGCATCTGATAAATTATTTGAGTCATTAAGAGTGAGGGCAATTGAGGAGCTCATGGGAGTTAACACATGCTTAGCACCTTCCATATTGTTACTGGACAAAATGTCTTGAATATGTTTATGTTGCGACAAGAAGAGACCATCCGATGTAGGTACACCTTTGATGCCAAGGAAGTTATGCAGCTCTTCGAGATATTTAAGCGCAAATTTATCATGAAGTTGGGTGACAAACCGTATAATAAATATTGAGTTATTTCCGTGAGTATTATATCATCGACGTATACGAGAAAATAAATAGTGATGTCATGCTAATTGTATATGAACAGTGATGTGTCAGCAATAGATGGTTTGAATCCAACGGATAATAGAAAAGCTTTAAGCTCCATGTTTAACGACCTGTCCTAATCCAACTGGACGAATATATTACATTTGGTTACATTGCGAGGTATTTGACCTCTATATGATACATTTTACAAACATTGCATTCGTTTTTAAAAGACAAGCTTTCATTACAACGAAAGTTGACAGGCATGCATACTATCTCATAATATATCCAAACTATGAATGACTTATTATCAATCTTGATGAACTCAATGACTCGAATGCAACGTCTTTTGAAATATGCCATGAATGACTCCAAGTAATATCTTTAAAATGAGGAAATGCACAGCGGAAGATTTCCTTAATACCTGAGAATAAACATGCTTTAAAGTGTCAACCAAAAGGTTGGTGAGTTCATTAGTTTATCAAAATTAATCATTTCCAATAATATAATAGACCACAAGATACTCATATTTCGAAAACAGTCTGTGCAGGTCTGCTCAATGCTGTAAAAATCATTCATATGAAGAACACCAGAACCTTTCAAAACAAACTCACCAACGGTAGCTAATGCATCGTGCAATGCAAAAATTTCTCACCGTGGTAGTTAATACAATACTATTTCACCAATGGTAGCTAATGCATCATGCAATGCAAAAATTTCTCACCGAGGGAAATACAATCACCGAGGGTAGCTAAAACGGTAGCTAATGCATCGTGCAATGCAATAATTTCTCACCGATAGTAACTACTAAATTGAACCATTTCGGTAGCTAATGCATCGTGCAATGCAAAAATTTCTCACCGATAAATAATATTACAACGGTAGCTAATGCATCGTGCAATGCAAAAATTTCTCACCGAGGGTAGCTAATGCTACATAAAATCACCTACGGTAGCTAATGCATCGTGCAATGCAAAAATTTCTCACCGAGGGTAGCTAAACGGTAGCTAATGCATCGTGCAATGCAAAAATTTCTCACCAATAGTAGCTAGTGCAAATCGAACCACTGAATCCAAATAATTCTATCATAGAATATAGTTTTTAGTACTTGTGTCTATTTCTCCAAACATTTATAAAAGCAGTTCATGTATTCTCAGTTCAAAAATATATCTCAAAAGCATTTAATAAAACAGTTATAAAAAACAGCGCATGTATTCTCAGTCCCAAAAATGTAAAGAGTAAAAGGGAATCAAATGAACTCATAATACGATATATTGTGGCAAAATATGCATACGACGAAACTGAACAATGCAAGGTTGGCCTCGGATTCACGAACCTATATCAATTATTTTAATTAAAACATATAATCGTAATCGAACAAGTTATATATGTATTTTATTTCCATTGTTATATCTTTATATATAGTTTTTATATTTGTTTTATATAAGTATTTATCTTGATAAGATAATTAATAAAGATAATGAATAAAGTGTTATACTCTTTTGAAATAATAATAATAATCATATTAATAATAATAATAATAATAATAATAATAATAATAATAATAATAATAATAATAATAATAATAATAATAATAATAATAATAATAATAATATAATAATAATAATAATAATAATAATAATAATAATAATAATGAGTAATAAGTAAACTACCTCAAATAAGTAGTTCTAAAAAAAATGCCCAAGTCCAGGTTTGAACCTGCGACGTCTCGCTAACCCGATATTATCCTTAACCATTACGCACTTGAATTGTTTTTAACCTTTACTTCTGCATCCTTCTTCTTCTTCTTTTTCTAAAAAAAATGCCCGAGCCCAGGCTCGAACCCACGACCTCTTGTTCCCCGACCAAACACCCAACCGTTCCTCTGTTTCCTATTTTCTGAATTAAATCACAGATTTAATGCTTTCAACCCTTTTCTAGTCTGTCATCATTATCATCATACATCACATATGCATCATCATCATTACTCATCTTTCTCATCTTCATTATCTAATCATATTATCATCATCATTGTCTAATAACGTTTATTATCAATCATCAACTTTCTAATTAACTAAAAATATGTGGCCCGAACCAAAAAGCCCAAGTTGTATATCTCCTCAAGACTAATTGGCCCAACATAGATTATCAAGCTTAGTGGGTTTTACAAGCCCATCATGTGGTGTTGTTAATGTTTAAAATGAAACTAGTAAATAATTCGACTTGATAACTTTTGAAGATGATTATGACCGGGAGCAGAAATAATAACAACATCATTCGACGGTCATTAGTTGATCATCATCGTCTACTTCCTTTCACCATCCCCATCATCATTTATCAGCATCATTCATTTCATCAACAATCTAGAATCGTTATCATCGAATCAACAGAAAAACAGAAACGGAAAAGAAGAAAGAAAATACAGAGGGTGCTTGTCGTGATGGTTATGGGGTTCTCTCGGACTGAAAAAGAAAAAAAAAATTAAGTGTATAATAGTTCAAAATGTTTAAATGAGTGTTGGTGGTTTGGGTTGGACAAGATGATGAATAGTAACTGGGTTTGGTTTTTAATGACTCTTGGCCAGGAAAAATATAGCAGCAATAGCTGCAACAATAGTTCGAGAAGAAGCATGGTTCTTGGGTTGGTAATTAAAAGCAGAGATAGGAAGAAGAGAAAGAAAAAAAATGATATCGACGATGGTGGTTGTGGTGAGTCTGCAAGGTGGTTGAATGAAGAAGAAAGGGTGGTGAAGTGGGGTTGAAGATGGTAGCTCAAAGGTGATTGAGTTCGGTTATAATCAGGGGCGCAGCCAGAAATTTTCTTTACTGGTGGCACAATATAATAAATTTAATTTGTATTTATATATTAAGATTAAAATTTAAGTTTTAATTTTAACTAATATAGTAAATTTCAGTTTCAGTTATAACAAATTCTTTCGATATTCATTTTGAAAGCTCCGTAATATACTCTAATCAGTATTAAGGACAATTAAAGCTCACTCCTAAACTTTAATTTATTTTAGAAGTATAAAAAATATTTATAATAAAGAATCTGACATTTTGAAATTTGACATGGCAAAAAATTCAAATTTATTCTTTAACAAAACTATAATTGTGAGAAGAAATTCATTTTAATTCCATTATCAATTGGTGCACATTCTCCAAGTAAGTGGGTGCACACTATTCAACTAAACCCAAATTAGACAGAAATTTCATATAGACTTCACTCTCACTCAATTATCACTGGTGGCAAGTGCACCCAGTGAGATTCAAGTAACTCCGCCACTGGTTATAATCATAACAAAAAAATATATATAGCGGTGGTCATTGGGTTGTGATGGTGTTAAATAGAGGTGATGAAAGTGGTGGTTCAAAAACTAAACAGAAAAAAATATAGTCGATGGTGATGATTGTTTTGGTCGTTGTAGCTAAAACAGTCCAAAGGTTAGCAAGAAAATGGTTTCGACTTGGTGGTGTTGAGCTGTGAATGAAAGACAGGTAGTAGCAGTCAACCATCGATGGTTTGGGTGGCATTTTGTGGAGACTTGTTGGCCAAATATAAACAGAAATATAGCATTAAATCAATGAGCACGAGTAGGTTTGAAACAGAAGAATAGACGTATCAGACATGGTGATTTAGGTTTCGGTTTCAACAGATATTCGAAATAAAAATAAACATACACCTTGATGGCTATGGTGGCGGTTTATTGTGGTGACGGAGTTTTGATTTGGTGTTATAGGTGGTGAAGTTGGTGTCCGGTTGGTGGCTGAACATAGGGAGCTAGGTGAAGGTTGATCGAGCTTGTGGTTCATGTAAGTGTAAGGAGTATATATGCATATGCATATGTATCTTATATATATAAAGAGGATATAATTCATCAATATTATAATATGAATCTTTTATCATAAAATTAAGAAACGTGCAAAGTTAGTATAATATTAAAATAATATAAGCAGCCTCAATTCTTGTTTTAATCTGCCGACAGTTTACACGGACTATTATTTCGTACTCCGTTGTTACTCAGTGTCGAATAAAAGTCTTCGGAAAAATTCTAAATTTTTACATTAACTATATTTATTTATTTTGGTCATTATGGTATAAAATTCGATCCTTAATTTGTTAAATAAAAATTACATCAACTGTCTCTCTCAATTCTGGGTAAAATATAAAAAGTGTTGAAATTTATTATTTAGCTTCTACATATATTTTTAATAAGCCTAAAATTTATATAACTCATTTTCGGATCACCATTTATTTAAAAATCACATAAGTTTGAATTTAACTTGCTTAATATCAATCGGAACATCAAACGAGTATTACAATCATTTACTGTTTATTTAATATACTTTATTTATATATATAAATATATTTTAAATAATAATTATTATAATATCCTATTTTTATATATTTAATTTTAATAACAACAACATATAATACTTCAAATTATATTTCGAATTATTACTTATATATATATATACATACATATCTATTTACAAATAGTTGTTCGTGAATCGTCGGAAACGATCAAAGGTTAACTGGATCCATGTAAACAGTTCAAAAAATTTTAAGACTCCACATTACAGACTTTGCTTATCGTGTCGAATTCATATAAAGATTAAGTTTAAATTTGGTCGGAAATTTCCGGTTCGTCATAGTACCTACCCGTTAAAGAAATTTCGTCCCGAAATTTGATTGGGATGGTCATGGCTGACAATAAGAATGTCTTCATGATGAATATGAGTTGATAAAATAGAATTTTTATTACCATAGAGTAATATGGATAAAATGATTCGATTACTCGAAGCGTATGAGTGAAACTACCACAAAGGTGTGAATTTAGAAATAAGATTCGCCTTAGCTTCTGACGTGTTTGAATTCCGGAATTCAAGGGATTTAAAGAAAATCTTTGAAATCTATATAAGATTTGATTCTTCGGTATTTAAGAAAATTAGGATCCTCTTTGGTTAAATGTGATAATCTGTCTCGATTGCTTTGTCTGATATTTCCACTATAAATGAACCTCTTTCGTTCCATTATTTCCACAACTCTTATCTTTTATACTTCAACTCATATCTCCAAAACATCTGCTAAATTATCAGAAGTTACTGGAAAAGATAGAATTTTCAAGAAAATATGTTCTTGATTTTTTTTAGAGGTTAATTAGAATGAGAGAGTCGTGTAACATAGCACATGATGATGTTATAGTCTATGAATCATCACGTTCCATTTAGAACCTCAGCATGACTTACTGTAATATAATCAGGTTGATCAAGTGTCATTATATTATACTAACTCATGCTTCAATTCCCAACACTACTTCAAAAACATTCAAATTTTAAATTCGAATTTTTCAGAATTTAGAAACTAAAATAGTTTCCTTTCTAATGTAACACTGATATCGTGAAAAGATAAATGATTTCCGATAAGAATAGTTTTAAAAAATATCTTCAGAAATATCAAGGATATCTATAATGAAAGATACGATGATATCTTAGAATTTCTAATATCGATGGATGATGAAGAAGATTTGTCCGTAAAGGTTTAGAGTCAGGAGCAAGGTATTCGTTAATAACTTCAGCAGATACTGAATCATTTGGATTCTTTGAAGGTAGGTTTAGTCTTTGTGATTTGTCCACAGCCTCCTTCATGGTTTGCTTAATCCGTTTTCCAGTTCCAACATTTCTGAGCTTTGCCAACATACTATTTTATCATCAAACTTTCGACTGTTAAGATGGTTTACAGTTTTTGCTGCTTCATTCAGCTTTTTTTTCTTCAGAATTCGGGGTATTGATTCGTAGACTGGGTGCTTTTCAGAATTTCAGATTGGAAGATCATAATTCTAAGAGATAAATGTTATAGGTATACATATAACTATTGATATAGAAACTATGCGAGATTTAAAATACTGATTGCCAATTCCCAGTAATTAGTATGGTAATTCTCGTTATAAGATGTGGATGAGTACATGATAGGGTTTTAATGAACAAATATAATGGTTTTCGGAGACACTTAAGCCAATGAGTGATGAAGTTGCTGGTAAGTTTACTGCTAATGTGGTGGGAAATAAAAGGTTTCCCGGTAACAATAAAAGAGCTCGCATATATATCAAGGTTATAATAAGGTTGTTTCGAACGAAAAGTCGAAGTTGACTTGCTGGAGCTGTGACAAAACTGGCTATCTTGAACAGGAGTTATAAAGTTATTTTCGGTAATAATAACGCTAAAGGAATTAGCACAGCTACGTGTTAAACATTTACTCAGTTTCCAAGTGTTTTCAGGTGCATAACTATATGCATCAATCTTTTCTTCCGTAGATGGAGTGTGATTGGTTCATCCTCTCAATTGAGGTGTTTTCAAGAATCATGAAAGGTTTGAATGCAGATTGTAAACGTCAAGATACAAATGAGGTTTAAGATGAAATCAAGTGGCAAACTTGGAGAAATGTTTAGTTTCATATGTTATAATCGATATTTTAATTCATTTTAATTATTCAATGTTATTAGTCCGCAGTTAGTAGTCCACAATTAGTAGTTCAACAATTCATATATAGTTTAATATATAATATTCGGATTAATTAATACATGTCGTGACCCATTATATACATGTCTCAGACTCGATCACAACTCAAAGTATATATATATTATTTAGAATCAACCTCAACCCTGTATAGCTAACTCGAGCATTACCGCATATAGAGTGTCTATAGTTATTCCAAATAATATATATAAACTACATTAATATGATATGTCAAAACGTTGTATACGTGTCCCGATTTATCCGATGATATTTAAAGTGCGTAAAATAAATAACAGAAATTAAATGACGATAAATAAATTGCGAGAATTAAAATTGCGATAAATAAATTGCGATAAATAAATGTAATAAGGAATTAACAGTTAGCTAGGAACAGTTAGCTAAGATTTTGTTAGCGTGGATTCTTAACAGAATTTCTCATAGTTAATTTGTTTGTTTCTAACAAAATTTATTTTGTCCAATGTTTTCTTCATTATGCCATTTGTTGGATTCTGATATGTCAAAATCCAAATATGAAATTGAATGAAAATGGTTATTCTGCGGTGAACGGATACGTATATCTGTGGATGTAAGTAGGATAGTAAATGACTATTGAATCAGATTTAAAAGAATGTACAGTGTAACTTATTAATATAAAATCTAAATATTCCTCGGGTATTACCTACCCGTTAAAATATTTTAACCATTAACATTTTGTACAAAAGAATTTTTAATTACAATCTTTATGAAAACATATATACATATATATTTTCTTCAGATGTAATCATGGATTTAATGAGTCAATATGATATTAAACTCATTTGATTTACCGTTAGAACAAGAATATATAATCTCTAAAACATTAGAGATTACATAATTGCCGTGTCGAACGAAGATAAATGATGTAGAACGTCATGTAGAATGATGATTATGTTCAAGGTACAGATTGTGATGTTGAGGCGTGTGTTGTTGATGGTATGGGTGCTGTTGTTGGTGGTTCTATTGATGTCGGTGATGTTGCTAAAACTGGTAAGTTTTGCACCATATTCTCCAAAGCTATTACTCGAGCGCGAAGCTCGTTGACTTCTTCTATTACTCCGAGATGATTGGCGGTTGGAGCAAACGGATGAATAAGGTTTAGAATTGTGGATAGAATATAATCGTGTCGAGCTACTCTTGAAATGAGAGAGAAAATAGTGTCTCGAACAGGTTCGCTGGTAAGTGCTTCAGGTTCATCGCCAAGAGGGCAATGTGGTGGATGAAAGGGATCACCTTCTTCTTGTCTCCACTGATTTAGTAGACTACGAACCCATCCCCAATTCATCCAAAATAGATGATGGCTAATTGGTTGATCCATTCCGGTCACACTGCTTTCGGAGCTTGAGTGAAACTCCATGTCGGAATAGCTGTCGGACTCCGAGGAACTTGAACTAGTGGCGAGTTCCATTTCGTACGATTGAATAAAGGATTTTTCAATATGAAATGATTTTCGAATATTGGATGATATTCTAACTACATAGAATATCTATATAGTACTAAAGATTTCGTAGACTACGGAGGAATTTACGGCATATGTCAGGAAAAGTTTACAGTAACAGGTACGCTAAGATATGAATTAGCAGATACGCTAAGATATGAATTTTGTCTATATACTATTCATGCAATCAATGCAGTAAGATGTGTCTAGACTAAGAATGATAAGCAAGTGATTCCCTAAGAATGATAAGCAGGTAATTTTCGACACAAAATGATAAGCAAAACTTTTGACATGCTGACACGGTCGAAGTTGTGACGACCCGGAAATTTCCGAACAAATTTAAACTTGATCTTTATATGTTTCCGACACGATAAGCAAAGTCTGTAATGTTGAGTCTCAAAAATTTTGGAACTATATTCATTTAATCAATTACCCTTTTGACTGTGCTCGACGATTCACGAACAATTGTATCCAAATAAATATGTATATGTATATATATATATATATATATATATATATACATATTTATTTGGATATATAAGTATATATATTAATTAGGAATAATAAAATATAATTGAAACATTAGAATTAAATATGTAAAATAATATACAAGGTAATAAAGTTGTATTAACACTTATATTATTATTACTACTTTCATTATAATTAATATTAACATCAATACCAGTATTATTAATATTATTTTAAATATATGATCTATATATATGAATTTAATGTATATAAGTGGTTATAGTATTATTATTATTATTACTAATTTCATTATTATTATTAATAATATTAACATTATTATAATTAGTATTATTATTATTATTATTATTATTATTATTATTACTATAGATATTATGATTATTATCATTAATAATAATATTATTATTATTACTATTATATTATTATTATTATTAATATTTAATATTAAAAAATATTATTATTACTAGTACAATTATATTTATTATTAATGCTAAATATATAAATAAAAATTAAACTGATAGAGTCCAAATTCTGTTGCCAATCATTTTCAACCTTTATTCTTTTGTCTCTGATTTGAATATAAACGATCTCAATCACCTGCCCTATATTCTTTCTGATTTCTATTTCTTTCAAACAAACACTATGAGACAAACCCTACTACTTTTTGTTAGACATCTCGATCACACCTACTACCCATTGCCTATCCACTAAATCAACAATTATTAAAATGATTGCTTTATATTATGAATATGAATTACATACATATATAGGTAGTGGATGTATCAACAAACTCTTCACCCCCTTAGTAAACCATTTATGTTCCTACAATCCCCATGTCCACCACCACTGTTAGTAGCACCGGCCACCAATCACCACCACACCCCATCACGAAATACCATCAAGAAATCATCACCCTATATCTCTCCCTCACTTCTATTTTTCCTTTCTTTTCTTCAATCATCATCACTAAAAAAAAACGTTTATTGCAACTGCTACAATATACTTCGGTTAGTTCTGTTTCCATTTCAACCGGACCACGACCACATGTGAATCACCACCTCCTGCACCATCTGTTTCGATCAGTTTCTATCATAATCAAACCATCACCAATTTCCTTGTTAGGCACACACAAACTACCATGATTAATTATCAACAAACCACACACATATACACGATTACATACATATATCACAAATTGAACATGATACTTACATATTTGTTCAATAAAACCAGTACCAAAATCCTGCAACTTCACCTTATTACTGCTAATAACTGCTACTGCTTAAATCATCTGTTTCTATCTTTTTGGTTTCATTCAAAGACAAACAACAAAAACTGCAACTACATTCTATGCTACTGCTGCTACTATGTTGAATACTTCTGTCCGGTTTATTTACTAGCTGAAACCACCATTTAAATCAAAACCCTTCAACCTGCAAACACCCTGCTAAAGGTATGCTGTAACTAGAAAATTTATATAGCCAAATGCTTAAATTATTAATAAATTGTACCTAGATATTTATAGCTGTACATCAGCACAGAAAATACTAGAAATCAACAACTAATAAGTATGTTACATGACTGGTAGATAGAAAATAACGATTCAAACGAAGCTAATAAACAGAATACTAATACCCGTCAAGCTGCTTGCTGCCATCTCTTTGCTACAACCGACAACCATCACTATACCTCTTTCTCTCCACTTTCTTTCTTATTCATGAACCATCAAACCCCTGCAACTACTTCTATTATGCTTCTATTTTCAACCGAATACACCACCATTGAGACCCATTCCTGCTTCTTTCTACCTTTCGAATAAACTGCTGCTGCAATGAATTTTTTTTTTCTTTTCTGTTCTATAAATCAGAAATCCATCTTCACTAAATCAAAAACCACCAAGAACACCATTTATTACCACTAGGGTTTCACCCAATTAAAAAGTACAAAATATATATTTAGAGAGATGAAGACATTAAGAAAAATATCAACGAACTGTTTACTTACTCAGTCAATTGATGAATCGACTATTTGATTGATTAATGGAGAAGGATGAGGAAGATCGATGATGAAGACTGAACGCGGTTGATGATGAGTCGATTGACCTGCTGATTCGTCGATAATTACCCCTTTGATTAATCTGTTGATGATGATGATGATAATGATTCTTGATTGCTTAATCGGATGATATATATATATATATATATATATATATATATATATATATATATATATATATAATTTTTTTTTTCTCTGTACCGTAATTTTTTTGGGATACTTTGATCTGGTTTTCCTTTTGGGAGCCGCCATTAACGGATGATTACATATATATATATATATATATATATATATATATATATATATATATATATATATATATATATATATATATATATATATATATATATATATATATATATATATATATATATATATAGGTATAATTATTATTAGAATTTTATTATAATTATTATTATAATTATTATTATTAATTATTGTTATTATTATCATATTAATTATTTATAACATTAATATTATAATTATTATTATCATTAATAATATTAACATTAGTATTAGTATCAAATTATAATTAGTATTTTTATTATTATTATTATTATCATTTTTTTAATATCATGAAAACTATCATTTTTATTATTATTAAAATTATCATTATTTTTTATCATTATTATTTATATTATCATTATTATTATTATTTTTAACATTAATATATTTTTTTAACATTATTATTATTATCTTATCAAAATTATTATTGTTATTATTATTATTATTATTATTATTATTATTATTATTATTATTATTATTATTATTATTATTATTTTTATTATTATTGTTATTATTATTATTATTATTATTATTATTATTATTATTATTATTATTATTATTATTATTAATACTACAAATAAACTGACTAATGTTATTATCAAAATTATTATTATATATCATTATTAAAGTTAATTATTAGTATTACTATCATTATTTTAGTATTATCATAATTATAATTTTAACAAATAAAAGATATTTATATAAAAATATGGTTATTACGTATATTATAAGTATATCTAATTTACTACTTTAATATAAAAATAACATATATAGATATATATAACATCTAAAGTAATAAATACATTACTATTTCAAATAAGTAATGTATTATATAATTAATATATATAAACTGAGTTGATTACCATTATATGTTCATTATATGTTTTAATATATACACAAATATTATAGATTCGTGAATCCGAGGCCAACCCTACCCATGTTCAATATTGTTATATGTATTTTTACTACAAAATACATTAGGTGAGTTTCATTTGCCTTTTTACCCTTTATATTTTTGGGCTGAGAATACATGCACAACTTTTATAAATATTTTAAGAAATAGACACAAGTAATTGAAACTACATTCTATGGTTGAATGATCGAAGCCGAATATGCCCCTTTTGCTTGGTAACCTAAGAATTTGGAAACCGATCTCCAAATTAACGCGAATCCTAAAGATAGATCTATGGGCCCGACGAACCCCATTCAAAGTACCGGATGCTTTAGTACTTCGATGTTGTTTTATATCATGTCCGAAGGATTTCCCGAAATGATAGGGGATATTCTTATATGCATCTAGTTAATGTCGGTTACCAGGGTTCAATCCATACGAATGATTTTTTTTTTGTCTCTATGCATGGGACGTATATTAATGGGAAATGGGAATGAAATTCTTGTGGTCTATTAAAATGATGAAAATGATCGTTTATGACAAACTAATGAACTCACCAACCTTTTGTTTGACACTTTAAAGCATGTTTATTCTCAGGTACGAAAGAAATCTTCCAATGTGCATTTGCTCAATTAGAGATATTACTTGAAGTCATTCATGACATATTTCAAAAGACGTTGCATTCGAGTCGTTGAGTTCAACAAGATTATTATTAAGTCAATTATAGTTGGATGTATTATGAATTGGTATGCATACTGTCAACTTTCGATGAAAAGAAAGTTTGTCTTTTAAAAATGAATGCAATTTTTGTAAAATGTATCATATAGAGGTCAAGTACCTCGCGATGTAATCAACTATTGTGAGTCGTTTATAATCGATGTGGACTTCATCCGGATGGATTAGGACGGGCATTTCAGAAGTCCAGACTCACTAATGCATCTAAACAACTATCATTTAGACACACTAATGCAAGACCTGGTTCGCTAAGACCACCGCTCTGATACCAACTTTAACGACCCATCCTAATCTAACTGGACGAATACATTACATTTAGTTACATCGCGAGGTATTTGACCTCTATATGATACATTTTACAAACATTGCATTCGTTTTTAAAAGACAAGCTTTCATTACAACGAAAGTTGACAGGCATGCATACTATCTCATAATATATCCAAACTATGAATGACTTATTATCAATCTTGATGAACTCAACGACTCGAATGCAACGTCTTTTAAAATATGCCATGAATGACTCCAAGTAATATCTTTAAAATGAGCAAATGCACAGCGGAAGATTTTCTTAATACCTGAGAATAAACATGCTTTAAAGTGTCAACTAAAAGGTTGGTGAGTTCATTAGTTTATCAAAATTAATCATTTCCAATAATATAATAGACCACAAGATACTCATATTTCGAAAACAATCTGTGCAGGTCAGCTCACTGCTATAAAAATCATTCATATGAAGAACACCAGAACCTTTCAAAACAAACTCACCAACGGTAGCTAATGCGTCGTGCAATGCAAAAATTTCTCACCGTGGTAGTTAATACAATACTATTTCACCAACAGTAGCTAATGCATCGTGCAATGCAAAAATTTCTCACAGAGGGAAATACAATCACCGAGGGTAGCTAAAACGGTAGCTAATGCATCGTGCAATGCAAAAATTTCTCACCGATAGTAACAACTAAATCGAACTATTTCGGTAGCTAATGCATCGTGCAATGCAAAAATTTCTCACCGACAAATAATCTTACAACGGTAGCTAATGCATCGTGCAATGTAAAAATTTCTCACCGATAAATAATCTTACAACGGTAGCTAATGCATCGTGCAATGCAAAAATTTCTCACCGAGGGTAGCTAATGCTACATAAAATCACCTACGGTAGCTAATGAATCGTACAATGCAAAAATTTCTCACCGAGGGTAGCTAAACGGTAGCTAATGCATCGTGCAATGCAAAAATTTCTCACCGATAGTAGCTAGTGCAAATCGAACCCCTGAATCCAAATAATTCTATCATAGAATGTAGTTTTTAGTACTTGTGTCTATTTCGTCAAACATTTGTAAAAGCAGTTCATGTATTCTCAGTTCAAAAATATATTTCAAAAGCATTTAATAAAACAGTTATAAAAAACAGCTCATGTATTCTCAGTTCCAAAAATGTAAAGAGTAAAAGGGAATCAAATGAAGTCACAATAGGATATATTGTGGCAAAATATGCATACGACGAAACTGAACAATGCAAGGTTGGCCTCGGATTCACGAACCTATATCAATTATTTTTATTAAAACATATAATCATAATCGAACAAGTTATATATGTATTTTATTTCCATTGTTATATCTTTATATATACTTCTTATATTTTTTTATATAAGTATTTATCTTGATAAGATAATATTAATAAAGATAATGAATAAAGTGTTATACTCTTTTGAAATAATAATAATAATCATAATAATAATAATAATAATAATAATAATAATAATAATAATAATAATAATAATAATAATAATAATAATAATAATAATAATAATAATAATAATAATAATAATAATAATAATAATAATAATAATAATAATAATAATGAGTAATAAGTAAACTACCTCAAAGAAGTAGTTCTAAAAAAAATGCCCAAGTCCGGGTTTGAACCCGCGACGTCCCGCTAACCTGATATTATCCTTAACCATTACGCTATGTGTTTTAATTCTGAAATAACGCCCAACTTGAAGTGTTTTTAACCTTTACTTCCGTATCCTTCTTCTTCTTCTTTTTCTAAAAAAATGCACGAGCCCAGGCTCGAACCCGCGACCTCTTGTTCACCGACCAAACACCCAACCGTTCCTCTGTTTCTTTTTTCTGAATTAAATCACAGATTTAATGCTTTCCACCCTTTTCTAGTCTGTCATCATTATCATCATACATCACATACGCATCATCATCATTACTCATCTTTCTCATCTTCATTATCTAATCATATTATCATCATCATTGTCTAATAACCTTTATTATCAATCATTAACTTTCTAATTAACTAAAAATATGAGGCCCGAACCAACAAGCCCAAGTTGTATATCTCCTCAAGACTAATTGGCCCAACATAGATTATCAAGCTTAGTGGGTTTTACAAGCCCATCATGTGGTGTTGTTAATGTTTAAAATGAAACCAGTAAATAATTTGACTTGATAACTTTCGAAGATGATTATGACCGGGAGCAAAAATAATAACAACATCATTCGACGGTCATTAGTTGATCATCATCGTCTACTTCCTTTCACCTTCCTCATCATCATTTATCAGTATCATTCATTTCATCAACAATCTAGAATCGTTATCATCGAATCAACAGAAAAACAGAAACGGAAAAGAAGAAAGAAAATACAGAGGGTGTTTGTCGTGATCGTTGTGGGGTTCTCTCGGACTGAAAAAGAAAAAAAAATTAAGTGTATAATAGTTCGAAATGTTTAAATGGGTGTTGGTGGTTTGGGTTGGACAAGATGATGAATAGTAACTGGGTTTGGTTTTTAATGACTCTTGGCCAGGAAAAATATAGCAACAATAGCTGCAACAATAGTTCGAGAAGAAGCATGGTTCTTGGGTTGGTAATTAAAAGCAGAGATAGGAAGAAGAGAAAGAAAAGAAAAAAATGATATCGACGATGGTGGTTGTGGTGAGTCTTCAAGGTGGTTGAATGAAGAAGAAAGGGTGGTGAAGTAGGGTTAAAGATGTTGGCTCAATGGTGATTGAGTTCGGTTATAATCAGGGGCGTAGCCAGAAATTTTCTTTACTGGTGGCACAATATAATAAATTTAATTTGTATTTATATATTAAGATTAAAATTTAAGTTTTAATTTTAACTAATATAGTAAATTTCAGTTTCAGTTATAACAAATTCTTCCGATATTCATTTTGACAGCTTCGTAATGTACTCTAATCAGTACCAAGGACAATTAAAGCTCACTCCTAAACTTCAATTTATTTTAGAAGTATAAAAAATATTTATAATAAAGAATCTGACATTTTGAAATTTAACATGGCAAAAAATTCAAATTTATTCTTCAACAAAACTATAATTGTGAGAAGAAATTCATTTTCATTCCATTATCAATGGGTGCACATTCTCCAAGTAAGTGGGTGCACACTATTCAACTAAACCCAAATTAGACAGAAATTTCATATAGGCTTCACTCTCACTCAATTGTCACTGGTGGCAAGTGCACCCAGTGACATTCAAGTAGCTCCGCCACTGGTTATAATCATAACAAAAAAATATATATAGCGGTGGTCATTGGGTTGTGATGGTGTTAAATAGAGGTGATGAAAGTGGTGGTTCAAGAACTAAACCAGAAAAAAAATATAGTCGATGGTGATGTTTGTTTTGGTCGTTGTAGCTGAAACAGTCCAAAGGTTAGCAAGAAAATGGTGTCGGCTTGGTGGTGTTGAGCTGTGAACGAAAGACAGGTAGTAGCAGTCAACCATCGATGGTTTGGGTGGCATTTTGTGGTGACTTGTTGGCCAAATATAAACATAAATATAGCATTAAATCAGTGAGCACGAGTAGGTTTGAAACAGAAGAATTGACGTATCAGACATGGTGATTTGGTTCTCGGTTTCAACAGATATTCGAAACAAAAATAAACATACACCTTGATGGCTATGGTGGCAGTTTATTGTGGTGACGGAGTTTTGATTTGGTGTTATAGGTGGTGAAGTTGGTGTCCGGTTGGTGGCCGAATATAAGGAGCTAGGTGAAGGTTGATCGAGCTTGTGGTTCATGTAAGTGTAAGTAGTATATATGCATATGCATATGTATCTTATATATATAAAGAGGATATAATTTATCAATATTATAATATGAATCTTTTATCATAAAATTAAGAAACGTGCAAAGTTAGTATAATATTAAAATAATATAAGCAGCCTCAATTCTTATTTTAATCTGCCGACAGTTTACACGGACTATTATTTCGTACTCCGTTGTTGCTCAGTGTCGAATAAAAGTCTTCGAAAAAATTCCAAATTTTTACATTAACTATATTTATTTATTTTGGTCATTATGGTATAAAATTCGATCCTTAATTTGTTAAATAAAAATTACATCAACTGTCTCTCTCAATTCTGGGTAAAATATAAAAAGTGTTGAAATTTATTATTTAGCTTCTACATATATTTTTAATAAGCCTAAAATTTATATAACTCATTTTCGGATCACCGTTTATTTTAAAAACACATAAGTTTGAATTTAACTTGCTTAATATCAATCGGAACATTAAACGAGTATTACAATCATTTACTGTTTATTTAATATAATTTATTTATATATATAAATATATTTTAAATAATTATTATTATAATATCATATTTTTATATATTTAATTTTAATAACAACAACATATAATACTTCAAATTATATTTCGAATTATTACTTATATATACATATCTATTTACAAATAGTTGTTCGTGAATCGTCGGGAATGGTCAAAGGTTAACTGGATCCATGTAAACAGTTCAAAAATTTTTAAGACTCCACATTACAGACTTTGCTTATCGTGTCGAATTTATATAAAGATTAAGTTTAAATTTGGTCGGAAATTTCCGGGTCGTCACACCATGTACCATGCTTTAGGCGCCTGTTTAAGGCCATAAAGCGCCTTTCAAAGTTTACATACGTGAGTAGGATATTGAGGATGCACGAACCCAACCGGTTGAGTAGTCTCGTTTAAGAATGCGTTATTAATATCGAGTTGACGAAGTGGCCAACCCTTTGATAAAGTAATGGTCATGATTACCCGAATTGTGACAGGTTTAGTAACGGGACTGAAAGTTTTGTGGTAATCCACCCCCTGGCCTTTGATGGAACCCCTTTGCTACCAATCGTACTAGATCCCAAGTATGATTGTGATGAAGTGCGTTGAACTCACTAGACATGGCGTCATGCCATTCTTTGTGTTTTAAAGCCTGAGAAACACATGATGGTTCAATGGCAGCAAGTATTGGATGGGCTGTCACGTGATTAATAAACATGGGATTAAAATATTTGGTGTTTGGTCTTCGTTGTCCGGAAGGTCGAGGTTGAGGTGGTGTTGGTGCGTGAGGTTAGTTAGGTGGTTGTGGTAGTTCAGGAGTGTGTTGTTGAGATATAGGTTCATGTGGGTCAGTGTTGATGGGTGGAGGTGATTGTGGGTCATTATTGATTTGTGGGTCATTATTGATGGGTGGAGGTGATTGTGGATCAGTCGACGGGTCAGGAGTTGGAGTAGTTGTGGGTGATTGTGGCGCAGTAGGTGAGGGGCTGGAGATAATATTGGGGTTGATTGGCGAATGATAGGATATATCATTAGAGTCAGGTGTGCTGGAAATAGTGGTTGGTTGGCGTGACTGTAGTCTGGGAAACTGTGAGTATTCCGTATGTGATTGTTTTAACGGGAACTCAGTTTCACAGAATTTAACATGACGAGATATGTAAAGTTTATGGGTGACGGGATCGTAGCATTTATATGCTGATTGCGACAATGAGTATCCTAAAAATACGCAAGGAGCTGAGCGTGGTTGAAGCTTCGATGATGTATAGGAAACAACCAAATACCTTGAGACGATTATAGTTGGGACAACGATGAAATAATGTCTCGAGTGGTGTTTTATTATTAAGTGTAAGGGTTAGTAGACGATTGATCAAGTATGCTGATGTTGACACAGCATATGACCAAAAACTTAAGGGCAGACCCGCATGTTGCAGTAGGGAACGAGCTGTAGAAATAAGAGTTCGATGTCGTCATTCAGCAAAACCGTTGTGTTCAGGTGTGTGGGGTGGTGTCGTATAGTGAGAAATGCCGTGCAAATTCAGAAATGAGGCAAGAGCCATATACTCACCACCATTGTCCGAGTAAAGTGCAGTAATGGGCTGTTGACATAAATTCTCAACCAAACTTTTGAACTGAGGAAATATAATTGAGACATTTGATTTGTGTGCCATAGGATATAACCATATGTAGTCTGAATAATGGTCAATAAATGTCACATAATATCTATATTTGTCATGAGATAAGTCTGTAGGACCCCACACATCTGAAAAAATAAATTGCAATGGTCTTGTGCTATTAATAGATGATGCACCAAATGATAATTTTTGGCTTTTATTACAAGAAGAAGAATCACAATTTGAATTTAAAGACGACAATGAAGCAGTGGCTAAATGGGCATGCTTTAAAACATAAGCTAAAATGCGAGAAGAGGGGTGGTCGAGCCGATGATGCCACGTATTATTCAGTGATACAGAAAAGGCTTCAGGTGGATTCGGTTGATAAAGGCAGTAGAGGTCATTGTGACTTGGTCCCCGAAGAAGCGGTGCCCCGTGCTCAGATCCTTAACCAAAAATGAAAAGGAAAAAAATTCCAAAGAGACACGATTAGTACGACAAAATTTAGCAACCGAGATAAGATTTCTATGAGATGCAGTCACACATAATATATCACACAATTTAAATGAACGAGTAGATGTTTTAAGAGTAGTATTTCCAAGGTGAGAGATGGTTAAACCTGAACCGTCTCCAAGTATAAACTCATCGGGTCCTCCATAATCCGAAAAAGATTGGAGGTTATTAGTATCCGATGTCACGTGGTGTGAAGCCCCTGTGTCAAGAATCCATGATGGGGATGATGAGGGGTGAGTAGCAGTAAAATTAGCCACTGGAGTTACATCATTTTCTTTTAAAAATCGTGCAAGAGATCTGCACTCCTTGGTGGTATGCCCATATCTTGGATAAAAATAGCATTAAGCATTACTATTGTACGATGAAGTGGGTAGACGAGGTTGTTGAGATGAGTTTGGATATCTCGCATTAGATTGAGTGCGAGAATACCTGGGAGAAACTTGGTGTCCCAATCGTGAGTTTGGTTGACCATGTTGTTGGTTTCGGTTTGTGGGTTATCGATGGCCACGTTGCATGTAGTTGGCCTTAGCAATGATAGGAGTAGCAGGTTTGGCAGTCTTTTTTTGTTGCATTTCAAAGTCAACAAGCTTATCATGAAGCTCATCAAATTTGATAGATGTGTCACGTGCACGTATGGCTGCACATATTTCTTTGAATTCGGTTCTCAAATCGTGAAGAATGTGTAGAACTAAATCGTCCTCGTCAACAAGACTGTCAACAACCGCAAGATCATCTGATATACCCCTCATTTCTTGCAGATACGTGGCTACAGATTTGCCTTCGGCAGTGTTTTCTATAAGTCTTTGCTTGAGTGAAATAACTCTGGTTCGAGATTTGTTCGCGTAAAGAACCTTGAGGCGATTCCATGCTTCCTTTGAGGTAGATACTGATGTGATTTATGTTTGTATATCTGGTGAGAAGCTGCCTAAGATGGCATTTAAAATGATTTGATCTTGTCGAAACCATTTGATGTAATATGGGTTTGGCTTATCTTCCTTCGTTTTTGGAGGAGTTTCAGTCGAACCATCGACATAGTCAAGAAGGTCATAGCCGATTAAGATAGAGAATAGTTGACGTCTCCATACGGAAAAGTTCAATTGGGTTAGTTTAGTGGGCAGGTGAGTTGGGGCTTGGAGTTGAATTATGTCACTTGAACTTGAGCTTGAAGATGACATGGTGAATTGGTGAATGTTTGATTGATTAATTTTCCACGTTTAAACCTTTTGAGGCTCTAAATACCATATAAGGAAATTGAGTATTAATTGCATTGAAGATGGATTACAGTGAGTACATGGGTTGTTTATATAATAGATATATACAACATACTAGCTAATAAATAGATGACGTAGTTGAGATAGTATCGTAGTATCTTGATCAGGGATTACTTGATCTTTGTATATCTCTTGGTTGTGTTTTATCTTGAAATTGTTTGACTTGGAGTGATGTTGAGAGAGAGCTTTGTAGAACGGAGCTTGGTGTGAGATCTACCCTTGCTCTCCCTAGATTGATGCATTCTCTTGCTTCCTCTTAATTGGACATTGGTTATTTCTTTGAATGTTCATTAAGATGTTAGTGTAGAAGCTTGTTTGATTGATATGCCTGAATGTTTTTGTTGAAGATCGTGATTTGACGCCGATCTTTGAGTTGATGATGGAGGATCTTGAGTTTATGAGAGAAACTTTCTCATCATGAAATATTTTCTCGAATGTGAGTATCAACTTTAATTTTTCTCTCCTTCATGATGTGTTTGTGAGAAAAATACATCATAAATAAATTATTGGTAAGTTTACCGTATCAAGGTTACATTATCTTGAAAGTCATGTTTTGAATATATAGTAGAATGAATACACTGATAAGATCAATTTTTCTTTTCTAATAGATTTTAAGGTGTGTATCTCCAAGTTGGATTATTGAGTTCTGCATTACTTGTAATCAATTTAGTCTTCGAATCTTTTTAGTTTAATATTTGACAAAATTACATGGGGGGTCCCTGTGGTATATTCGAAATAACAAGTGGAGTCCAAAAGAATTTTTTCACCTTGAGGGGTCACTGTGGTTTGCACTTGTTTCATGGGGGGTCCAATTCGCTAACTGCTATTATCTTTTCCGTTAGATTACATCATGTGCAATGCACATGAGGGTAAAATGGTCATTTAAAAAAATCTATTTTTTATTTTCTTTTCTCTTTTCTTTTTCCTTCCTTCCTTTCTTTCTTTCTTTCTTTCTCTTTTATTTCATTTTATCTTTTCTCCTTTTCCTTTTTTATTCCCTTTTTTATCATCAGATGATACACCTTCATCTTATCTCAGCTTCAAAAGCTTCTCACCATCATCTATTCATCATCAATCATCACAAAAAATACTAAATGAGTACAGATTTAAGCCAAAATGTAGGGGTCTCATCTTCATGTACTTCATCTATTCATCATTTATCTATTTCATCTTCTTTAATCATCAAAAACTTCTCATCTTCATCTTCTCATGTTCAAGCTAAAATTTAGGGGTTTCTTCTTTTTCATCACCGTCAATCTATTTCATCATCGTCATGGTCCAGTGAATCAAAACCAAATCAACATTAAATCTAAATACATTCCACCTACCGAATCAAACCAAAATTACATACAAAAAAAAAAAAGCAAACAAAATCAATTCTTTCATGCCCATTACATAACTCCCATTTCATTCGATAGAATATTGACTAACCGTTTCTAAAATTAGACAAGGCAAGTGTTCATAAAATCTTGAAATTTTAATAACACGAGCAAGTAGCAACATCACGAAATCCCCATCTAAAAATTGAAATTTCATACCCAATCTAAGATGTTGTTCAACCAGATCTAAAATCGAAATCATAACTGACAGGAAGCTGAACAGATCTGAAACTTACCGGATCTGAATTGACCAGAGGTATGATCTAAAACTGACCGGTGACGTTTAAATCCCCAAAATATAAAAAAGATCATAACTTTATCATCTTGTAATCGAAGTCACGGTTAACGCCTTCGGCCTTCAATTTATTAACAAAACTATCACCTCCGATGAGGATTAAGCGACCAAACCAAATGGCGGTGGTCTACCAGCGACAACGGTGGTTGTGTGAGGAAGTCGAGATTTTGGTGAAGCAAGTTTGGGTAGTGGTGATGGATTATTTGTTGAGTTAAATCAATTGCATGTATTAGTTGACTAAAATAAATTGCGCGTATTTTGGTGAAGGAAGGTTTGAATGTGGGTGTTAATTTGATGGTTTAAATCTGTAAATAGCCAACTGAAGTTAAGGTTGGGGATGGTGATGATGCTAAATGAATGGTACAAGTTGTATAGCATGGGATACAATCAAATAAATTTAAAAGAATATGTGCACCTAACACCTAAAGGGGAAAGAAATTTAAAAAGACAAGATTACCCTCATGTGCATGTCATGTGCATGACTTAAACGTTAAAATTACACGGACGTTAGGCAAATGGACCCCCCATGAAACAAGTGCATACCACAGTGACCCCTCAAGGTGAAAAAATTATTTTGGACTCCACTCGTTATTTCCAACATACCACAGGGACCCCCGGTGTAATTTTGTCTTAATATTTATATTTTGCCGGTACAAAAAATAACGTAGTTTGCGTAGTGAAATTAATGTAACTAGGGAAGGAAAAAGATAGACGGTTCGGACTTTTGGCACGTGACGTAGAAAGAAAATCCAACGTGTCAAAGCTGGAAGAGTTAATGTGGGATCCACTTGGGTACGACAGTGGTTTCTAATTCTTTTCATCAATCCATGCATCTTTTTGTGCTTTTCCCCTAAATATCAAATTTATGTTTTCTTCTCTAGCCCTGTATTCTTAACCTCACCACCACTGTATGTATAGTTCACACATACATATTTGTATACTGTGTAAACACATATTTTATATTAATACTGATACCTAAATACCTATGTACCTATATACCTAGCTAGCTAATTATTTTAATATATAGTAATATATATTCCAAAAAGGAGATCCAAGTTATCTCGTTGTGGTTTTTTACACTATCGTATATATACTCCGTATTTAATTTTAAATGTATTTTATATATAATTAATAATAATTATTTGCCTCAAGTTTCATGAAAAGATTCTAAGAACTTATATATAGAAATATATATTTCTATGTAGGCTTTCAGATGTTATCTGTTTCATCTTGTTGTTATCGATCGACGATTGTTGTAGATTAAATTAAATAGCATATAACGGGCAAAAACATAATAGTCTGTCATAAGCTAATTAAAAAAAATTAACACTGTAATAATAAGATGATCGAATTAACTTTTACAAAATTTGAAAACTTATTAGTATAATTGTGTTTACATAAGGTATTTCTGTAAATGTTAGTTTTTCTTATGTTTTTTAATATTATTATTTTTTTTAACGTTATTAAGATTCAATTTTATTTGATTTGTCAATCATTCTTAAAACCTTTAACTTCAACTAAAACTACGTACACATTAGTTTTGCCAAATAAACTATTAGAAAACATTTGAACCGGTGAAATTATGGTTTATATAAATAACATACTTTATAATCTATAATAACACTACACAAGCTTACACGAGTGGTCATTGAGTTGTCCAATGAAGCACACCACGCAGGTTCAATTCCTGGCTATGCCAAAATGTTCAAAAAGAGAGTGTGACTAAAAGGTGCGTATAATGTGCAATTAACCTGGTAACAGGTCACGCACTCGGGTGACTTGATTACAAGAGGTTTTACCTTCTATGGGGGATCCAATGTGATCGTTCATAGAAGAGTTTCCTCGCTTACCCAACAAAATAATCTATATGGATTTTAAACCTTCGACGTTGGGAAAATAACTCACTCACACCAGGACAGCTATCGTGGGTTAGCATTTTTGGTGTACTTGTCTCATGTTGGTACGAATCCACCTTCAAAAGCATCGCAGAATGGTGGGGACCAGTGTTGGATGTGACGACCCGAAAATTTCCGACCAAATTTAAACTTAATTTTACATGATTTCGACATGATAAGCAAAATCTATTTAAATGAATCTAAAAAATCTTCGAACTGTTTACATGGATACATTTAAACTTTTGACTATCCCCTACGATTCACGAACAATCATTTGTAAATAACTATGTACAGGTATATACATATATAAATATAAGTATATATATAATAATGAGAAATAATAAAATATAATTGAAACAATAGAATCAAACTAGAAAAAGGAGCCCGCGCTATGCCGCGGGGCTTTTGGGTTGCGTATTCATAGGTAACGGGGCCTTTAGGTTGCGTATTCATAGTTAACGGAGCGTATTATAGGTGGGTATAAGTATTGAATATAGTCTGAGGTATTAAGCGTTTTTTTTAGTGTTCGTTTTGCTTATAGTTAGTCCCGTTGTGGTCGTAATATTTTTTTTGAGTTGAACGGTGGGTTCGGAAAAATTTAACTCGTACCGAGCGAGAAGATAGAGCCCTCTAAAAATTCGGGTGGAATTAGTTTATTTTATTTTAGTAAAAATCTATATTTACACTTTTTACCCCTTTAAAGATGTGAACATGAGGTGTTGTTTGGTAAATTGAGGCAAAGATGAGGGGCCGATTGCAGTGTGAACGCGAATTTAAAACTACAACCCAAAATAACCAAAACTACAAAAATTTTGGTGAGTATTAGTATATAGGGGTAATATGTAAAGCATGATATAAAATAATTAAGCTATTATTATAATAAATCTAGGTATATATATATATATATATATATATATATATATATATATATATATATATATATATATATTTATGTACAAAATTAATATACTATGTATCTTGTATTAAATATTCGAATATGTTATATGAATATTACATAATTACTAATATGTAATGTTAAAATATTAAAAGTAATTACAAGTTAAAATATAGTTATTATATTACTTTCAATATTATCAAAATAAATATCAATATTAATACAATTATGATACAAATATGAAATTTGTTATGTACAAACTATTACAGAATTATTAGTATTAATACTAATTTAGAAATGTATATAATCTATAGATATAAATTTTATTGTTATAGTATTATTATTACAGATATGATTATGATCATTATTATTATTATTATAATTAGTATTATTATTATTATTATATCAGTGTTATTAAAATTATTAATTGTATGTTATTTGAAAATATATAACCTATCATATTTAGTAATGATATTATTATTATTATTTTATTTTTATCATTTATTATTATTAATATTAGTATTCTTATTAAAATAAATGTTAATAATAATAATAATAATATTATTATTAATACATTAATAATTATTAATATTAATTAGATTTAAATTATATATACATATAAACAAATATATATATAAATAAATATATATAAAAAAATCAAATATATATATATATATATATATATATATATATATATATATATATATATATAGTACGATCTTGTTACCTGTTGCCATCAAAACTGTGTTAAATTCTTGTCCTGGTCTCCAATCAGTTACGAGTCGAAATCAAATTTCAGCACAAAACAAATCCAGTACAAATTGATTCAGGCTTTATTTTTTTATTATTATTCATTTTTTTCTGTTTGAAAAATACTTGTCGACAAGTATCTTTTATAAATCATTAAATTCCAGTTGTTAGATGAACCCATTCAATTTCACATTATCATTATCAATTACAATTATCACTAATAATTTCTGTCTGATTGAAATTAAACTCAATTTTTTTTAAAGCTTGACGTGTCTCTGTTCTTCAACTTTATGACCAAAATTCGATTTTTAATCAATTTTCACATTGTAAAAATGCAGTTACGTTTGGAATCCCTTACTCAAACTACCTGTAAAATTTCAAGTTCCAATTCCTAAAATCAAGTTCCAATTTCGAAGTCAAAGTCTTGGTTTTTAAAAGTCAACTAATGTTCATCAATCGAATTCGTGTTATCTGTTTCGATTCAAGTTAAATTGATGATTTAGAATGTTTCCATGAATGTTTTCTAAACTATTTCATGTTATAATCATTGGCTAATACGTGATCAAAATCAAAATCAATTTTATTTTTTTTAAAATAAACAGCGACGGCAGGTCTTGTTCTTTATTTTTTTTTCGAATTAGTTAAATTAAAACACAATTAGAAATCATTTTTCTGCTTTTATTACAAGTTTAAAACAAATAAAATAAGAGATGGTAAGTGCTCTGGTCGACTTAAAAGTTTGAGAAGAAGAAGGAAATTAGGGAATAGAAGAAATATGGTTTATAATTATTTGGAAGGATTTTAAATCAGAAAAAAAAACTTAAACAGCTGGATGGCCAAGGGTGTTGATGGGTTAGCGGGAGGTCACAGTTTCGAGCCCGGTTCGAGATAGTATTTTTTTTAAAGGGCTTATTTCTTGAAGGTAGTCACATACTCCCTCCGTCCCTAAATAATTGTCCACTATTCCATTTTGGGATGTCTCAAATTAATTGTCCACTTCCATAAATGGAAAGGAAAGAAGATATTTCATTGGTGGATCTGGAGAGAGAAGATATTTCATTGGTGGAGAAATGAAGTTAGTGTGATTTTCTTAAACTGTGTGTTTTTTGTCTGGTGATAATAAATATGGGACGGATGGAGTATTTATTAGTATTATTATTTTTATTATTATTATTGTTATTAATGTTATGATTATTATTGTTATTATTAATTATTGGTATTATTGCTAAGTATTATAGTTATTAATATTATTAGTGTTACTAATAAATATTAGTTACTTTTTATGATTATCATAATTATAAATACAATTATAATTATTATTATCATTAAGATTATGATTATTATTATCTTTATTAGTATGAAGATAATATAATTTATTATTATTTCCATTAATATTAGTATTAGGATCATATTAGGATTATTAGTATTAGTATTAATATCATTGTTATAGTTAATAAGATTATTATGATTATTATTAACATGAATATCATTATTGTGACGACCCGGAAATTTCCGACTAAATTTAAACTTTATCTTTATATTATTCTGGCACGATAAGCAATGTTTGTTAAGTTAAATCTCAAGGATTTTAAACTATGTTTATACATTCATTTAAATCTCGACCAAATTCCAATGATTCACGAACCAATAAATGAACATGTATGTATATGTGTATATATTTATAAATTGAAAATGTCAACAAAGTATTTAAACGTATAATGCTTTATATGAACGTATTTGTTTCAATATGATTATCGACGAAATTAAAAAAATATACATATTAAATGATTGAATTATCAGAAACATTGAATTATGATTACAAGTCTCTGTTGAGAGGTCCACTATGATTTGAGAAAATCTATTCCTCTTAACGATATTCGGAATAATTTGTAAAGCTATTTATAAATAAAAACAAAAAGTGTCATTTACGAAAGTTAGACAAAAGTTAGTGGAGAATTGGTTTCCATAATATTCTATTAATCTATTTTCAAACGTACAAAGACGTTTTCAGTTTAAAAAGAACTTTATTATTAAAACGTATATAACTTTTATAAATATCTAGAATCACTTTTGACAACTCATTACTTAACCAGTGTAATAAATATAAAGATATTTATATTTTATTTCATTAAATATATATAACGATTTAAATTAATATTATATATATTTATACGCGTATTATACATACATAGTTTTTATACTTTTATTATACTTTAACTTTACCTTTACTTTACTTTTACTTTACTTTAACTTTAATAGTTCATACTTTAATAATTCATAATTTAATAATTCACTTTAATAATTCATACTTTAATAATTCACTTTAATAATTCAAAAATCTATTATAAATAGAATTCAATAGGTTTCATTATTTCATAGAAACTTGAAAATATATTTCTCTAAACTCTCTCAATCGATTTATATATATATATATATATATATATATATATATATATATATATATATATATATATATATATATATATATATATATATATTTGCTCTGTATTATTTCAAGATATTATTAGTATACATAAAATATTACGACGGAGTGATGTCCGAGTGATTTCAAAATAGTTTTTTTTAATGAGTCGAAGCTAAGGAAATTATGGGTTATAGCTATGGAGGTGATGGGTATGGTTCATGGGTATGCTCGTTAGGTCAATCTAGTGTTTATCATCTCCGTTGCATCTACGTACTTTTCTGCAATATTGAATCTCAATATTGATACGTGAGCACTCATAACTTAACTTTTATATATCAATAGTGTATCCCTGACTAGTGCTCGAGTATATAGGATTATGCATGCTTGTACATTCGATATTGTCCTTAGATAGGTTTGTTGAATCCTGAATTAGATACATATGCTACTGAGATAGGGTATATGATATGCATGTCGTTGGAAAGCTAGCGAAAAATTAAGAACTTTTCATTTAGATATCGAATGGTTTCGATGAACGGATTAGAAGTTATAGTCAACTGAATTTTAGTATTATTGTTAAAATGATTATTATTACTATCGTCGTTATTATTTTAATAGAAATATCATTGTTATTATAAAATATCATTGTTACTATTATGTTAGTATTATCATTTTATCATAATAACATTTTTAGTAAATATAAATATTGTTATTTTTTTTATAGAATAATAATAATTATTATTACAAAATAATACAACTTTTACTTATTATTATTATGATCAGTATTATTTTATCAAATAAATAGGGGATACAAAGATATTTTTCACCACGCGTAATATAATTACATTAATAATACTTACCATTATAGTTTTACGATATTAAGTGAACTTTATAAATTTTACTACTTAAGATATATAAAATTATATTTTATCATATATAAACGTTAATATAAATTTTTATTAATAAATGACTTTTATTATTATAAAATCTAATAAATATATTTAAATATATAAAACGACTATAGTTAAGTTATATAATAAACACGTATAAATTTTAGAAGTCATTTTGGGTCAAGTTGACTTTTGTTGACTTTTGTTGACTTTTGCATATTAGTCTCGAGCATTAGGATTGTGGTACACCATGACTTGACCAAAAATTGTTAGACAAATATTGACCAACATATAAATATATATAATTAATATAGGTTCGTGAATTCGAGACCAACCTTCCACTTGTTAAATGACGTTATATGTATTTTTACTACGAAATACAGTATGGTGAGTTTCATTTGCTCCCTTATATATATATTTTTGGGACTGAGAATACATGCGCCGTTTTTATAAATGTTTTACGAAATAGGCACAAGTACTAAAACTAATTCTACGTGGGTTTAAACCAGAAATATACCCTTAGCTTGGTAACACTAAACTACTTGTCTATGTACGGTAGGCGTGAATCCTAAAGATAGATCTATTGGGCCTGACAAACCCCATCCTGACTATGGGATGCTTTAGTACTTCGAGGTTATTTTAAACACACCTGATCTGGTGTACTTCAGAGGGTAAAACATGAACGTTAAGGCTTGTTACCGGTGGCCTACAACTTATAGAATACTTTTATACACTTGCGAGTGTACATATATTTATAAACGGAAATCTTATGGTCTATTAATATATTGAAATGATTGTTATGATAAACCTATGAACTCATCAACCTTTTGGTTGACACTTTAAAGCATGTTTATTCTCAGGTATTAAAGAAATTTTCCGCTGTGCATTAGCTCATTTTAAGGATATTACTTGGAGTCATTCATGGCATATTTTGAAAGACGTTGCATTCGAGTCATTGAATTAATCAAGATTATTATTAAGTCAATTATAGTTGGATGTATTATGAAATGGTGTGCATGCCATCAACTTTCATTGTAAAGAAAGTTTGTCTTTTAAAAACGAATGCAATGTTTGTAAAATGTATCATATAGAGGTCAAATACCTCGCGATGTAATCAACTATTGTGAATCGTTTATAATGTATATGAACGGGTCCTTTTAGTTGGTATCAGAGCGGTGGTCTTAGCGAACCAGGTCTGCATTAGTGTGTCTAACTGATAGTCGTTAGGATGCATTAGTGAGCCTGGACTTCGACCGTGTCTGTATGTCAAAAGTTTTGCTTATCATTTTTGTCGGAAATTGCCTGCTTATCATTCTTAGTCTAGACACGTCTTACTGCATTGATTGCATGAATAGTGTATAGACAAAATTCATATCATAGCGTATCTGCTAATCCATATCTTAGCGTATCTGTTACTGTAAACTTTGCCTGACATATCCCGTAAATTCCTCCGTAATATACGAAATCTTTTGCGCTATATATATAGATATTCTATGTAATTAGAATACCACCCGATAGCCGGAAAATCATTTCATATCGAAAAATCCTTTATTCAATCGAACGGAATGGAATTCATCATTAGTTCAAGTCCCTCGAATTCCGATATGGAATCCCACTCAAGCTCCGAAAGCAGTGTGACCGGAATGGATCAACCAATTAGCCATCATCTATTCTGGATGAATTGGGGATGGGTTCGTAGCCTCCTCAATAATTGGAGACAAGAAGAAGGTGATCCCTTCTGTAACGACCCTGGATTTTCCAACGTTTATTTATTAATAATAATTATTATTAATACGTGTGATTAAACGCATGTACGTTATTACATTTACTTGTTGCCATGATACACCGTACTTGACTTTAATTGCCCGAAACGTCTTTGTGACACCCGAAACTTACACGAATAATATTTTCAAGTATTATTTACATTCATGATTAAGTTTTATTAATCATTTTAATTAACTAAGACTATTAGTTAGTTACTTGGACTTAAATTGGATTTATTTTTTACTTACATGAAACTTGGGCTTGATTAATGTTAATGGACTCTTGAATGAGGACTTATAAGCCCACCCTACAACTTTATGGATTATCTAGCCCATATTTACACATGTAAGTACCACCTTAGAACTTAACTAGTTAGTAAATACTTGTAGGAATCTAGTTATCATCGTATCCCCATGCAAGCCTCCTTAGTAACCAACTTTTGTGACTTTTACATGCTAGTAACCATTGAACACTCCCTCCCCTCCTCCTTTTTCTGCTGCAGCCGTGGCCTCCCGTGGGAGAGAAGAGGATTCAAATCTTTTTTTTTTACATTACTTGTTCACTTGGTTATTCTCTCATTTTCTCACACACTTAACTTGCATTTTCTCTCAAACTTTCCTCTCATCTTTTGCTCTCTACTTTGTAAGTATCATGAGTTTTCTTCTTCCTTTTCTTGACATAAAACCGAAACCAAGAACACATAATCATCATCATCATTTGTTCTTTGTTTGTTGTTTACTTGTTCTTTGTTATTACTTTGTTAATTGTCTTTGTTAGTTGTTACATACTTGTACAAGAATCAATCTTTCTAGTTAGATTCTTCATAATATCTTGTATTTTCAAGAACATAAACTTACTAGTTTATGATTCTACATTTATTGTTTCAAAAGATTTAAGGTTTATGTGTTGTAAATCATACTTGTAATTCATGTTAGTAAACTTTAAAGTTTACTTTCTTAAAGATCAAACTTTGGTTTGAATATTTAAAGTATGAACAACCCATGAACTTGTTTCTTGTTAATTTAGTTCACTACTTCATTTACTTGCACTTTAATTTTATGATTTTGGTTGTTGTTGGTCAAGTACTACAAGTTAGTCTTGATCTCATTTCTCTTGAACTAAAAGTTAACTTTACTAGTTCAAGAACATGTAAATGAAACTTTTTAATTATAACTTTGTACACTTATGTTTGATCTAGACTTTTGAGTCTTGGATCTTCAAGATCAAACTAAGAACTATGTTCTACAACTTAAGATCTTGATTTCATAAGTTCACTTTCAAGTTTGTAACTTATTATTAGTTTTAAAGTTCATGTATGTGTTAGATCTAAGACTTTGATGTAACTTTGGTTCATCAAAACACTTGCAACACTTAAGTGAGTTGTGCTTCATGTCTTAGACTTACACTTGGGTTATGATGGTCAAACCTTGGTGGAAATGATGCAAACACATCAACGAGTTGTACACTTGAAGCTATATGCATCAAGGATGAGAACCATGATAAGCATCGAACACCAAGAACCACCGGAACCTACTGACCCTACTGTTCTACTGTTTCTGTGTCTGACCCGTACGACCTGGGCTACTGTAACCTTTATTTTCAGATATATCTTTTCGAGTAGATAATTTTTCATATAGGACTCGTCTTAATCCGAGTTACGGTTTAGGATTTATGGCCCTCCGATCGTCACTATGTCCTTTTAATGTTGTGCAGAAATTTCTGACCTACTCGCACTTAGACCGTCGCCACGGTCAAATGAAGACGAGTTTGCTTCTGTAAATTTTATCACACTTAAAGGACTCATATATGGATCCATGGCCACTAGTCTCACCTTATTTCAGTAAGGGTAGAGGCCGTGGTGACTGATCGAAATCAGCTTTTGTTTTAAACTACTTTCATGAACGAAACTTACTTTACGCCTTTTGTTTGATGATGAATGATGATGACCTTTAAGACCTTATTTACATACTTTTAAACCTTTTCGGATGATTTACTGAATTAGTACTATTTGACTTAGGTTGAGGACCCGTTTGGACAACCTTCATTACTTGCTTACTTTCCGAGTCATACTTTACCGCTACTTTATCATTGTGAGTTATAGCATTCCCTTTTTACTTTAACTTATTTTGGAAACTGAGAATACATGCGGATTTTATGTTTTACATACTAGGCACGAGTACTTAAACTTATATATGTGTGGGTTATACAACGGTATAAACATTCCCTTTAGCTCGGTAACGTTTAATCATTGGTTTTTGAACCGTGAACGCGAATCTTAGATATGGATCCATAGGGTTTGACATCCCCACTCGGGCTAGTAGCACTAGCATTTAACGAGTTTTTAATACTTCGTATACATACGCACTTTCCAAGTGTACTTTCAGGGGGTATAAATGTTAAGTTAGTTACCAAGTGCCCACGGTTAACATATACTTTATCATACTGTTTTGAAACGCTCTTTGTAGCACTGAAATCTCGTGGCCTACCTTACATACTGTTATACTTAAACTATAGCTCACCAACCTTTGTGTTGACATTTTTAAGCATGTTTTTCTCAGGTGCTTAAGGTTATTTGCTTCCGCTGTCGTGCTAGTCTTGCCGTAGACACCCACTGCTCTAGTGTTATCACAGCATGAATTGTTTATCTTGCATTCAAACTTTAATACATTTGAGACTATGTTTTGTAACGACCTAAGGGTCACCTACATTTATTCATGCTTGCTATTCATAGAAGCATACTGTTGGTGTAAAACAATTGACGTCGGTTATGACGTCATCTTTTTATCGTGAATGCAACTTCTTTTATTACAGCATGTAGTACTTAACCTTGTAATGATCCTGTTGTTGATGATTCGTACACGATGGTTTTGTACGGGGCATTACATTTGGTATCAGAGCATTGGTTGTAGGGAATTAGGTTGCATTAGTGAGTCTAAGACCAACCCGAGTAGGATTCACTAATAGGACAAATCTACAACTTGCTAGTTTACTTGTTTCTGCTGAACTTACTGCATGCTGCTGCTTACTTTTACTGTTATATGCCATATGCTACTACATGATTTCACTACTGTATGATATTACTTGCTTTCGATTGCATGCTACTTCTGTACGATTCGTTATTATTGCCATGCTACTTACTGTTATACATGATTTAAACTGTTGGCCTAATACGTGCTTGCTTTATGACTTACTGACATGGAAAATTTATTTTTCCTTGTTCAGATGTCGGATGTTCCACCTGCTATCGTTTTGGGCAGTTTAGACTCGTCAGCCACCCCACCTGCTGCTGCTGCCGACACACCAATCCCGCTACCCACGAGTGACCCCGACGCTTCATCTTCCGGGACTAGCAGCCAGGCACCTGTACCAGTGGCTACTATTGACAGACACGTGGACCATACGGAGATTCCAGCTCCGTCTGCTCCCGGACCCTCGGAGCCACAGCCCCGCATCGGTGGTGTTGTGATTCCCGCGGAGTTCGGGGAAGGGCCATTCCGTAACCATATGTGCATGCCGTGCCGACGCACTCCTAATGGACGTTTAGTGTCGATTCCGCCAGGCAGATACAGACAGATGATGGCCGCCCACGAACGGCCAGTTCAGCCACCCGTACAGCCACCACATGATTCGGATGACTCATCATCCGCTGATTCTTCATCAGATAACTCTTCCTCAGACGACTCCAGTGATGATGAGGACCCTGCTGATGTACCTATTTAGCCACCCTCCACCCCGCCGAAGAAGTGGTATCGCTTCCACGGTACCATCATTCCGGGGATCAACGGAGGACGAGCCTTCACTGACGCGTTTGGTCGGCGTCGTAGGGTTACCGCCCGTAAGCAGCTTGTGCCGTACCCTGCCGACCCACAAGTGCGTAAGACACCCCGTTACGTACTGACTATTTCTGGAGCCGGAACTTCTGCACCTCATTTCGTGTGATCTGCACCACCCGCACCACCTTGCACCACCCGCACCACCTGCACTGCCTGCCCCACCATCTCCCTCTAACGAGGAACTGAGGAGGGAGGTAGGAATCCTTCGAGCTCGGGTTACTGAGCTCGAGGAGCAGTTAGCTCAGGTTTTAGACATCCTACACCCACCTTCACCGTAGGACCTTTTGTATTAGATTTCATGATGTAATCTAGTTGTAGTTTCATATTTCACTTATGTATTGTACGAATCTATCATGATGTATGAAACTTATTATTAATGAATGGAAACTTTGTGATGTTACTTTTTGCACAAGTGTTCTATTTACTTTACTGTATGGTGTTTTGCGGTACTTGTATCAACTTGCGTTACTTAATTAACATGTGTTGTGCTGTTTACATGTTGGTTGTTATATATTATATTATTATATATTGAATGCTGGATTTTGATTTGAGTCAAAATTTTTGTTTAGAACACCATGGCTAACGGTCGATCCACACCTACTGCTGCTCAAATTGAAGAGATGATCCAAGAACGTGTAGCCGCAGCCATTGCGGAAATGCAACCCCAAGCTCCACCGCCACCACCACCACCACATGTTATTCAACCCATTCTAAATGGGTGTACTTACAAGGAATTCCAGAGCTGTAAACCACATAACTTCAGTGGCACTGAGGGACCGGTTGGTCTCACCAGATGGTTCGAGAAACTTGAATCAGTATTCCGAGTTAGCAACTGTTCAGAGGACAATAGAACCAAATTTTCTTCTTGGACGCTATCTGACGGCGCGCTCACGTGGTGGAACACAATGGCATAGGCACAAGGCATTGATGAGGCGTATACTACGTCATGGGAAGAATTTAAATGTGCCATGATTGAGGAGTATTGTCCGAGAACCGAAATCCAAAAGATGGAAATGGAATTCATGCAGTTAAAGGCCGTTGGGAACGACCTTGATGGTTACAATAGGAGATTTTTGGAACTAGCCCTGATGTGTCCGACAATGGTCACCCCAGAATTCAAGCGAATGGAGAGATACTTCTGGGGACTCCCTAAGATCATTAAGGGAAACGTCACCTCATCCAAACCACCAAATGTTCCCGAAGCGATGCGCATGGCGCATACTTTAATGAATCAAATAACCATTAATGAACCGGAGAAAACTAAGTCTGAAGCGGGTACTAGTGAGAAGCGCAAATGGGATAACCACAACAACAACAACAGGGGAAGAAACTATGAACAGAACCCGGCGAAACGACATGAGGGTTTCAGAGGAAATAACAATGGTGGAAACCCCAATCCGAACACAAACTCAAACCTGAACTACAAAGGAACCTTACCACAATGCAAACGGTGCTACAAGCACCACACTGGGTATTGCAATGTTGTCTGCGAGAAGTTCCAACGGTCTGGGCATGTTGGAAAAGACTGCAAGGTCACCACTTTAAATGGGAAGCCGAACACCAATGGACCGTTATGGCCGTTGATAAGACAGCATGTTGTAACGTCGTCAAAGGGACGAGGGTTACGTAATGACCAACAGTCTCGTAATAACCTAAAAAACCTCATTTCTTACCCCAATTACCGACTCCGTCACTTGTGGGAACGTTTTGTTTAATAGTTGTAGCCCGATGTTCTTTTTCTCACTTTGGTGAGAAGCGAACATTACTAACCCGTAAGCATAGCATGCTTCTTTATGTTGCATGTTAGCCGCTTTTTCTAAATCATGAAGTCCTATATTCGGATACATTGAGTCAAAATAATTTCTTAACCCGTTGCGTAAAATAGCATTTGGGTTCCCCGCAATATATGCGTCAAAGTAAACACATCGTAACTTATGGGTTTCCCAATGTGATATCCCCCATCTTTCAAACGAAAGTCTCTTATAAACCAAGGCATTCTTGGAACGTTCTTCGAATGTCTTACAAACTGATTTCGCCGTAAATAGTTGTGCCGAAGAATTCTGACCGACTCTAGACAAGATTTCATCAATCATGTCTCCGGGTAGGTCTCTTAAAATATTGAGTTGTCTACCCATTTTGTGTTTTTATACTGTAAAATAGACAAGAGTTAGATTCATAAAAAAAAATACTTATTAATACAAGGAATTTTTACATATATCATAAAGCATAAGCACATTATATTACATATATTACACCATACGAATACAACTATCTTATTTCGACTCGCTCGTTTCTTCTTCTTCGGTTTTGGTTCATTTTGCCAAGTTTCTAGGGATATATGATGTTCTCCTAATACTAGCTGTCGTTTTCGACAACGGTTTAGAAAAACCTGGTGGTTTAGAGGTTCCCGGGTCATTGTTACAACTTAAGGACTTCGCGGGTTGACGATACATATAAAGTTCATCGGGGTTGGAATTAGATTTCTCTATTTTTATGCCCTTTCCCTTATTATTTTCTTTTGCCTTTTTAAATTTAGTTGGGGTAATTTCTATAACATCATCGGAATTCTCGTCGGAATCCGATTCATCGGAGAATTGGTAATCCTCCCAATATTTTGCTTCCTTGGTGGAAACACCATTGACCATAATTAACCTTGGTCGGTTGGTTGAGGATTTTCTTTTACTTAACCATTTTATTATTTCCCCCACCGGTTCTATTTCCTCCTCCGGTTCCTCCTCTTCCGGTTTTGATTCTTCTTCTGGTTCTGATTCTTCTTCCGGTTCCTCTTCGGGAACTTGTGAATCAGTCCAATATATATTCGACTCTTCGTTATTATTAGGTGAGTCAATGGGATTTGTGCTAGAGGTAGACATCTATCACACAATATCAAACATGTTAAGAGATTAATATATCACATAATATATACATGTTAATAATATATAGTTTCCAACAAAAATGTTAAGCAATCATTTTTAAAGAAAACACGGTCGAAGTCCAGACTCACTAATGCATCCTAACAAACTCGATAAGACACACTAATGCAAATTTTCTGGTTCTCTAAGACCAATGCTCTGATACCAACTGAAATGTCCCGTTCTTATTGATTAAAAACGTTCCATATTAATTGATTTCGTTGCGAGGTTTTGACCTCTATATGAGACGTTTTTCAATGACTGCATTCATTTTAAAACAAACCATAATCTTTATTTCATAAATAAAGGTTTAAAAAGCTTTACGTAGATTATCAAATAATGATAATCTAAAATATCCTGTTTATACACGACCATTACATAATGGTTTACAATACAAATATGTTGCATCGAAATCAGTTTCTTGAATGCAGTTTTTACACAATATCATACAAACATGGACTCCAAATCTTGTCCTTATTTTAATATGCAACAGCGGAAGCTCTTAATATTCACCTGAGAATAAACATGCTTTAAACATCAACAAAAATGTTGGTGAGTTATAGGTTTAACATATATATATCAAATCGTAACAATAGACCACAAGATTTCATATTTCATACACATCCCATACATAGAGATAAAAATCATTCATATGGTGAACACCTGGTAACCGATATTAACAAGATGCATATATAAGAATATCCCTATCATTCCGGGACACCCTTCGGATATGATATAAATTTCGAAGTACTAAAGCATCTGGTACTTTGGATGGGGTTTGTTAGGCCCAATAGATCTATCTTTAGGATTCGCGTCAATTAGGGTGTCTGTTCCCTAATTCTTAGATTACCAGACTTAATAAAAAGGGGCATATTCGATTTCGATAATTCAACCATAGAATGTAGTTTCACGTACTTGTGTCTATTTTGTAAATCATTTATAAAACCTGCATGTATTCTCATCCCAAAAATATTAGATTTTAAAAGTGGGACTATAACTCACTTTCACAGATTTTTACTTCGTTGGGAAGTAAGACTTGGCCACTGGTTGATTCACGAACCTATAACAATATATACATATATATCAAAGTATGTTCAAAATATATTTACAATACTTTTAATGCATTTTGATGTTTTAAGTTTATTAAGTCAGCTGTCCTCGTTAGTAACCTACAACTAGTTGTCCACAGTTAGATGTACAGAAATAAATCGATAAATATTATCTTAAATCAATCCATGACCCAGTGTATACGTATCTCAGTATTGATCACAACTCAAACTATATATATATTTTGGAATCAACCTCAACCCTGTATAGCTAACTCCAACATTCACATATAGAGTGTCTATGGTTGTTCCGCAATATATATATATATAGATGGGTCGACATGATAGGTCGAAACATTGTATACGTGTCTATGGTATCTCAAGATTACATAATATACAATATAAGTTGATTAGGTTATGGTTGGAATAGATTTATTACTAACTTTCACGTAGGTAAAATGAGTAGTTTTTATCGATCTTGTTTTACTCGCCATTTCTTCGTTTCTAATCCGTTTTGAGTGATTCCAGTGGCCACGGTTTCGTATTGAACTTAAATTTATGAATCTAAATAGAAAAAGTATAAGTTTATAGTCGGAAATTCAAGTTACAAGTTGTTTTTGAAAGAGGTAGTCATTTCCGTCGAAAGAACAACATCTTGATGACCATTTTGAAAAACATACTTTCACTTTGAGTTTAACCATGATTTTTGGATATAGTTTCATGTTCATAAGGAAAATCATTTTCTAGAAGTATAGATTTTAAATCAAAGTTCTTCTTAGCTTTTAATTATCCCAACCAAAACAGCCCCCGGTTTTACTACGACGGCGTATATCCAGTTTTATGGTGTTTATCGTGTTTCCGGGTTTTAAATCATTAAGTTAGAATATCATATAGATATAGAACATGTGTTTAGTTGATTTTAAAAGTCTAGTTAGAAGGATTAACTTCATTTGCGAACAAGTTTAGAATTAACTAAACTATGTTCTAGTGATTACAAGTTTATAACGTTGAATAAGACAACTTTTTATGTATGAATCGAATGATGTTATGAATATCATTACTACCTCAAGTTCCTTGGATAAACCTACTAGAAATGAGAAAAATGGATCTAGCTTCAAAGGATCCTTGGATGGCTTGAAAGTTCTTGAAGCAGAATCATGACACGAAAACAATTTCAAGTAAGATTTCCACTCGAAATAAGATTGTTATAGTTATAGAAATTGAATTAAAGTTTGAATATGATTATTACCTTGTATTAGAAAGATAACCTACTGTAATTAACAAAGGTTTCTTGATCTTGGATGATTACTTGGAATGGATTTAGAAAACTTGGAAGTAAACTTGCAATCTTGGAAGTATTCTTGATTTTATGAAACTAGAACTTTTGGAATTTATGAAGAACACTTAGAACATGAAGATAGAACTTGAGAGAGATCAATTAGATGAAGAAAATTGAAGAATGAAAGTGTTTGTAGGTGTTTTTGGTCGTTGGTGTATGGATTAGATATAAAGGATATGTAATTTTGTTTTCATGTAAATAAGTCATGAATGATTACTCATATTTTTGTAATTTTATGAGATATTTCATGCTAGTTGCCAAATGATGGTTCCCACATGTGTTAGGTGACTCACATGGGCTGCTAAGAGCTGATCATTGGAGTGTATATACCAATAGTACATACATCTAAAAGCTGTGTATTGTACGAGTACGAATACGGGTGTATACGAGTAGAATTGTTGATGAAACTGAACGAGGATGTAATTGTAAGCATTTTTGTTAAGTAGAAGTATTTTGATAAGTGTATTAAAGTCTTTTAAAAGTGTATGAATACATATTAAAACACTACATGTATATACATTTTAACTGAGTCGTTAAGTCATCGTTAGTCGTTACATGTAAGTGTTGTTTTGAAACCTTTAGGTTAACGATCTTGTTAAGTGTTGTTAACCCAATGTGTAACGACCCTGGTTTTTCCAACGTTATTTATTAATAATTATTATTATTAATACGCTTGATTAAACGAATGTATGTTATTACATTTACATGTTGCTTTAATTGCCCGTACTTGAACTTTAAATGCCCGAAACGTCTTTGTGACACCCGGAACTTGCACGAATAATATTTTAAGGTATTATTTACATTCATGATTAATTTTATTAATCATTTTAATTAACTAAGATGGTTAGTTAATAACTTGGGCTTAAGTTGGACTTATTTGGATTATTTGCAACTTGGGCTTTAATTAGTGTAATGGACTCTTGAATAAGACTCACAAGCCCACCCTACTTCTTTTAATGGACATTAAGCCCACTCTTGCATACTTGTAAGTATCATTTAAACATAAACTAACTAGTTACTTGCTTAAGGAATCTAGTTGCCTTATAATCCCCATGAGACTAACCCTTATATCCAACTTTTGTAAGCTTTTCAAGCAAGTATTTTGTGGACAATGGACTTCCCCTTGACCCCCATTTTGGCCGTGAGTTTTGAGGCCCTTTATGGGTGTTTTTGCTTCCAAATTTTCATTACTACTTGCTCACAAACTCTCTCATTTACACACACACAAAATACTTGAAACTTCTCTCAAACTTTACTCTCTTTTTCTCTCATATACTTGTAAGTATGATGAACTTTTTCTCTTCTCCTCTCCTTGTAAAAACCGATTTCAAACACCTCTCAATCATCATCAATCTTTGTTGTTATTACTTGTTCTTGTTAAAGATTAATTACTTGTCTTGATTACTAGTTATTATTTACTTACTTACTTGTCTTTCTTTACCAAGTTACAAGATCAAACTTTCTAGTTTTGATTCTTCATTTATATCTTGTATTTAACAAGAACATCAAGAACATAATCTCTCTAGTTATGTTCTACATATTTTGTTTCAAAGAATTAAAATTCATAGTTGTATAAACTCTTTACTTGTAGTTCTTGAAGTAACTTGAAGTTACTTCACTTAAAGATCAACTTGGGTTGAATCTTTAAAAGTAAGAGCAACTATGAATCATCTTCTTGTTTAGTTAGCTTTCTACTTTATTTATTTCAAAGATTTAAAGTTTATAATCTTTAATTTTTGTTACTTGTGTTCTTGTTTGTTGTATGTTACTAGAATACCACCTTCATGGTTGGTTTAGGCTTATCATTCATTTTTATTTATTTCTTATTGTTAGTTGCTTACTACACATTTGAACAAGGACATGAAACCAACAAGAGCTTACACTTTGGTGCAAGTATCATGGATCCAACACTTGGTTGTGATCTTTCTTAGTGTTCATGAACTTGTTCATAAACTTACATGTAACCTTGGTTCATCAAACACTTACAACACTTGCACTTGAGTTATGATGGACAAACCTTGGTCAAAATGATGTTAACATATCAACGAGTTGTACACTTGAAGCTATACGCATCAAGGATGAGAACCGTGATGAACATCAAGCACCGAGACAACCGGAACTCTCCAAAACCCACTGTTCTGTCCAAGACCTACTGACCTGATGCTTCTGGAACAGAACAGTAGACCTGGGCTGTTCTAACCTTGATTTTTAGATAGAACTTTTCGAGTAGATAACTTTTCATATAGGACTCGTCTTAATCCGAGTTACGGTTTAGGATTTATGGCCCTCCGATCGTTACCATGTCCTTTAACGTTGTGCAGAAATTTCTGACCTACTCGCACTTAGACCGTCGCCACGGTCAAACCAAGACGAGTTTGCTTCTGTAAATTTTACCACACTTAAGGGACTCATAGACGGAGCCATGACCACTGGTCTCACCTTAATTCAGTAAGGGTAGAGGCCGTGGTGACTGACCGAAGTCAGCCTTTGTTTTAAACGACTTTCATAAACGAGTCTTACTTGTTACCTTTTGTTTAATGATGATTGATGATGACCCTTATGACCTTAATTACGTACTTGTAAACCTTTTGAGACGACTTATTGACTTAGTGCTATTTGACTTAGGTTGAGGACGTTTGGACCGTTACTTGCACACCACTTTCCGACTACTACCTTACCATTACTACTAATCATTGTGAGTTATAGCATTCCCTTTTTACTTTAACTTATTTTGGGAACTGAGAATACATGCGGATTTTATGTTTTACATACTAGGCACGAGTACTTAAACTTTATATATGTGTGGGTTATATAACGGCAGAAACATTCCCTTTAGCTCGGTAACGTTTAATCATTGGTTTTTGAACCGTGAACGCGAATCTTAGATATGGATCCATAGGGTTTGACATCCCCACTCGGGCTAGTAGCGCTAGCATTTAACGAGTGTTTAATACTTCGAGGTTATACGCACTTGCCAAGTGCACTTTAAGGGGGTACATTAAACGTTAAGTTAGTTACCGGGTGCCCACGGTTAAACATATACTTTTACATACTTTTGAATCGCTCGTTGTAGCACTGAAATCTCGTGGCCTACCTTACATACTGTTATACTTAAACTATAGCTCACCAACCTTTGTGTTGACCTTTTTAAGCATGTATTTTCTCAGGTGCTTGAAGTCGCTTCCGCTATCTTACTAGTCGTGCTGTAGAACCCGCTGCCTAGAGTTGTTATCGCATGACTACTTATGTTGCATTCAAACTTTTTTTCTTATGAACTTATGTTATGTAACGACCATTATGGTCACGTACACTTATTTAATGCTTCTACTTAGTGAAGCATACTTTGATTTGTAAAACAATTGACGTATGTTATGACGTCACTTTTATTAATGAATGTAAACTCTGTTTTGAAAACGCATATAGTACTTAACCTTGTAATGATCCTGTTGATGATGGTCCGTACATGATGATTTAGTACGGGGCGTCACATTTGGTATCAGAGCATTGGTTGTAGGGAATTAGGATGCATTAGTGAGTCTAAGACCGACCCGAGTAGGATTCACTAATAGGGCTAATCTACAACTTGTTAGTTTACTTGTTTCCGCTGAACTTACTGCATGCTGCTGCTTACTGTTACTGCTATATGCCGTATGCTACTACGTGATTTCACTACTGCATGCTATTACTTGCTTTCGATTGCATGCTAGTTTCGTACGATTACTGATATTGCCATGCTACTTATTGTTATACATGATTTAAACTGTTGGCCTATTATTTGCTTGCTTTATGACATACTGACATGGAAAATTTATTTTTCCTTGTTCAGATGTCGGACGTTCCACCTACTGACATCCCGAGCGGCTCAGGCCCCGTTGTTCCACCCACTGCTGCACCTGTTGCTGCTGCTGCTGCTGCTGCTGCCGACATTCCGGCCCCGACACCCACTGGCGACCCCGGCGCCTCTAGTTCTGGAGCTAGCTCTAGTGTGCCTATCCCGGCGTCTTCTTCCAGACCCCTGAGGCAACTGGCTCGCATTGGTGGCATGGAGATCCCCGCGGAGTTCGGGGAAGGTCCCTTCCGTAATCACTGGCGCACACCTTGCCGACGCACTGCCGACGGCCGCTTAGCCGTGATTACGCCAGGCCGACACCGACAGATGTTGGCCGCTTTCGGATACGTTGAGCCACCCGCGCCACCACCGCATGATTCAGACGACGGTTCTTCCACCGATGCTTCTTCAGACGACACCTCATCTGACGACTCCAGTGATGAGGAGGATCCCGCTGACCGACCGATTCAGGCACCTTCTACCCCGCCGAAGAAGCGGTATCGCTTCGCTGGCATAATTCCTGGTCGTACTGTCACTGACGCTTATGGTCGGCGTCGCAGGATCACTGCTCGTAAACGGCTAGTGCCGTACCCCGCCGACCCACTGATATTACCGTCTCCACCCAGAGCCGGACCATCCACTTCAGCACCACCGGCTCCACCTGCACCGCCAGCACCACCTGCCCCACCATCCTCCTCTAATGAGGAAATGAGGCGGGAGATTGAGATTCTCCAGACTCGAGTTACTGAGCTCGAGGAGCAGTTGGCTCATGTTTTGGACATCTTGTACCCACCATCGCCGTAGGACTTTGTACTAGATTCTGTATTGTAATCTCTTTTGTAATTTCATATTTCACTTATGTAATGTACGAACTTATTGTGATGTATGAACTTATTATCATTAATGAATGGAATTTGTGTTGTTACATTGTGCGCAAGTGTTCTATTTACGTTATCATATCATGGTTTTGTGGTACTTATATATGCTTGCATTACTTAATCAACATGTGTTGTGCTGTTTTCATGTTGGTTGTTATATACTATATTATTATTATTTGCATAATGGATTTTGACTTGAGTCAAAATGTTTGTATAGAACATCATGGCCAACGGGAGATCTATCCCCACCGCGGCACAAATTGAGGAAATGATTAACGAGCGAGTCGCTGCTGCACTAGCTGAAAGACAACCCCAAGTTCCACCACCACCGCCTGTCAATCCACCTGTCGTCCGAGATGGGTGTACTTACAAGGAATTCCAAAACTGCAAGCCACACTACTTCAGTGGCACTGAGGGACCCGTCGGTCTCACCAGATGGTTCGAAAAGTTGGAATCGGTATTCAGGGTTAGCAATTGTTCTGAGGCTAACAAAACGAAATTTGCATCTTGCACGCTGTCTGATGGCGCGCTCACATGGTGGAATACCATGGCCCAAGCGAAAGGAATTGATGAGGCGTATGCTACGCCTTGGGAAGAATTTAAATGTGCTATGATCGAGGAATACTGTCCGAGAACCGAGATTCAAAAGATGGAAATCGAATTTATGCAATTGAAAACCGTAGGGAACGACCTTAACAGCTACAACAGTAGGTTTTTGGAATTGGCTCTTATGTGTCCAACCATGGTCACCCCCGAATTTAAGCGTTTGGAGAAATACTTCTCGGGACTTCCTAAGTCCATCAAGGGTAATGTTACCTCATCCAAGCCACCAAGTGTTCCCGAAGCAATGCGCATGGCGCATACTCTCTTGAATCAAATCATCCTGGACGAGCCGGAGAAGGCTAAGTTTGAAACTGTTAGTGGTGAAAAGAGGAAATGGGACAACAACCACAACAACAACAGGGGTAGGAACTATGATCAAAACCCGGCAAAACGACATGAAGGGTTCAGGCAAAACAACAACATGCACAACAACAACACCAACCCCAACAACAACAACCGCACCAATCCGAACTACAAAGGAACCTTACCACAATGCAATAGGTGCTACAAGCACCACACTGGGTATTGCAATGTTATCTGTGAGAAGTGCCAACGATCTGGACATGTTGGCAAGGATTGCAAGGTTACCACTTTGAATGTGAAGCCAAACCACAACAACAATGGGCCTAAGAAGTGTTATGAATGTGGAAAGACGGGCCATTTCAGAAACGAGTGTCCTAACAAGCGTAAGGATGGCGGACCACCACGTGCTAGAGCCTTCAACGTTAATGCAAGGGATGCTCGCGACAACCCCGACTTGGTGACAGGTATATTCAAGATCAACAATCTTTTAGCTTCTGTCCTATTTGATACTGGTGCCGATAGGAGCTATGTGTGTAGACATTTTTGTGATAAGTTAGATTGGTCGTTAGTTCCTTTGAAGGAAAGCATGCTTGTCGAGGTCGCCAATGGAAAACTTGAAAAGGTTGACCATATTAGTCGTGGAGCTATTATCAACATAGCTGGTGCAGATTTCGAAATTGATTTGATACCTATCAAACTAGGAAGTTTTGACGCGATCGTCGGTATGGATTGGTTGAGCAAGATAAAGGCCGATGTTATCTGTGGAGATAAAGCACTTCGCATACCACAAGGAGATGGCGAACCACTGGTTATCTATGGAGAGAGATGTACCTCGAAGTTGAACCTCATTAGTTGCGTGAAAGCACAAAAGATTATGAAGAAGGGACGCTTTGCTGTCCTAGCACATGTGAAAGCGGTAGAAACTGAGGTGAAGAACGTGAACGACGTTCGAATTGTGAACGAATTTTCTGATGTCTTCCCAGAGGAATTGCCTGGATTACCACCGCAGAGAGCAGTAGAGTTTCAGATTGACTTAGTGCCAGGAGCTGCACCTGTAGCTCGCGCACCTTATAGACTCGCACCTTCCGAGATGCAAGAATTACAGAGTCAACTACAAGAGCTATTAGATCGAGGGTTTATCCAACCAAGCTTCTCGCCTTGGGGCGCACCTGTGTTGTTTGTAAAGAAGAAGGATGGATCCTTCCGTATGTGTATCGACTACCGTGAACTCAACAAATTGACTATCAAGAATCGATATCCTCTTCCACGAATTGATGACCTTTTTGATCAACTACAAGGATCGAGCGTTTATTCAAAGATCGATTTGCGATCCGGATATCACCAGCTGAGGGTGAAGGAAAGTGACATGATGAAAACTGCATTCAGGACCCGTTATGGTCATTATGAGTTCCTCGTGATGCCATTCGGTTTGACAAATGCCCCTGCCGTGTTCATGGATCTCATGAATCGTGTCTGCAAGCCGTACTTGGATAAGTTTGTTATCGTCTTCATAGATGATATCCTCATCTACTCTAAGAGCGAAGAAGAACATGAGCAACACCTTCGGCTAGTGCTTGAACTCTTAAGACAAGAGCAACTTTATGCCAAATTCTCCAAGTGCGAATTTTGGTTGAAGGAAGTACAGTTTTTGGGTCATGTTGTGAGCGACCAGGGTATCAAAGTTGATCCCGCCAAGATTGAAGCCATCAGCAAGTGGGAGACCCCCACTACTCCAACGCATATTCGCCAATTTCTAGGTCTCGCCGGTTATTATCGAAGGTTTATCGAAGGATTTTCTCAGATTGCGCGTCCTTTGACCGCACTGACTCACAAGGGCAAGAAGTTCATTTGGGAACCCACACACGAATCAGCATTCCAAACTTTGAAGAAGAAGTTAACCTCCGCACCTATCCTATCACTTCCTGAAGGCAGTGACGACTTTGTTGTTTATTGCGATGCATCGAAGAGTGGTTTTGGTTGTGTACTGATGCAACGATCAAAGGTTATTGCCTATGCCTCCCGCCAATTGAAGATTCACGAGCGGAACTACACTACACATGATCTTGAACTTGGAGCCGTTGTCTTTGCACTCAAATTGTGGAGACATTATTTGTATGGAACTAAGAGCATCATCTTCACCGATCACAAGAGTCTCCAGCACATCTTCGATCAGAAGCAATTGAATATGAGACAGCGTCGATGGATCGAGACGCTCAACGACTACGATTGTGAACTCCGTTATCACCCGGGCAAGGCCAATGTTGTAGCTGACGCTTTAAGCCGAAAGGAGAGGACGGCACCTCTCCGTGTTAGGGCTCTGAATATCACCATCCATTCGAACCTCAACAACCAGATCAGAGTAGCCCAAGTTGAGGCTCTCAAGGAGGAGAACATATCTCACGAGCATTTGAACATACTTGTCTCTCGATTCGAGGATAGAGAGTCTGGACTCCGATGTTATGCCCGAAGAATTTGGGTACCTTACTATGGAGATCTACGAAGCCTGATACTTGATGAAGCACACAAATCGAGATATTCGATTCACCCTGGTGCAGGTAAGATGTACCACGACCTTAAAGAACAGTATTGGTGGCCGAATCTTAAGAAGGACGTTGCGACTTATGTTGGTAAGTGTTTGACTTGCTCGAAGGTTAAAGCCGAACATCAGAGACCTTCTGGGTTACTTCAACAGCCGGAAATCCCACAATGGAAGTGGGAAAGGATCACAATGGATTTCATTACTAAGCTGCCGAAGACGGTGGGCGGATGCGATACTATTTGGGTTATTGTTGACCGCCTCACCAAATCTGCACACTTCCTAGCGATGAAGGAAACTGATACAATGGAAAGACTTGCTCAGCTGTACATCAAAGAGGTTGTATCTCGTCATGGTGTACCTTTATCAATCATCTCCGATCGCGATCCCCGTTTTGCTTCCAGATTTTGGCGTTCTTTGCAAGAAGCCATGGGAACTCGTCTTGACATGAGTACTGCTTATCATCCTCAGACTGACGGGCAAAGTGAACGAACGATTCAGACCTTGGAGGACATGCTGCGTGCATGTGTCATTGATTTTGGAAAGGCCTGGGAAAGGCATTTGCCACTCGCCGAATTCTCGTACAATAACAGTTATCACTCAAGCATTAATGCTGCACCTTTTGAAGCATTGTATGGTCGTAAGTGCCGATCTCCTATTTGTTGGGCCGAAGTAGGCGAAAAGCAAATCACCGGACCCGAGGTAGTTCACGAAACCACGGAGAAGATTGCTCAGATCCAAGCTAGACTTAAGACTGCCCGTGATCGCCAAAAGAGCTATGCCGATCTTAAACGGAAAGACTTTGAATTTAATGTTGGTGATCGTGTAATGTTGAAGGTTGCACCTTGGAAAGGTGTGATCCGTTTTGGAAAACGTGGAAAGTTGAACCCACGATACATTGGTCCTTTCGAGATCTTGGAACGTGTTGGACCAGTTGCTTACCGTTTGGATCTACCAGCACAATTGAGCTCAGTTCATCCTACCTTCCATGTGTCAAACTTGAAGAAGTGTCTTGCTGCACCCGAACTCATCATACCTTTGGAAGAACTTACTATTGATGACAAACTCCACTTTGTGGAGGAACCTGTTGAGATTATGGATCGTGAGATCAAAACTTTGAAACGCAACAAGATTCCGATTGTACGAGTACGATGGAATGCCAAACGAGGACCTGAGTTTACTTGGGAGCGAGAGGATCAAATGATGCGAAAGTATCCTCACCTTTTCCCGACTCCTCCATCTACCTCAGCTTAAATTTCGGGACGAAATTTTCTTTAACAGGTGGGTAATGTAACGACCCTGGTTTTTCCAACGTTATTTATTAATAATTATTATTATTAATACGCTTGATTAAACGAATGTATGTTATTACATTTACATGTTGCTTTAATTGCCCGTACTTGAACTTTAAATGCCCGAAACGTCTTTGTGACACCCGGAACTTGCACGAATAATATTTTAAGGTATTATTTACATTCATGATTAATTTTATTAATCATTTTAATTAACTAAGATGGTTAGTTAATTACTTGGGCTTAAGTTGGACTTATTTGGATTATTTGCAACTTGGGCTTTAATTAGTGTAATGGACTCTTGAATAAGACTCACAAGCCCACCCTACTTCTTTTAATGGACATTAAGCCCACTCTTGCATACTTGTAAGTATCATTTAAACATAAACTAACTAGTTACTTGCTTAAGGAATCTAGTTGCCTTATAATCCCCATGAGACTAACCCTTATATCCAACTTTTGTAAGCTTTTCAAGCAAGTATTTTGTGGACAATGGACTTCCCCTTGACCCCCATTTTGGCCGTGAGTTTTGAGGCCCTTTATGGGTGTTTTTGCTTCCAAATTTTCATTACTACTTGCTCACAAACTCTCTCATTTACACACACACAAAATACTTGAAACTTCTCTCAAACTTTACTCTCTTTTTCTCTCATATACTTGTAAGTATGATGAACTTTTTCTCTTCTCCTCTCCTTGTAAAAACCGATTTCAAACACCTCTCAATCATCATCAATCTTTGTTGTTATTACTTGTTCTTGTTAAAGATTAATTACTTGTCTTGATTACTAGTTATTATTTACTTACTTACTTGTCTTTCTTTACCAAGTTACAAGATCAAACTTTCTAGTTTTGATTCTTCATTTATATCTTGTATTTAACAAGAACATCAAGAACATAATCTCTCTAGTTATGTTCTACATATTTTGTTTCAAAGAATTAAAATTCATAGTTGTATAAACTCTTTACTTGTAGTTCTTGAAGTAACTTGAAGTTACTTCACTTAAAGATCAACTTGGGTTGAATCTTTAAAAGTAAGAGCAACTATGAATCATCTTCTTGTTTAGTTAGCTTTCTACTTTATTTATTTCAAAGATTTAAAGTTTATAATCTTTAATTTTTGTTACTTGTGTTCTTGTTTGTTGTATGTTACTAGAATACCACCTTCATGGTTGGTTTAGGCTTATCATTCATTTTTATTTATTTCTTATTGTTAGTTGCTTACTACACATTTGAACAAGGACATGAAACCAACAAGAGCTTACACTTTGGTGCAAGTATCATGGATCCAACACTTGGTTGTGATCTTTCTTAGTGTTCATGAACTTGTTCATAAACTTACATGTAACCTTGGTTCATCAAACACTTACAACACTTGCACTTGAGTTATGATGGACAAACCTTGGTCAAAATGATGTTAACATATCAACGAGTTGTACACTTGAAGCTATACGCATCAAGGATGAGAACCGTGATGAACATCAAGCACCGAGACAACCGGAACTCTCCAAAACCCACTGTTCTGTCCAAGACCTACTGACCTGATGCTTCTGGAACAGACCAGTAGACCTGGGCTGTTCTAACCTTGATTTTTAGATAGAACTTTTCGAGTAGATAACTTTTCATATAGGACTCGTCTTAATCCGAGTTACGGTTTAGGATTTATGGCCCTCCGATCGTTACCATGTCCTTTAACGTTGTGCAGAAATTTCTGACCTACTCGCACTTAGACCGTCGCCACGGTCAAACCAAGACGAGTTTGCTTCTGTAAATTTTACCACACTTAAGGGACTCATAGACGGAGCCATGACCACTGGTCTCACCTTAATTCAGTAAGGGTAGAGGCCGTGGTGACTGACCGAAGTCAGCCTTTGTTTTAAACGACTTTCATAAACGAGTCTTACTTGTTACCTTTTGTTTAATGATGATTGATGATGACCCTTATGACCTTAATTACGTACTTGTAAACCTTTTGAGACGACTTATTGACTTAGTGCTATTTGACTTAGGTTGAGGACGTTTGGACCGTTACTTGCACACCACTTTCCGACTACTACCTTACCATTACTACTAATCATTGTGAGTTATAGCATTCCCTTTTTACTTTAACTTATTTTGGGAACTGAGAATACATGCGGATTTTATGTTTTACATACTAGGCACGAGTACTTAAACTTTATATATGTGTGGGTTATATAACGGCAGAAACATTCCCTTTAGCTCGGTAACGTTTAATCATTGGTTTTTGAACCGTGAACGCGAATCTTAGATATGGATCCATAGGGTTTGACATCCCCACTCGGGCTAGTAGCGCTAGCATTTAACGAGTGTTTAATACTTCGAGGTTATACGCACTTGCCAAGTGCACTTTAAGGGGGTACATTAAACGTTAAGTTAGTTACCGGGTGCCCACGGTTAAACATATACTTTTACATACTTTTGAATCGCTCGTTGTAGCACTGAAATCTCGTGGCCTACCTTACATACTGTTATACTTAAACTATAGCTCACCAACCTTTGTGTTGACCTTTTTAAGCATGTATTTTCTCAGGTGCTTGAAGTCGCTTCCGCTATCTTACTAGTCGTGCTGTAGAACCCGCTGCCTAGAGTTGTTATCGCATGACTACTTATGTTGCATTCAAACTTTTTTTCTTATGAACTTATGTTATGTAACGACCATTATGGTCACGTACACTTATTTAATGCTTCTACTTAGTGAAGCATACTTTGATTTGTAAAACAATTGACGTATGTTATGACGTCACTTTTATTAATGAAGGTAAACTCTGTTTTGAAAACGCATATAGTACTTAACCTTGTAATGATCCTGTTGATGATGGTCCGTACATGATGATTTAGTACGGGGCGTCACACAATGTTTATAATATCAAATGAGATTTTAAATTATTATATTATCATGATATTATGATGTATAAATATCTTTTAATATGATATATATACATTAAATGTCGTTACAACGATAATCGTTATATATATGTCTCGTTTCAAAATCATTAAGTTAGTAGTCTTGTTTTTACATATGTAGTTCATTGTTAATATACTTAATGATATGTTTACTTATCATAATATCATTATAACTATATATATATCCATATATATGTCATCATATAATTTTTACAAGTTTTAACATTCGTGAATCACCGGTCAACTTGGGTGGTCAATTGTCTATATGAAACCTATTTCAATTAATCAAGTCTTAACAAGTTTGATTGCTTAACATGTTGGAAACACTTAATCATGTAAATAACAATTTCATTTAATATATATATAAACATGGAAAAGTTCGGGTCACTACAGTACCTACCCGTTAAATAAATTTCGTCCCGAAATTTTAAGCAGTTGGAGGTGTTGACGTATCTTCTGGAAATAAATGCGGGTATTTCTTCTTCATTTGATCTTCACTCTCCCAGGTGAACTCGGGTCCTCTACAAGCATTCCATCAAACCTTAACAATCGGTATCTTATTTTGTTTAAGTCTCTTAACCTCACGATCCATTATTTCGACGGGTTCTTCAATGAATTGAAGTTTTTCATTGATTGGGATTTCGTCCAATGGAATAGTGAGATCTTCTTTAGCAAAACATTTCTTCAAATTTGAGACGTGGAAAGTGTTATGTACAGCCGCGAGTTGTTGAGGTAGCTCCAGTTGGTAAGCTACTGGTCTGACACGATCTATAATCTTAAATGGTCCAATGTACCTTGGATTTAGTTTCCCCCATTTACCAAATCGAACAATGCCTTTCTAAGGTGAAACCTTAAGCATGACCATTTCTCCAATTTCAAACTCTATATCTTTTCTTTTACTGTCCGCGTAGCTCTTTTGTCGACTCTGGGCGGTTTTCAATCTTTGTTGAATTTGGATGATTTTCTCGGTAGTTTCTTGTATTATCTCCGGACCCGTAATCTGTCTATCCCCCACTTCACTCTAACAAATCAGAGACCTGCACTTTCTACCATAAAGTGCTTCAAACGGCGCCATCTCAATGCTTGAATGGTAGCTGTTGTTGTAGGAAAATTCTGCTAACGGTAGATGTCGATCCCAACTGTTTCCGAAATCAATAACACAAGCTCGTAGCATGTCTTCAAGCGTTTGTATCATCCTTTCACTCTGCCCATCAGTTTGTGGATGATAGGAAGTACTTATGTCTAGACGAGTTCCTAATGCTTGCTGTAATGTCTGCCAGAATCTTGAAATAAATCTGCCATCCCTATCAGAGATAATAGAGATTGGTATTCCATGTCTGGAGACGACTTCCTTTAAATACAGTCGTGCTAACTTCTCCATCTTGTCATCTTCTCTTATTGGCAGGAAGTGTGCTGATTTGGTGAGACGATCAACTATTACCCAAATAGTATCAAAACCACTTGCAGTCCTTGGCAATTTAGTGATGAAATCCATGGTAATGTTTTCCCATTTCCATTCTGGGATTTCGGGTTGTTGAAGTAGACCTGATGGTTTCTGATGCTCAGCTTTGACCTTAGAACACGTCAAACATTCTCCTACGTATTTAGCAACATCGGCTTTCATACCCGGCCACCAAAAATGTTTCTTGAGATCCTTGTACATCTTCCCCGTTCCAGGATATATTGAGTATCTGGTTTTATGAGCTTCTCTAAGTACCATTTCTCTCATATCTCCAAATTTTGGTCCCAAATCCTTTCAGCCCTATACCGGGTTCCGTCTTCCCGAATATTAAGATGCTTCTCCGATCCTTTGGGTATTTCATCCTTTAAATTTCCCTCTTTTAAAACTCCTTGTTGCGCCTCCTTTATTTGAGTAGTAAGGTTATTGTGAATCATTATATTCATAGATTTTACTCGAATGGGTTCTCTGTCCTTCCTGCTCAAGGCATCGGCTACCACATTTGCCTTCCCTGGGTGGTAACGAATCTCAAAGTCGTAATCATTCAACAATTCAATCCACCTACGCTGCCTCATATTCAGTTGTTTCTGATTAAATATGTGCTGAAGACTTTTGTGGTCGGTATATATAATACTTTTGACCCCATATAAGTAGTGCCTCCAAGTCTTTAATGCAAAAACAACCGCGCCTAATTCCAAATAATGCGTCGTATAATTTTGCTCGTGAATCTTCAATTGTCTAGACGCATAAGCAATCACCTTCGTCCGTTGCATTAATACACAACCGAGACCTTGCTTTGATGCGTCACAATAAATCATAAAATCATCATTCCCTTCAGGCAATGACAATATAGGTGCCGTAGTTAGCTTTTTCTTCAATAATTGAAACGCCTTCTCTTGTTCATCCTTCCATTCAAATTTCTTCCCTTTATGCGTTAATGCAGTCAAGGGTTTTGCTATTTCGGAGAAATCTTGGATGAATCTTCTGTAGTAACCAGCCAATCCTAAAAATTGACGTATATGCTTCGGAGTTTTTGGGGTTTCCCACTTTTCAACGGTTTCGATCTTTGCCAGGTCCACCTGGATACCTTCTTTGTTCACTATGTGACCGAGGAATTGAACTTCTTCCAACCAAAATGCACACTTTGAAAACTTAGCGTACAGTTTTTCTTTCCTCAATAATTCTAGCACTTTTCTCAAATGTTCTTCGTGCTCTTGATCATTCTTTGAGTAAATAAGTATGTCATCGATGAAAACAATGACAAAATTGTCAAGATATGGCCCACACACTCGGTTCATAAGGTCCATGAACACAGCTGGTGCGTTAGTCAATCCAAACGGCATAACCATAAACTCGTAATGACCATAACGCGTCCTAAAAGTAGTTTTTGGAATATCATCCTCCTTTACTCGCATTTGATGATATCCAGAACGTAAATCGATCTTCAAATAAACCGACGAGCCTTGTAGTTGATCAAATAAGTCGTCAATTCTCGGCAGTGGATAACGGTTTTTGATGGTAAGTTTGTTCAACTCTCTTTAGTCAATACACAACCTAAATGTACCATCCTTCTTCTTGACAAACAAAACAGGAGCTCCCCATGGTGATGTGCTTGGTCGAATGAAATCACGTTCTAATAGTTCTTGCAGTTGGCTTTGCAGTTCTTTCATCTCACTGGGTGCGAGTCTATAAGGAGCACGAGCTATTGGTGCAGCTCCTGGTACAAGATCTATTTGAAATTCAACAGATCGATGTGGAGGTAGTCCCGGTAATTCTTTCGGAAATACATCGGGAAATTCTTTTGCGATGGGAACATCATTGATGCTCTTTTCTTCAGTTTGTACTTTCTCGACATGTGCTAGAACAGCATAGCAACCTTTTCTTATTAGTTTTTGTGCCTTCAAATTACTAATAAGATGTAGCTTCATGTTGCCCTTTTCTCCGTACACCATTAAGGGTTCTCCTTCTTCTCGTACAATGCGAATTGCATTTTTATAACATACGATCTCTGCTTTCACCTTCTTCAGCCAGTCTATGCCAACTATTACATCAAAACTCCCTAACTCTACTGGTATCAAATCAATCTTAAATATTTCACTACCCAGTTTAATTTCTCGATTCCGGCATATATTATCTGCTGAAATTAATTTACCGTTTGCTAATTCGAGTAAAAATTTACTATCCAACGGCGTCAATGGACAACTTAATTTAGCACAAAAATCTCTACTCATATAGCTTTTATCCGCACCCGAATCAAATAAAACGTAAGCAGATTTATTGTCAATAAGAAACGTACCCTTAACAAGCTCCGGGTCTTCCCGTGCCTCTGTCGCATTAATATTGAAAACTCTTCCGCGGCCTTGTCCATTCGTGTTCTCCTGGTTCGGGCAATTTCTAATAATGTGGCCCGGTTTTCCACATTTATAACAAACTACATTGGCATAACTTGCTCCGACACTACTTGCTCCCCCATTACTCGTTCCGACACCATTTGTTCCTTTCGTTCTATTAACCCCTGGTCCATAGACCTCACACTTCGCCGCGCTATGACCATTTCTTTTACACTTGTTGCAAAATTTGGTGCAGAACCCCGAGTGATACTTTTCACACCTTTGGCATAGCTGCTTCTGATTGTTGTTGTTGTTGCGGTTGATATTGTTGTTGGGATGATTGTTGTAGTTACTGTTGTTGTTGTTGTTGTTGTTGTTGGGCCGTTTGTTGTAGTTGCGATTGATGTTGCGATTGTTGGGATAATTGTTGCGATTATTATTGTAATTGCTGCTGTTGTTGTATTGATGATTCTTATCACCGTTTTCCTCCCACTTTCTTTTGACTTGCTTCACATTGGCCTCTTCAACCGTCTGTTCTTTAATTCTTTCCTCAATCTGGTTCACTAGTTTGTGAGCTATTCTACATGCCTGTTGTATGGAGGCGGGCTCGTGTGAACTTATATCTTCTTGGATTCTTTCCGGTAATCCTTTCACAAACGCGTCGATCTTCTCTTCCTCATCTTCGAACGCTCCCGGACACAATAGGCACAATTCTGTGAATCGTCTTTCATACGTGGTAATATCAAATCCTTGGGTTCGTAACCCTCTAAGTTCTGTCTTGAGCTTATTGACCTCGGTTCTGGGACGGTACTTCTCGTTCATCAAGTGCTTGAATGCTGACCACGGTAGTGCGTACGCATCATCTTATCCGACTTGCTCTAGATAGGTATTCTACCATGTTAACGCAGAACCTGTGAAGGTATGCGTAGCGTACTTTACTTTGTCCTCTTCAGTACACTTACTTATGGCAAACACCGATTCGACCTTCTCGGTCCACCGTTTCAATCCGATCGGTCCTTCGGTTCCATCAAATTCCAAAGGTTTGCAGGCAGTGAATTCTTTGTAGGTGCATCCTACACGATTTCCTGTACCGCTAGATCCAAGGTTATTGTTGGTATGTAGCGCAGCCTGTACTGCGGCTATGTTTGAAGCTAGAAAAGTACGGAATTCCTCTTCATTCATATTCACGGTATGTCGAGTAGTCGGTGCCATTTCCTTCAAAATAGTCAAATGGAACAAGTTAATCATACAGAATATTAAGAGTAGTTAATAGTATTTTGTAGCATAATATAAACTCATTTATAAAAGCTTTTTCTTCATATTAGCGTTTTATAAGTTTAAATTCGGGTAGTACCTACCCGTTAAGTTCATACTTAGTAGCTAATATACAATTCAACTACTACAATTCTATATGAAAAACTGATTATAATAATATTTCGCGTTCAAACTTTTATACAATATTTTACAAACTTACAATACCGCTTATTTTACATAAAGCATGAAATATAGCACATAATAACTTTGATACAAGATAGTTGTGAAGATAATTCTAGCTAGTACACAAGTCGTTCAGCAAAGGCAATAAAGACACGTAATTCATACGTCCAGAAACAAGTCATGCATTCTGGTTTTACCAGGACTACTTCCCATCCTTGGTCTTGTGGAACATAACCGTTATGGCCGTTGATAAGACAGCGTGTTGTAACGTCGTCAAAGGGACGAGGGTTACGTAATGACCAACAGTCTCGTAATAACCTAAAAAACCTCATTTCTTACCCCAATTACCGACTCCGTCACTTGTGGGAACGTTTTGTTTAATAGTTGTAGCCCGATGTTCTTTTTCTCACTTTGGTGAGAAGCGAACATTACTAACCCGTAAGCATAGCATGCTTCTTTATGTTGCATGTTAGCCGCTTTTTCTAAATCATGAAGTCCTATATTCGGATACATTGAGTCAAAATAATTTCTTAACCCGTTGCGTAAAATAGCATTTGGGTTCCCCACAATATATGCGTCAAAGTAAACACATCGTAACTTATGGGTTTCCCAATGTGATATCCCCCATCTTTCAAACGAAAGTCTCTTATAAACCAAGGCATTCTTGGAACGTTCTTCGAATGTCTTACAAACTGATTTCGCCGTAAATAGTTGTGCCGAAGAATTCTGACCGACTCTAGACAAGATTTCATCAATCATGTCTCCGGGTAGGTCTCTTAAAATATTGAGTTGTCTACCCATTTTGTGTTTTTATACTGTAAAATAGACAAGAGTTAGATTCATAAAAGAAAATACTTATTAATACAAGCAATTTTAACATATATCATAAAGCATAAGCACACTATATTACATATATTACACCATACGAATACAACTATCTTATTTTGACTCGCTCGTTTCTTGTTCTTCGGTTTTGGTTCATTTTGTCAAGTTTCTAGGGATATATGATGTTCTCCTAATACTAGCTGTCGTTTTCCACAACGGTTTAGAAAAACCTGGTGGTTTAGAGGTTCCCGGGTCATTGTTACAACTTAAGGACTTCGGGGGTTGACGATACATATAAAGTTCATCGGGGTTGGAATTAGATTTCTCTATTTTTATGCCCTTTCCCTTATTATTTTCTTTTGCCTTTTTAAATTTAGTTGGGGTAATTTCTATAACATCATCAGAATTCTCGTCGGAATCCAATTCATCGGAGAATTGGTAATCCTCCCAATATTTTGCTTCCTTGGTGGAAACACCATTGACCATAATTAACCTTGGTCGGTTGGTTGAGGATTTTCTTTTACTTAACCGTTTTATTATTTCCCCCACCGGTTCTATTTCCTCCTCCGGTTCCTCCTCTTCCGGTTCTGATTCTTCTTCTGGTTCTGATTCTTCTTCCGGTTCCTCTTCGGGAACTGGTGAATCAGTCCAATATATATTCGACTCTTCGTTATTATCAGGTGAGTCAATGGGATTTGTGCTAGAGGTAGACATCTATCACACAATATCAAACATGTTAAGAGATTAATATATCACATAATATATACATGTTAATAATATATAGTTTCCAACAAAAATATTAAGCAATCATTTTTAAAGAAAACACGGTCAAAGTCCAGACTCACTAATGCATCCTAACAAACTCAATAAGACACACTAATGCAAATTTTCTGGTTCTCTAAGACCAATGCTCTGATACCAACTGAAATGTCCCGTTCTTATTGATTAAAAACGTTCAATATTAATTGATTTCGTTGCGAGGTTTTGACCTCTATATGAGACGTTTTTCAAAGACTGCATTCATTTTAAAACAAACCATAATCTTTATTTCATAAATAAAGGTTTAAAAAGCTTTACGTAGATTATCAAATAATGATAATCTAAAATATCCTGTTTATACACGACCATTACATAATGGTTTACAATACAAATATGTTACATCGAAATCAGTTTCTTGAATGCAGTTTTTACACAATATCATACAAATATGGACTCCAAATCTTGTCCTTATTTTAGTATGCAACAGCGGAAGCTCTTAGTATTCACCTCAGAATAAACATGCTTTAAACGTCAACAAAAATGTTGGTGAGTTATAGGTTTAACATATATATATCAAATCGTAACAATAGACCACAAGATTTCATATTTCATACACATCCCATACATAGAGATAAAAATCATTCATATGGTGAACACCTGGTAACCGACATTAACAAGATGCATATATAAGAATATCCCCATCATTCCGGGACACCCTTCGGATATGATATAAATTTCGAAGTACTAAAGCATCTAGTACTTTGGATGGGGTTTGTTAGGCCCAATAGATCTATCTTTAGGATTCGCGTCAATTAGGGTGTCTGTTCCCTAATTCTTAGATTACCAGACTTAATAAAAAGGGGCATATTCGATTTCGATAATTCAACCATAGAATGTAGTTTCACGTACTTGTGTCTATTTTGTAAATCATTTATAAAACCTGCATGTATTCTCATCCCAAAAATATTAGATTTTAAAAGTGGGACTATAACTCACTTTCACAGATTTTTACTTCGTCGGGAATTAAGACTTAGCCACTGGTTGATTCACGAACCTATAACAATATATACATATATATCAAAGTATGTTCAAAATATATTTACAATACTTTTAATGCATTTTGATGTTTTAAGTTTATTAAGTCAGCTGTCCTCGTTAGTAACCTACAACTAGTTGTCCACAGTTAGATGTACAGAAATAAATCGATAAATATTATCTTAAATCAATCCATGACCCAGTGTATACGTATCTCAGTATTGATCACAACTCAAACTATATATATATTTTGGAATCAACCTCAACCCTGTATAGCTAACTCCAACATTCACATATAGAGTGTCTATGGTTGTTACGCAATATATATATATAGATGGGTCGACATGATAGGTCGAAACCTTGTATACGTGTCTATGGTATCTCAAGATTACATAATATACAATATAAGTTGATTAGGTTATGGTTGGAATAGATTTATTACTAACTTTCACGTAGGTAAAATGAGTAGTTTTTATCAATCTTGTTTTACTCGCCATTTCTTCGTTTCTAATCCGTTTTGAGTGATTCCAGTGGCCACGGTTTCGTATTGAACTTAAATTTATGAATCTAAATAGAAAAAGTATAAGTTTATAGTCGGGAATACAAGTTACAAGTCGTTTTTGAAAGAGGTAGTCATTTCCATCGAAAGAACGACATCTTGATGACCATTTTGAAAAACATACTTTCACTTTGAGTTTAACCATGATTTTTGGATATAGTTTCATGTTCATAAGAAAAATCATTTTTCTAGAAGTATAGCTTTTAAATCAAAGTTCTTCTTAGCTTTTAATTATCCCAACCAAAACAGCCCCCGGTTTTACTAACACGGCGTATATCCAGTTTTATGGTGTTTATCGTGTTTCCGGGTTTTAAATCATTATGTTAGCATATCATATAGATATAGAACATGTGTTTAGTTGATTTTAAAAGTCTAGTTAGAAGGATTAACTTCATTTGCGAACAAGTTTAGAATTAACTAAACTATGTTCTAGTGATTACAAGTTTATAACGTTGAATAAGACAGCTTTTTATGTATGAATCGAATGATGTTATGAACATCATTACTACCTCAAGTTCCTTGGATAAACCTACTGGAAATGAGAAAAATGGATCTAGCTTCAAAGGATCCTTGGATGGCTTGAAAGTTCTTGAAGCAGAATCATGACACGAAAACAATTTCAAGTAAGATTTCCACTCGAAATAAGATTGTTATAGTTATAGAAATTGAATTAAAGTTTGAATATGATTATTACCTTGTATTAGTAAGATAACCTACTGTAATTAACAAAGGTTTCTTGATCTTGGATGATTACTTGGAATGGATTTAGAAAACTTGGAAGTAAACTTGCAATCTTGGAAGTATTCTTGATTTTATGAAACTAGAACTTTTGGAATTTATGAAGAACACTTAGAACTTGAAGATAGAACTTGAGAGAGATCAATTAGATGAAGAAAATTGAAGAATGAAAGTGTTTGTAGGTGTTTTTGGTCGTTGGTGTATGGATTAGATATAAAGGATATGTAATTTTGTTTTCATGTAAATAAGTCATGAATGATTACTCATATTTTTGTAATTTTATGAGATATTTCATGCTAGTTGCCAAATGATGGTTCCCACATGTGTTAGGTGACTCACATGGGCTGCTAAGAGCTTATCATTGGAGTGTATATACCAATAGTACATACATCTAAAAGTTGTGTATTGTACGAGTACGAATACGGGTGCATACGAGTAGAATTGTTGATGAAACTGAACGAGGATGTAATTGTAAGCATTTTTGTTAAGTAGAAGTATTTTGATAAGTGTATTGAAGTCTTTTAAAAGTGTATGAATACATATTAAAACACTACATGTATATACATTTTAACTGAGTCGTTAAGTCATCGTTAGTCGTTACATGTAAGTGTTGTTTTGAAACCTTTAGGTTAACGATCTTGTTAAGTGTTGTTAACCCAATGTTTATAATATCAAATGAGATTTTAAATTATTATATTATCATGATATTATGATGTATAAATATCTTTTAATATGATATATATATATATATTAAATGTCGTTACAACGATAATCGTTATATATATGTCTCGTTTCAAAATCATTAAGTTAGTAGTCTTGTTTTTACATATGTAGTTCATTGTTAATATACTTAATGATATGTTTACTTATCATAATATCATTATAACTATATATATATATATCCATATATATGTCATCATATAGTTTTTACAAGTTTTAACGTTCGTGAATCACCGGTCAACTTGGGTGGTCAATTGTCTATATGAAACCTATTTCAATTAATCAAGTCTTAACAAGTTTGATTGCTTAACATGTTGGAAACACTTAATCATGTAAATAACAATTTCATTTAATATATATATATATATAAACATGGAAAAGTTCGGGTCACTACAGCTATTATCAACATAGCTGGCGCTGATTTCGAAATTGATTTGATACCTATCAAACTGGGAAGTTTTAACGTGATAGTCGGTATGGAAAGGTTGAGCAAGATAAGGGCCGATATTATCTGTAGAGATAAAGCTCTTCGTATACCACAAGGATATGGCGAGCCACTGGTTATCTATGGAGAGAGATGTACCTCGAAGTTGAACCTCATTAGTTGCGTGAAAGCGCAAAAGATTATGAAGAAGGGACATTTTGCTACCCTAGCACATGTGAAAGCGGTAGAAACTGAGGTGAAGAGCGTGAACGACGTTCGAATTGTGAACGAATTTTCCGATGTCTTCCTAGAGGAATTGCCTGGATTACCACCGCCGAGAGCCGTAGAATTTCAGATTGATTTAGTGCCAGGAGCTGCACCTGTAGCTCGCGCACCTTATAGACTCGCACCTTCCGAGATGCAAGAATTACAAAGCCAACTACAAGAACTACTTGATCGAGGATTTATCCAACCAAGTTTATCACCTTGGGGCGCACCTGTGTTGTTTGTGAAGACGAAGGATGGATCCTTCCGTATGTGTATCGACTACCGTGAACTCAACAAATTGACTATCAAGAATCAGTATCCCCTTCCCAGAATTGATGATCTTTTTGATCAACTACAAGGATCGAGTGTCTACTCAAAGATCGATTTGCGATCTGGTTATCACCAGTTGAGGGTGAAGGAAAGTGACGTGATGAAAACTGCATTCAGAACCCGTTATGGTCATTATGAGTTTCTCGTGATGCCATTCGGTTTGACAAATGCACCTGCCGTGTTTATGGACCTCATAAATCGTGTCTGCAAGCCATATTTGGATAAGTTCGTTATCGTCTTCATAGATGATATCCTCATCTACTCTAAGAGCAAAGAAGAACATGAGCAACACCTCCGACTAGTGCTTGAACTCTTGAGACAAGAGCAACTTCGCCAAATTCTTCAAGTGTGAATTTTGGTTGAAGGAAGTTCAATTTCTGGGTCATGTTGTGAGCGACCAGGGTATCAAAGTTGATCCCGCCAAGATTGAAGCCATCAGCAAGTGGGAGACCCCCACTACTCCAACTCACATTCGCCAATTCCTAGGTCTCGTCGGTTACTACCGAAGGTTCATTGAAGGATTTTTTCTGATTGCGCGTCCTTTGACCGCACTGACTCACAAGGGCAAAAAGTTCATTTGAGAACCCGCACACGAATCAGCATTCCAAACTTTGAAGAAAAAGTTAACCACCGCACCTATCATATCACTTCCTGAGGGCAGTGACAACTTTGTTGTTTATTGTGATGCATCAAAGAGTGGTTTTGGTTGTGTACTGATGCAACGAACAAAAGTTATTGCCTATGCCTCCCGCCAATTGAAGATTCACGAGCGAAACTACACTTGTCACGATCTTGAACTTGGAGCCGTTGTCTTTCCTCTCAAATTGTGGAGACACTATTTGTATGGAACTAAGAGCACTATTTTCACCGATCACAAGAGCCTCCAGCACATCTTTGATCAGAAGCAACTGAATATGAGACAGCGTCGATGGATCGAGACGCTCAACGACTATGATTGTGAACTTCGTTATCATCCTGGCAAGGCCAATGTTGTAGCTGACGCTTTAAGCTGAAAGGAGAGGATGACACCTCTTCGTGTTAGGGCTCTGAACATCACCATCCATTCAAACCTCAACAGCCAGATCAGAGTAGCCCAAGATGAGGCTCTCAAGGAGGAGAACATATCTCACGAGCACTTGAACATACTTGTCTCTCGATTCGAGGTTAGGGAGTCTGGACTCCGATGTTATACCGGAAGAATTTGGGTACCTTATTATGGAGATCTACGGAACCTTATACTTGATGAAGCACACAAATCGAGATATTCGATTCATCCTGGAGCGGGCAAAATGTACCACGACCTTAAAGAACAGTATTGGTGGCCGAATCTTAAGAAGGACGTTGCGACTTATGTTGGGAAGTGTTTGACTTGCTCAAAGGTTAAAGCCGAGCATCAGAGACCTTCTGGGTTACTTCAACAGCCGGAAATCCCACAATGGAAGTGGGAAAGGATCACAATGGATTTCATCACCAAGCTACCAAAGACGGTGGGCGGATACGACACCATTTGGGTTATTGTTGTCCGCCTTACCAAATCTGCACACTTTCTAGCGATGAAGGAAACGGATACGATGGAGAGACTTGCTCAATTATACATCAAGGAGGTTGTATCTCGTCATGGTGTACCTTTATCGATCATCTCAGATCGCGATCCCCGTTTTGCTTCTAGATTTTGGCGTTCTTTGAAAAAATCCATGGGAACTCGTCTTGACATGAGTACTGCTTATCACCCTCAGACTGACGGGCAAAGTGAACGAACGATTCAGACCTTGGAAGACATGTTGCGTGCATGTGTTATCGATTTCGGAAAGGCCTGGGAAAGGCATTTTCCACTCGCCGAATTTTCGTACAACAATAGTTACCACTCAAGCATTAATGCCGCACCTTTTGAAGCATTGTATGGCAGCAAGTACCGATCTCCTATTTGTTGGGCCGGAGTAGGCGAAAGGCAAATCACCGGACCTGAGGTAGTCCATGAAACCACGGAGAAGATTGCTCAGATTCAAGCTAGGCTTAAGACTGCCCGTGATCGTCAAAAGAGTTATGCAGACCTCAAACGTAAAGACTTTGAATTCAACGTGGGCGACCGTGTAATGTTAAAGGTTGCACCTTGGAAAGGTGTGATCTGTTTTGGAAAATGTGGAAAGTTGAACCCACGATACATTGGTCCTTTCGAAATTTTGGAACGTGTTGGACCCGTTGCTTACCGTTTGGATCTACCAGCACAATTGAGCTCAGTTCATCCTACCTTCCACGTGTCAAACTTGAAGAAGTGTCTTGCGGCACCGGAACTTATCATACCACTGGAAGAACTTACAGTTGACGACAAACTCCACTTCGTGGAAGAGCCTGTTGAGATTATGGATCGTGAGATCAAAACTTTGAAACGCAACAAGATTCCGATCATCCGAGTACGATGGAATGCCAAACGAGGACCTGAGTTTACTTGGGAGCGAGAGGATCAAATGATGCGGAAGTATCCTCACCTTTTCCCGACTCCTCCATCTACCCCAGCTTAAAATTTTGGGATGAAATTTTCTTTAACAGGTGGGTAATGTAACGACCCTGGATTTTCCAACGTTTATTTATTAATAATTATTATTATTAATACGTGTGATTAAACGAATGTACGTTATTACATTTACTTGTTGCCATGATACACCGTACTTGACTTTAATTGCCCGAAACGTCTTTGTGACACCCAAAACTTACACGAATAATATTTTCAAGTATTATTTACATTCATGATTAAGTTTTATTAATCATTTTAATTAACTAAGACTATTAGTTAGTTACTTGGACTTAATTGGATTTATTTGTTACTTACATGAAATTTAGGCTTGATTAATGTTAATGGACTCTTGAATGAGGACTTATAAGCCCACCCTACAACTTTATGGATTATCTAGCCCATATTTACACATGTAAGTACCACCTTAGAACTTAACTAGTTAGTAAATACTTGTAGGAATCTAGTTATCATCTTATCCCCATGCAAGCCTCCTTAGTAACCAACTTTTGTGACTTTTACATGCTAGTAACCATTGAACACTCCCTCCCCTCCTCCTTTTTCTGCTGCAGCCGTGGCCTCCCGTGGGAGAGAAGAGGATTCAAATTTTTTTTTTTTTACATTACTTGTTCACTTGGTTATTCTCTCATTTTCTCACACACACTTAACTTGCATTTTCTCTCAAACTTTCCTCTCATCTTTTGCTCTCTACTTTGTAAGTATCATGAGTTTTCTTCTTCCTTTTCTTGACATAAAACCAAAACCAAGAACACATAATCATCATCATCATTTGTTCTTTGTTTGTTGTTTACTTGTTCTTTGTTGTTACTTTGTTAATTGTCTTTGTTAGTTGTTACATACTTGTACAAGAATCAATCTTTCTAGTTAGATTCTTCATAATATCTTGTATTTTCAAGAACACAAGAACATAAACTTACTAGTTTATGATTCTACATTTATTGTTTCAAAAGATTTAAGGTTCATGTGTTGTAAATCATACTTGTAATTCATGTTAGTAAACTTTAAAGTTTACTTTCTTAAAGATCAAACTTTGGTTTGAATCTTTAAAGTATGAACAACCCATGAACTTTTTTCTTGTTTATTTAGTTCACTACTTCATTTACTTGCACTTTAATTTTTTGATTTTGGTTATTGTTGGTCAAGTACTACAAGTTAGTCTTGATCTCATTTCTCTTGAACTAAAAGTTAACTTTACTAGTTCAAGAACATGTAAATGAAACTTTTTAATTATAACTTTGTACACTTATGTTTGATCTAGACTTTTGAGTCTTGGATCTTCAAGATCAAACTAAGAACTATGTTCTACAACTTAAGATTTTGATTTCATAAGTTCACTTTCAAGTTTGTAACTTATTATTAGTTTTAAAGTTCATGTATGTGTTAGATCTAAGACTTTGATGTAACTTTGGTTCATCAAAACACTTGCAACACTTAAGTGAGTTGTGCTTCATGTCTTAGACTTACACTTGGGTTATGATGGTCAAACCTTGGTGTAAATGATGCAAACACATCAACGAGTTGCACACTTGAAGCTATATGCATCAAGGATGAGAACCATGATAAGCATCGAACACCAAGAACCACCGGAACCTACTGACCCTATTGTTCTACTATTTCTGTGTCTGACCCCTGCGACCTGGGCTACTGTAACCTTTATTTTCAGATAGATCTTTTCGAGTAGATAATTTTTCATATAGGACTTGTCTTAATCCGAGTTACGGTTTAGGATTTATGGCCCTCCGATCGTCACTATGTCCTTTTAACGTTGTGCAGAAATTTCTGACCTACTCGCACTTAGACCGTCGCCACGGTCAAAAGAAGACGATTTTGCTTCTGTAAATTTTACCACACTTAAAGGACTCATATATGGAGCCATGGCCACTGGTCTCACCTTATTTCAGTAAGGGTAGAGGCCGTGGTGACTGATCGAAATCAGCTTTTGTTTTAAACTACTTTCATGAACGAAACTTACTTTACGCCTTTTGTTTGATGATGAATGATGATGACCTTTAAGACCTTATTTACATACTTTTAAACCTTTTCGGACGATTTACTAACTTAGTACTATTTGACTTAGGTTGAGGACCCGTTTGGACAACCTTCATTACTTGCTTACTTTCCGAGTCATACTTTACCGCTACTTTATCATTGTGAGTTATAGCATTCCCTTTTTACTTCAACTTATTTTGGGAACTGAGAATACATGTAGATTTTATGTTTTACATACAAGGCACGAGTACTTAAACTTATATATGTGTGGGTTATACAACGGCATAAACATTCCCTTTAGCTCGGTAACGTTTAATCATTGGTTTTTGAACCGTGAACGCGAATCTTAGATATGGATCCATAGGGTTTGACATCCCCACTCGGGCTAGTAGCGCTAGCATTTAACAAGTGTTTAATACTTCGTATACATACGCACTTTCCAAGTGTACTTTCAGGGGGTATAAACGTTAAGTTAGTTACCAAGTGCCCACGGTTAACATATACTTTATCATACTGTTTTGAAACGCTCTTTGTAGCACTGAAATCTCGTGGCCTACCTTACATACTGTTATACTTAAACTATAGCTCACCAACCTTTGTGTTGACGTTTTTAAGCATATTTTTCTCAGGTGCTTAAGGTTATTTGCTTCCGCTGTCGTGCTAGTCTTGCCATAGACACCCGCTGCTCTAGTGTTATCACCGCATGAATTGTTTATCTTGAATTCAAACTTTAATACATTTGAGACTATGTTTTGTAATGACCTAAGGGTCACATACATTTATTCATGCTTGATATTCGTAGAAGCATACTGTTGGTGTAAAACAATTGACGTCGGTTATGACGTCATCTTTTTTATCGTGAATGCAACTTCTTTTATTACAGCATGTAGTACTTAACTTTGTAATGATCCTGTTGTTGATGATTCGTACACGATGGTTTTGTACGGGGCATCACACCTTCCATCCACCACATTTCCCTCTTGGCGATGAACCTGAAGCACTTACCAGAAAACCGGTCCAAAACACCATTTTCTCTCTCATTTCCAGAGTATCTCGTCACGATTATATACTACATCAAATTCTAGATTTTATTTATCCGCTCGTCCAAACCGACAATCACCCCGGTGTAATAGAAGAAGTCAACGAGCTTCGCGCTCGAGTAGTGGCTTTAGAGAATGTGGTGCAAGGGTTACAAACACCAACAGCAGCACCAGCAGCATAACCAGTACCACCATCAGCAACACCAACAGTACCATCACCACCACCAACAGTAACATCCGCATCCCACACTTCAACATCACAACCTATATCCCACGAGTACCAATGACATACACTCTATAGATATCAAGGAATAACAACAACAACAAACGATGAAGTATTGATTCATAACTTCATTGGAGAAACATTTTGAGACGATTATGTAGTCTCTAAAGTCTTAGTGATTATCTATTCTAGCCCTAACCATAAATTAGATGAGTGAACCCAAATGATAGAAGGATGAGTAGAAACCCTGACAAGAATGATGTGTGGTTTACAAGCTAGACTTGATTTACCAACAGCATCAACAGTACCATGAACATCACCAGTACAGTCAGTGCCATCAGCGTTGTCAGAATCAGCAGCACCTATAACATCACAAACTCCGTCAGTTCAATAATCACCGTGGACATCATTATAAATCAACAACAAGTATGTCATATCAATGAGTTATGAAGTATTAACGCATTTTCACTGAAGGATTTATATGTATATCTTATATATATAAATTTTTAGACCATAATAAATATTTCCGTACTAAGCTATTATGTGTGAATCTTAACTACTCGGTTAATTCATGTTACTAATATGCAATAATGTACGTCCTTCGTCCACAACTTAACCATCATTAACTACAATCTCTCCTCAATTCAATAAATCCCAATTCATAATAAATCAAATGAATTATTCAAATATAAGTTTGATTTTTCACTTTCATCGTCGATGTACTCGAAACTTTTCAAATAACATTATTCGTACCTTGCGAAATTCACAAGAATTCCACAAACACCAACAAATAACGAAGTATTAATTTATAATTTCAATTTTATTGAATAAATACTCCGTAAAAGTTATGTAATTTCTAAAGTCTTTAGGGATTATTCAGTTCTAGTTTCAACCGTAAATCAAATGAGTTTAATTTAATATTAACTCATTAAATCTATGTTACATCTGAAGAAAATATGCACATATATATTTTCATAAAGACTGTAATAAAATTCTGTTGTACAAATATTAATTGTGAAAAATTTATTTAACGGGTAGGTAATACCCGAGAGATATATAAATTCACAATTAATATGTTACATTTTTTGAATCTGATTAAGCAAATCATCAACTATACTCCCTAATCTCACAACAATATACATTCTTGTATAGAAATCAAAACAACCATTCTCACCCAAATTTGATTACGCATTCTGATTTTGATAAATCAAAATCCAAGTCATGATTTAACAGAAGACATCACTCTTAGATTCCTACATCTTTCAAAGCTATACTTTGACTTCAAAACTGTGTTAGAACATCATATGTATATTAACGATTACAAACTGTGTTCAAACTCTCTGAAGTTTTCGAAGACACTTCAAACAATGAACAATCGAGATGATGATCCAACCACATATTACCCACAGTTATGTACCTAAAAAGCTCTCGAAGCCAAAGTCATAGTTCGACGCGTATTCGTGTCAGACCCTTTGGCATTTATTAGCTAAAATGACTTTTCAATTTCTTTTCAAAGTAGCCAGTTTTGTCACAGCTCCAGCAAGTCAACTTCGACTTTTCAGTCGGACTAGTCTTATTATAACCTCGATAGATACGTTGCCCTTTTGTCATCGTTACTGGGGAACCTTTCATATCTCGCCACCTTAGCAATAAACTTACCAACAACTTCAATTATCTTTGACTTTCGAAAAATCATTATATTTATTGAAATCATATCATTTACTCATTCGCATCTTGTAACGAGAATTGTCATATGAATCATCGAAAATCAGTAAACAGTATTTTGAAATCTCGCAGCATGTCTACGCCAACAGTTATATGTGTACGTAAAACGTCTATCTCCTGGACTTACATACTTTGAATGTGAAGTTCTGAAAAATATTTTGAACTGCAAACTAGTTCTTGAAATGCTGACGAAGCATCAAAACTGTAAACGATCTTAACAGTAAAAAGTTTGATGACAAAGAATAGTAAGGTGGTAAAGCTGAGAAAAAGAGAAGGTTTGGAACTGGAAAATGGATTGAGCAAAGTATGAAGGAGGCTGCGGACAAATCACAAAGACGAAATCTACCTTCAAAGAATCCAAATGATTCTGTGTCTGCTAAAATCCTTAACAAATACCTTGCTCCTTACTCTAAAACCCTTGCGGACAATATTCTTCATCATCCTCTTATCTTAAATATTCTAAGATATCATCGTATCTTCCATTATAAATATCCTCCTTATTTCTGAAGATATTTTCATAATCATTCTTATTTGAAATCATTTATCCCCTCGCGTTATCTGTATCACATCATAAAGGAAACTATTTTAGTTTCTAAATTCTGAAACCTTCGAGTATAAAGTATGAATGTTTTGAAGTAGTGTTGGGAACTAAAGCATGAGTTAGTATAATATAATGACACTTGTTCAACGTGATTATATTACAGTAAGTCATGCTGAGTTTTAAATGAAACATGATGATTCACAGATCATAACATCATCATGTGCCATGTTACACGACTCTTGTATTCTATTTAACCTCTAAAATATCAAGAAAATATTTCTTGATGATTCGGTCTTTTCCAGGGTATTCTGGTAATTTAACAAATCAAGACCGTGCCATTACCATTTCCTTCTTAGAACATTAACAATGTTCATTCTAAAATTTATATCTGCGAATTATAGACCATTACAAGCGATGCTTAATTGCAAGAAGAAGAAACGAAAGGACAAAGCTCCAAAATAGAAATTGGAGTATAAATCGCAGCAAATAGGAGGGAGTATTAAATGTGAATGACAATGATTATAGAAGACAGAAGCAGGGACTTTGAAATATAAGGGAAGATATAAAACCCAACAACCACCCAAAAATTATAAACCGTATATATCGATGCATATAGCAATATAAAAACACGGAAGAACTAAAAACACTATAAAACTGAGAGTATAGTAGAAGTAAATAGATTCTTCTGGAGGCAGATGAAAAAGAAGAACGACAGATATGAAAGTGAGGAGTATATCGAGAATCAGTACTGGATGAAGCATATTGACAAATACTTTAAAATATGTGTTGAGGGAGAAAGAATAGAAGGTGTGAGTTGTAAGGAAACGAAGGAGGTGGATTTATAGTGAAATACCCGACAGAGAAATCAAGATGGATTATCGTATTAATTTGAAGAGAATCATAATCTCCTTAATCACCGAAGCATCAAATCCAATATAGATTACAAAGATTTTCTTTAAATTCGGAGATCAATTGTGATGACGTCAAAAGATATGACGAATCACTATAATCTTATTTCCTTCATTTACGATAACTTCCCTCATACGCTTCGAGTAATCAAATTATTTTATCCATACTTCTTAGACATGATAAAACTTTATAATCGTCATAATAACATTCTCATTGTTAGCCATGACGACCTCTATCAAATTTCGGGGACGAAATTTCTTTAGCGGGTAGGTACTGTGACGACCCGAAAATTTCCGACTAAATTTAAACTTTATCTTTATATTATTTTGACACGATAAGCAATGTTTGTTAAGTTAAATCTAAAGGATTTTAAACTATGTTTATACATTCATTTAAACCTCGACAAAATTCCAATGATTCACGAACTAATAAATGAACATGTATGTATATGTATGTATATGTGTATATATTATAAATTGAAAATGTCAACAAAGTATTTAAACGTATAATGCTTTATATGAACGTATTTGTTTCAATATGATTATCGACGAAATTAAAAATATATATATATTAAATGATTGAATTATCAGAAACATTGAATTATGATTACAAGTCTCTGTTGAGAGGTCCACTATGATTTGAGAAAATCTATTCCTCTTAATGATATTCGGAATAATTTGTAAAGCTATTTATAAATAAAAATAAAAAGTGTCATTTACGAAAGTTAGACAAAAGTTAGTGGAGAATTGGTTTCCATAATATTCTATTAATCTATTTTCAAACGTACAAAGACGTTTTCAGTTTAAAAAGAACTTTATTATTAAAACGTATATAACTTTTATAAATATATGAAATCACTTTTGACAACTCATTACTTAACCAGTATAATAAATATAATGATATTTATATTTTATTTCATTAAATATATATAACGATTTAAATTAATATTATATATATTTATACGCGTATTATACATACATAGTTTTTATACTTTTACTATACTTTAACTTTACCTTTACTTTACTTTTACTGTACTTTAACTTTAATAATTTATACTTTAATAATTCACTTTAATAATTCATACTTTAATAATTCACTTTAATAATTCATACTTTAATAATTCACTTTAATAATTCATACTTTAATAATTCATACTTTAATAATTCACTTTAATAATTCAAAAATCTATTATAAATAGAATTCAATAGATTTCATTATTTCATAGAAACTTGAAAATATATTTCTCTAAACTCTCTCAATCGATTTATATATATATATATATATATATATATATATATATATATATATATATATATATATATATATATATATATATATATATATATTTGCTCTGTATTATTTCAAGATATTATTAGTATACATAAAATATTACGACGGAGTGCTGTCCGAGTGATTTCAAAATAGTTTTTTTAATGAGTCGAAGCTAAGGAAATTATGGGTTATAGCTATGGAGGTGATGGGTATGGTTCATGGGTATGCTCGTTAGGTCAATCTAGTGTTTATCATCTCCGTTGCGTCTACGTACTTTCCTGCAATATTGAATCTCAATATTGATACGTGAGCACTCATAACTTAACTTTTATATATCAATAGTGTATCCCTGACTAGTGCTCGAGTATATAGGATTATGCATGCTTGTACATTCGATATTGTCCTTAGATAGGTTTGTTGAATCCTGAATTAGATACATATGCTACTGAGATAGGGTATATGATATGCATGTCATTGGAAAGCTAGCGAAAAATTAAGAACTTTTCATTTAGATATCGAATGGTTTCGATGAACGGATTAGAAGTTATAGTCAACTGAATTTTAGTATTATTGTTAAAATGATTATTATTACTATCGTCGTTATTATTTTAATAGAAATATCATTGTTATTATAAAATATCATTATTACTATTATGTTAGTATTATCATTTTATCATAATAACATTTTTAGTAAATATAAATATTGTTTTTTTTATAGAATAATAATAATTATTATTACAAAATAATACAACTTTTACTTATTATTATTATGATCAATATTATTTTATCAAATAAATAGGGGATACAAAGATATTATTCACCACGCGTAATATAATTACATTAATAATACTTACCACTATAGTTTTACGATATTAAGTGAACTTTATAAATTTTACTACTTAAGATATATAAAAGTATATTTTATCATATATAAACGTTAATATAAATTTTTATTAATAAATGACTTTTATTATTATAAAATCTAATAAATATATTTAAATATATAAAACGACTATAGTTAAGTTATATAATAAACACGTATAAATTTTAGAAGTCATTTTGGGTCAAGTTGACTTTTGTTGACTTTTGCATATTAGTCTCGAGCATTAGGATTGTGGTACACTATGACTTGACCAAAAATTGTTAGACAAATATTGACCAACATATAAATATATATAATTAATATAGGTTCGTGAATTCGATGCCAACCTTGCACATGTTAAATGACGTTATATGTATTTTTACTACGAAATACAATATGGTGAGTTTCATTTGCTCCCTTTTATATATATTTTTGGGACTGAGAATACATGCGCTGTTTTTATAAATGTTTTACGAAATAGGCACAAGTACTAAAACTAATTCTACGTGGGTTTAAACCAGAAATATACCCTTAGCTTGGTAACATTAAACTACTTGTCTATGTACGGTAGGCGCGAATCCTAAAGATAGATCTATTGGGCCTGACAAACCCCATCTTGACTATGGGATGCTTTAGTACTTTGAGGTTATTATAAACACACCTAATTTGGTGTACTTCAGAGGGTAAAACATGAACGTTAAGGCTTGTTACCGGGTGCCTACAACTTATAGAATACTTTTATACACTTGCGAGTGTACATATATTTATAAACGGAAATCTTGTGGTCTATTAATATATTGAAATGATTGTTATGATAAACCTATGAACTCACCAACCTTTTGGTTGACACTTTAAAGCATGTTTATTCTCAGGTATTAAAGAAATCTTCTGCTGTGCATTAGCTCATTTTAAGGATATTACTTGGAGTCATTCATGGCATATTTTGAAAGACGTTGCATTCGAGTCATTGAGTTAATCAAGATTATTATTAAGTCAATTATAGTTGGATGTATTATGAAATGGTGTGCATGCCGTCAACTTTCGTTGTAAAGAAAGTTTGTCTTTTAAAAACGAATGCAATATTTGTAAAATGTATCATATAGAGGTCAAATACCTCGCGATGTAATCAACTATTGTGAATCGTTTATAATGTATATGAACGGGTCCTTTCAATTATTAACAATATCATTATTATTATTAATATTTTCATTATTAATAAAGTTATTATTATTTTCACTATTAATATCAAAACTATCATTTTTTAGCAAATAAATATTTTGTACACAAAAACACACCTATTATATATACTATTAATATATTGATATTCCATATAATTATATGAAAAACATATTGTCATTATATATATGACTACATATAACAAATTAGGTATTTTTAATATAATACTAAATATATATATATATATATATATATATATATATATATATATATATATATATATATATATATATATATATATATACACACTAATATAACTACAATAATCATTTTTGATATATATATATATATATATATATATATATATATATATATATATACAAAATAAACATATATAACACATAAGTTAAGATATAATATAAATATATGATTTTTAAATGAAGTTTAGTATGAATATTATATAACTACAATTACATAAATAACATATATTAATAAATGAAATTATGTGATTTCCAGCATACGTTTTAATATATAAATGAATGATATAGGTTCGTGAATCTGAGACCAACCCTGCATTGTTCTATTTCATTATATGTATTTTTACTCCAAAATACAGTATGGTGAATTCATTTGATTCCCTTTTACTCTTTACATTTTTGGAACTGAGAATACATGCGCTGTTTTTACAACTGCTTTATTAAATGCATTTGAAATCTATATTTTTGAACTGAGATGCTTTTATAAATGTTTGACTAGATAGACACAAGCAAAACATTCCTCAAATGAATTATTATGCAGATAGAAGTTCTGTGGATTATTATTGAATTAGTTGGACGTGATAATTACCACTAATTGTTGTGAATATTTTCCCCTGATTATTATTGCTTGGTAACCTAAGAATTAGAATCGGGTATTGTCCTAATTCACGCGAATCCTAAAGGTAGCTACCGGGTTTAACACCCCCACCCAGAATGTTCACTAGACGGAAGAGCTAGTGGGCGTGGTGTTTAGTACTTTGAGGTTTATATATTATACAGACGAGATGTTCTGTTTTGGGGATATTATTTATGCGCATTATATGTTAAGGTCGGTTACCAAGCCAAGCAATGAATGAAAAGTGAATGTTATGTATCGAGAGAATGATTTTATACACAGGTTATGTGTATGATATTTTTGTACACGAGATATGTGTACGGTTACTAAGATTTATGAAAATGGTTTCATACACGAGATATGTGTACTGTATTTGAATCTTGTGGTCAATCAAAATGATGAATTTTTATTATTTACGATAAACTTATGAACTCACCAACCTTTTGGTTGACACTTTAAAGCATGTTTATTCTCAGGTGTTAAAGAAATATTCCGCTGTACATTTGCTCATTTTAGAGATATTACTTGGAGTCATTCATGACATATTTCAAAAGACGTTGCATTCGAGTCGTTGAGTTCATCAAGATTATTATTAAGTCAATTATAGTTGGATATATTATGAAATGGTATGCATGCCGTCAACTTTCGATGTCATGAAAGTTTGTCTTTTTAAAAACGAATGCAATGTTTGTAAATTGTATCATATAGAGGTCAAGTACCTCGCAATGTAACCAAATGTAATGTATTCGTCCAGATGGATTAGGACGGGTTACTACAGGTGGTATCAGAGCGGTGGTCTTAGCTAACCAGGTCTTGCATTAGTGTGTCTAACTGATAGTTGTTTAGATGCATTAGTAGGTCTGGACTTCGACCGTGTCTGCATGTCAAAAGTTTTGCTTATCATTTAGTGTCGAAAATTATTTGGTTATCATCCTTAAAGTCTAGACACATCTTACTGCCTCTATTGCATAGACAGTGTATAGATAAATTCATATCTTAGCGTATTTGTTATTGTTACCTTTGCCTGACAGCTTCCGTAAATTCCTCCGTAACTTATGGGATTTGAGTATTATATATGCATATGTAAATTATGTATTGCAGGGTACTAATCTACATCCTATAATCTATTTTTTATCGAAAATCCTTCATCTGATCGTACGAGATGAATCCCTCAACCAGTTCGAGTCCCTCAGATTTTGATAGCTATTCCGATAGTTATTCCGACAGCTATTCCGACATGGATATTCACCTAAGCTCCGAAAGCGGTGTCACCAGAATGAATCAATCAATCAGCCATCTCCAATTCATCTGATGGGTTCGTAGTCGACTTAACCGATGGAGACGAGAAAAAGGTGATCCTTTCCACCCACCAACCTACACTCTTGGCAAAGAACCTGAAGCACTTACCGGCGAACCCATTTGAAACACCATTTTCACACTCATTTTCCGAATATCGCCATGATTATATTCTATCCACAATTCTAAATCTCATTCATCCTCTTGTTCCGACTGACAATCATCCCGGAATAATAGAAGAAGTCAACGAACTTCGAGCTCGAGAAACAAATTTGGAGAATATGGTGAAAAATTTACCAGCTTCAGCAACATCACCGATACCAACAGTACCATCAGTAACAGCACCAGTACCATCAACAAACCATGCATCATCATCTCATTCTATACCTCGAGTATAATTATTGTTCTACGTATCGTTCTACCTCATTTACCTTCACTGAACATGACGATTATGTAATCTCTAATGTTTTAGAGATTATATATTCTTGTTCTAACGGTAAATCAAATGAGTTTAATATCATATTGACTCATTAAATCCATGATTACATCTGAAGAGACTATATATGTAAGTATATTTTTATAAAGATTGTAATTAAAACTTCTTTTGTACAAACGATCAATGGTGAAAATATTTTAACGGGTAGGTAATACCCGAGAAATATTTAGATTTCACATTAATAAGTTACACTGTACATTCTTCGAATCTGATTCAACAGTCATTTACTATCCTACTTACACCCACATATATACGTATCCGTTCACCGCAGAATAACTATTTTCATTCAATTTCATATTTGGATTTTGACCTATCAAAATCCAACAAGTGGCTTAACGAAGAAAACATTGGACAAAATAAAAATTGTTAGAAACAAACAAATTAACTATGAGAAATTTTGTTAAGAAACCACGCTAACAAAATCCTAGCTAACTGTTCCTAGCTAACTGTTAATTCCTTATTGTACATTTATTTATCGCAATTTTAATTCTCGCAATTTTATTTATCGTCATTTAATTTATGTAATTTATTTTACGCACTTTATCGGGACATGTATACAATGTTTTAACATATCATATCGACGCATCTATATATATTATTTGGAATAACCATAGACACTCGATATGCAGTAATGTTTGAGTTAGCTATACAGGGTTGAGGTTGATTCTACAATAATATATATACTTTGAGTTGTGATCGAGTCTGAGACATGTACACGAGTCACGATACGTATTAATTAATTTAAATATTATAAACTATATATGGATTATTGAATTAGTAACTGTGGACTGCTAACTGTGGACTACCAACATTGGACAATTAAAATGAATTAAAATATTGATTATAACATATGAAACTAAACAATTCTTCAAGTTTGCCACTTGATTTCATCTTAAACCTCATTTGTATCTTGATAATTCCAATCTGCGTTCAAACCTTTCATAATTCTTGAAAACACCTCAATCGAGAGGATGAACCAACCGCACTTCATCTACGGGAGAAAAGATTTATGCATATAGTTATGCACCCGAAAACACTCGAAACCTGAGTAAACGTTTAACACGTATATGTGATAGCTCCTTTGGCATTATTATTTCCGAAAATAACAATGCAATTTCTTTTCAAATTGGCCAATTTTGTCACAGCTTCATCAAATCAATTTCGACTTTTCATTCGAATAAACTCTATTATAACTTGGATATATAAGTTTGCCTTTCGTCACCGTTACTGAAGAATCATTTATATTCCACCACATTAGCAGTAAACTTACCAGCAGTTTCATTACTCATTGATTTAAGTTTCTCTGAAAAACCAATTGTTCATTAAAAACCTTATCATATACTCATCCACACCTTATAACGAGAATGACCATACCAATTACCCGGAATTAACAATCAGTATTTTGAAATCTTGCAGCATGTTTACACCAACAGTTATATGTATACATATAACATTTATCTCTTAGAAACATGATCTTCTATCCTGGAATTCTGAAAAAGCTGAATACAGTAGCAAAAAATGTACACGACCTTAACAGTCAAAGGTATAAAGATAAAGAATAAGTGTGTTGGCAAAGCTCAGAAAAGTTGGAACTGGAAAACGAATTAAGCAAACCATGAAGAAGGTTGTGGATAAATCACAAGGACTAAACCTGTACTTAACGAATTCAGATGATTCTGTATCTGATGAACTCTTCAGCGAATATCTTGCTCCTTATTTATTCTAAATCCTTGCGAAAGGATTTTATTCATCAACCTTCGATTTTAGAAATTCCAAAATATCGAAATAAATATCCTCGATATTTCTGAATATATTTTCATAACTAATCTTATCTGAAATCATTTATCTTTTCGCAATATCAGTGTTACATCAGAAAGGAAACTGTTTTAGTTTCTAAATTCTGAAGATTCGAATTTAAAATATGAATGTTTTTGAAGAAGTGTTGGGAACTGAAGCATGAGTTAGTATAATATAATGACACTTGATCAATGTGATTATATTATAGTAAGTCATCCTGAGTTTCTAATGAAACATGATGATTCACAGATCATAACGTCATTATGTGCCATGTTACACGACTCTTACATTCTATCTAATCTCTAAACATATCAAGAACATAATTTCTTGATAATTCTATCTTTTCTCTTGAAAACTGGAAATTTAACCAATCAATATTGTGCCATTACAATCTCTCTCTTAGAACATTAGTCATGTTCATTCAAAACTCCATACTTACGAATTATGAACCATTATTCGCTTGACTTAAAGTCGGGAAGAGAAAACAAAAGTATGGAACTCTAAAATATAAAGGAAATAAAGAGGGTAGATTCATAGTGAAATATCCGACAAAGCAATCGAAATAGATCATCGCATTTAACCAAAGAGGATCCTAATTTCCTAATTACCGAAGGATCAAATCTTATATAGATTACAAAGATTTTCTTCAAATCCCTGAAATTCCAGAAATTAGCCTTGACTACGTTAGAGGTTAAGACAAATCTTTATTCAGCCTTTTATGATAGCTTCACTCATACGCTTTGAGTAATCGAATCATTTTATCCATATTACTCTATGGTAATAAAATTCTATTTTATTAACTCTTATTCGTCATGAAAACATTCTTATTGTTAGCCATGACGACCTCGATCAAATTTCGGGACGAAATTTCTTTAACGGGTAGGTACTGTAACTACCCGGAAATTTCCAACCAAATTTAAACTTAATTTTACATGATTTCGACATGATAAGCAAAATCTATTTAAATGAATCTCAAAAATCTTCGAACTGTTTACATGGATACATTTAAACTTTTGACTATCCCCGACGATTCACAAACAATCATTTGTAAATAAATATGTACAGGTGTATACATATATAAATAAAAGTATATATATAATAATGAGAAATAATAAAATATAATTGAAACAATAGAATCAAATATGTAAAGCATGATACAAAATAATTAAGCTATTATTATAATAAATCTAGGTATATATATATATATATATATATATATATATATATATATATATATATTGTGAGGACCCGTCCTAATCCATCTGGACGAAGTCATCAACATCTGGTCCCATTGCGAGGTACTGACCTAATTATGCCATGTACGACTCCATATAATATCCTTAAAATGAGAAAATGCACAGCGGAAGATTTCTTTCATACTTGAGAATAAACATGCTTAAAAGTGTCAACCAAAAGGTTGGTGAGTTCATAGATTTATCATAACAATCATTTCAATAAATTAATAGACCACAAGATTTCCGTTTATAAATATATGTACACTCGCAAGTGTATAAAAGTATTCTATAAGTTGTAGGCACCCGGTAACAAGCCTTAACGTTCATGTTTTACCCTCTGAAGTACACCAGACCAGGTGTGTTTAATATAACTTCGAAGTACTAAAGCATCCCATAGTCAGGATGGGGTTTGTCAGGCCCAATAGATCTATCTTTAGGATTCACGCCTACCGTACATAGACAAGTAGTTTAATGTTACCAAGCTAAGGGTATATTTCTGGTTTAAACCCACGTAGAAGTACTTGTGCCTATTTCGTAAAACATTTATAAAACAGCGCATGTATTCTCAGCCCAAAAATATATATTGCAAAAGCAATTAAAAAGGGAGCAAATGAAACTCACCTAATGTATTTTGTAGTAAAAATACATATGACTATATTGAACAATGCATGGTTGGCCTCGGATTCACGAACCTATATCATTTGTATATTTATTAATATACATAAATGTAATCAAGTAAATTTATATCTTATTATTAGTGATGTACTTGTTATATTTAATAATTTATAAGTTTTATTAATTATTTATATATATTCATTTTATATATAGAATTATTAAATTAGTTAGGTTATGTAATATAAATATATTTTTTATATCTATAATCTTAACAACATCGTTTTAAAACTTTTATTTTCATAAACAATATTGTCTTAATACTAATGATATAGATAATACTTGATAATAATGATGATAATAATAATAATAGTTTTAATAATAACAAAATAATTATTTTTGTAAAACATGATAATATTCATAATACTTTTTTTGATAATAATAATAATCCTAATCGTATTAATAATAATAATAGTTATACTAGTAGAAAAATGTTAAAGCTATATTTTAAATGATATTAATAAATACATTAATAATAATGATATTCATATTTGTATTTATAAATGGATTTCCATCATAATACATATATTTGTAAAAATAGTATCCTTAATAATTATATTACTAATAACAGTAATAATAATAAATATAATAATGATAATAATAACAATAATCATAATATTCTTAATACTTAAAAAATGATAATACTTTCAATACTAATACTCATTAATAACAATAACAACAACAACAACAATAATAATAATAATAATAATAATAATAATAATAATAATAATAATAATAATAATAATAATAATAATAATAATAATAATAATAATAATAATAATAATAATAATAATAATAATAATAATAATAATAATAATATTAATAATAAAGATTTTTGACATTAAAAACTACCTCATACGGCCTTTAAAAATAATAATTGATGTCTGCAGGGCTCGAACCCGAGACCCCTCGAAAACCCAAAAACCCCTTAACCATCCGTCTGTTCCAACATTTCTGATTTATAACCGTATCACTTATATATATTCTATCTTTCTGATTCCTAATTAAATCTTCTTCTTCTCCAAGCATAATTCGACCAGGGAATCAAATAATGTTATCCACGAATATTTCTTTTAGTTTTAGGATTAAGAATTGATACAGAAACGAATTTCAATTGTGAGTCAATATTAATTAGATAAAAAAAATCAAACAGACCTGGTTATCCGAAAAAAAAATAATATGAAAGAACATAATACTTGATTTGAGATTAAGAACTTTTTAGCTCACGATTTCAAAATAAAATACATTCCAAATCTTTCATAGAAGCTTTCTGAATGCTCAATTGAACCTAAAACATCATATTGAAATCGAATTTTGTGATGAACAATATTATTGACTTTTTCAAATTAAATTTGACTTTCAAAATTGGAATTCATTAAAAGGATTTGGAGTTTAAGACTTTATAGACAGTTTAAATAGATGATTACTCACCAAACTACATTAATACATTTCTGAAATTGATTTTGAATTCACGATTTTGATAAAATGAACACAAGCAGGGGACGGAACCTGTTTCTTACTTCTTTCTGTTTAGAATAAAATCGATACAGAGGTTTTAAATTGATAGTTGATAATGACAAAAAAAGAACTGAATGATTTTCTAAATAACATTCCATAATTCACTTGTTTTATAATCAACTGAGTCGACAATTTCTTTATCAGAATTAGAAAAGGAAAAATATAAAATATAAAAGTGCAGTATGGTTTTTAACTGAACTTGTTTGTTTTTACATCTTGATATCGACTGGATTGAATCATAGCAGACAGAATACAAAATTATCTACAGCTTAAGAGGCACATGTAACTGAATTTGGATTCAAGTGTAAGGATTTTATACAATTTTTATTAATAATTACTAATTTTAATTATATTTATAATAATCTAAATAAAAATAAAAATAATAATAATAATAATAATATCAATAATAATTGGTAATAGTAATAATGATAATAATAATAATAATAATAAGTCATATAACAAAAAATTTTGTGTAATTGATAATATTAATAAATCATAAATTATTAACGGTAATTATGATAATAATACTAATTATATTATTATTGATAATGTTAATATTAGTAATAATATTATAATTTAAATGTATCATATTTTATTCCTACATGGTAACATTATTAATACTGATATAAATATTAATATTACTATTTGTAATGAAAGTAATAATATTAACCTGACAATTATAATTTAACTTATAATAAAAGTTGATATATTAGACTTTCATATTATTAATTCTGTACTACTTATTTCATAATATAACATGTTTGGATATTTAATATTAATTTTGTATAGAAGTTATATTATATATATATATATAGAGATATATTTTCAACTACTATATATACAATTATGTTTTAAATATTAAGTAGATATTTATGTTAATATATATATATATATATATATATATATATATATATATATATATATATATATATATATATATATGGAACTCAGTAAACTCAAAGTATATATTATATATTTAAATACTTTGTTAATCGTTGATAAATTATGTTCAAATTCATTTACCTTCAATATACACTCTATAATTAATTAAACAGTTTTAGATAATAAATTTTAAATTATATTAAATTATTTTTCATATAACTAAATCACATAATAGTTATATTTATAATATATTATTATTTACACATACAATTATTTATATAAACATTTTTATTTACAATAATAGGTTCGTGAATCATCGAAAATAGTCATAGGGTAATTTAATATTTGAAACAGTTCATAAATTTTTGAGACTCAACATTATAGACTTTGCTTATCGTGTCTGAATCATAGTAAGATTTAAGTTTAAATTTGGTCGAAAATTTCCGAGTCGTCACAGTACCTACCCGTTAAAGAAATTTCGTCCCGAAATTTGGGTGTGGTCATCATGGCTAACAATAAAAATGTTTTTATTACGAATATGAGTTGATAAATAGAGTTTTATCATCATTGGGTAATAAGGATGAAATAATTCGATTATTCGAAAAGTACGAATGAAGCTATCATAAAATAGTAAAATGAGAAATAAAGATTCTTCTTAATTTTTGACGTAGCCACGATTGAATTCTGAATTTCAAGGAATTTAAAGAAAATCTTGGAAATCTATAAGATCTGATTCTTCGGCGAATAAGGAAAGTGAGATTTCTATAATTAAATACGGTGATCTGCCTCGATTACTCCGTCTGATATTTCCATTATAAATTAAGCTCTTTCGTTCTATTCTTCTCACCCTTCCTTTACTTTCTTTCTTAGTCCATACATCCAAAAGATTGTGAAAATGCTTAATCCCGTTCTAATCCTTGTCCTTATTCTTACTATCGCAACAATTATTCTTCTTTTCCAACTACCACCAGAGGAATCTGTTTTCTTCTTCTTCGCCCTTGGGGTTGTAATGTTTTTAATTCTCCCGTGTCTTTATGTTGTGATAAACATTGATATACACGGTTTGTAATTTATGTGTGGTTATCGAGCTTTATATTCTCCCTTATATTTCGAAGCTCTATGCTTTTGTTTTCTCTTCCCGACTTCAAGTCATGCGAGTAATGGTCCAGAATTTGTAAATATGGAGTTTCGAATGATTATAATGTTCTAAGCAGGAAGGAACGTGATAGCACGATTTGATTTTTTTTTTAAATTTATCAACATCACGGAAGATAGAACCATCAAGAATTCATTTTCTTGATATGTTCAGAAGTTAAGTAGAATGAAAGAGTTTATGTAACATGGCACATGATGATGTTATGATCTGTGAATCATCATGTTCCATTAGAAACTCAGCATGACCTACTGTAATATAATCATGTTGATCAAGTGTCATTATATTATACTAACTCATGCATCAGTTCCCAACACTACTTCAAAATCATTCATATTTTAAATTCGAAGGTTCACAGAATATAGAAACTAATAGTTTCTCATATGATGTAACACTGATAACTCAAAGAGATAAATGATTTCAGATAAGATTAGTTATGAAAATATATTCAGAAATATCGAGGATATTTATAATGAAAGATACAATAATATCTTTGAATATCTAAGATCAGAGGATGATGGAGACTATTGTCCGCAAGGGTTTAGAGTAAGGAGCAAGATATTCGCTAAAGACTTCAGCAGGCATTGAATTATTTGGATTCTTTGAAGTCAAACTTATTCTTTGTGATTTGTCCACAGCTTCCTTCATAGTTTCGCATAATCCGCTTTTCGGTACTAAATTTTCTATTGAGTGTTTCCAATATTCCATTCTTTATCATCAAACTTTTAACGGTTAAGGTCGTGTACAGTTTTTGCTGCTGTATTCAGCTTTTTCAGAATTTGTGGTATTGATTTGTAGACTGGGTGCTTTTCAGAATTTCAGAATTGAAGATCATAATTCTGAGAGATAAATGTTATATGTTTACATATAACTGTTGATGTAGACATGCTACGAGATTTCAAAATATTGATTGCTAATTCCCGATAGTTGGTATAGTAATTCTCGGTATAAGATGTAAATGAGTGAATGATAGGGTTTCACTTAATATAGTGATTTTTTGGAAAGTCAAAGATTAACGGAGTTGTTGGTAAATTTATTGATAATGTGGTGAGATATAAACGGTTTCCCGGTATCGATGACGAAAGACAACTTATATATCAGGGTTATAATATGCTAATTTGAGTGAAAAGTTGAAGTTGACTTGCTGTAGCTGTGACAACATTGTCTATTTTGATACGGAATTGAAAAATCATTTTTGCTAGTAAATACCAAAAGATCTGACATGGATACGTGTCGAATTATGACTTTGGTTTCGAGAGCTTTTGGGTATACAACTATTGGTAATATGTGGTTGGATTATCATCTCGATGGTTCATTATTTGAAGTGTCTTCAGGAATTTTGAAGAATTTTGAACGCATATTGTAATCGTGAAGATACAATTGAGGTTTTAAATGAAATCAAGTGGAAAACTTGAAGAATTTTTTAGTTTCATATGTTATAATCAATATTTTAAATTCATTTTTAATTGTCCAATGTTGATAGTCCAATAATCGGTTTATATATATATATAATCTTAGTATTATCCCACGACATATTGTATACGTATTGTCTTTGCATCAACCCAGAGACGTATTGTATACGTATTGTCTTAGAATTTACTAAGACGTATTGTGTACATATTGTCTTAGGATTTATCAAAACGTATTGTATACTTATTGTGTTAGGATGTACCAAGAATATTATTATACATATATACAATTTCCTTTGTATACGTGTCCCGATATTTGAAGTGCGTAAAATAAATAACAGAAATTAAATGACGATAATTAAAATTGCGAGAATATAAATTGCGATAATTAAATTGCGGTAAATAAAATGCAACCAGTTAGCTATGAACAGTTAGCTAGGAACAGTTAGCGTGAATTCTTAACAAAATTCTTTATAATTAATTTGTTTGTTTCTAACAAATTTTATTTTGTCCAATATTTTCTTCATTATGCTACTTGTTGGATTCTGATAGATCAAAATCTAAATATGAAATTGAATGAAAATGGTTATTCTGTGGTGAACAAATTCGTATATCGGTGAATGTAAATAGGATAGTAAATGACTGTTGAATCATATTAAAAGAATGTACAGTGTAACTTATTAATGTGGAATCTAAATATTCCTCGGGTATTACCTACCTGTTAAAATATTTTCACCATTAACAGTTTGTACGCATGACTTTTTAATTACATTCTTTATGAAAAAAAAATATATATACATATATATATTTTCTTCAGATGTAATTATGGATTTAATGAGTTAATATGATATTAAACTCATATGATTTTCGGTTTGAGCTAGAATAAGTAATCTCTAAAACTATTAGAAACCACATACTCTTCACAGAATATTTCTTCAATGAAGTTATGGATCAATACTTCATCGTTCATTGTTGTTGGTATTCTTTGGTATCTATGGTGCGTATGACGTTGACGTTCGAGGTACAGATTATGATGTTGAGGTGTGGGATGCAGATGTTGCTATTGATGGATGGTACTGTTGGTGCCGGTACTGATATTGATCGTACTGTTGGTGCAGGTGATGATGGTACTGGTTATGCTGCTGGTGTTTGTAACCTTTGCACCATATTCTCTAAGGCCACTACCCGCGCGCGAAGCTCGTTGTCTTCTTTTATTACATCGGGGTGACTGTCGGTTCGGACGAGCGGATAAATAAGATCTAGAATTTGGTATAGTATATGATCATGACGAGAGACTCTGGAAATGAGAGAGAAAATGGTGTTTCGGACAGGTTCGCCGGTAAGTGCATCAGGTTCTTCACCAAGATACAATGTGGTGGATGGAAGGGATCACCTTCTTCTTGTCTCCAATAATTAAGTAGACTATGAACCCATCCCTAATTCATCCAGAATTGGTGATGGCTAATTGGTTGTTCCATTCCGGTTACACTGTCTTCGGAGCTTGAGTCGAAATCCATATCGGAATAGCTGTCGGAATCTAAAGAATTTGAACTGGTTGCGAGTTCCGTCTTGTACGGTTAGATAAAAGGATTTTTGGATATGAAATGATTTTCAGATATCAGATGATATTCTAATTGCATAGAATACCTAAATATAGTACAGAAGATCCCGTAGATTACGGAGGAAATTAAGGAAACGTGTCAGACAAGATTTAATGTGATAGTATTGATGTGCGCAGAGGTGTGTACGAAATACTATTATTTTTATTACGAAATACGTTACTAATTACACAAGTTTTATATATTTATTTACAGATGGGATATACCTAAACCTTGCTACAACACTATAGGCAGTGTACCTAATCGTAGAGTAGTATAGTGTTTAGTAAGTCCGGTTCGTTCCACAGGGAGACGGCTTATTGCGTACACTATATTTTTAAACAATTATATTTGTATAAATTATATATTTTTATATATAATAATAATATAAAAGGAGATTTACCGTTTAATGACCGGTTTATCGATTTAATATTTTAAGTCACAATTAAAACCTAATGAAAAATATAAATGACGATAATTTAAGTGCGTAAAATAAAATGCGATAAGAAATAAGATAAAATTATTATACTTATTTAAACTTCCGTAATCATGATGTTTGATTTTTTGATTTTAATTAATTATCCTGAGTTAATTGTCTTTTGTCCTGGATTATTTAATATGTCCATCTGGTGTTTGTCCATAACAGTCCATCAGTCATAAATATAAAGTGCGAGTGTCCTCGTCAAATTATCCTTATATCTGAAGTCAAATATTCCAACTAATTAGGGACTTAAACTATAATTACACCAATTTTCCTTGTATGTAATACACCCATGTTTTAATAAGTCTATTGACTATTAATCCATTCCCGCGTCCGGTTAAATGAATGATTATTAGTACTTATAAATATCCCGCCCATCGTGTTCGATCGAGTGTATGTGGTTATTTATAGGTACGTCCAATTATAAATCTTTATATTAAATTAACGAACTATCAGTCAATTAAACAAATATAAAGCCCATTAATAGCCCACAGTCTAATTTCCACAAGTGCTGTTCTTTTGTCCAAATCCCAATTATGGTACAAAGCCTAATTACCCCATCTATAATATTTAGCCCAACATCATGATTACTTCGATTTAAATAAGCATAATAATAACTTAGTTACAAGACATTAATTTAAAAAGGAGAACATAACTTACATTGAGTATTTATCGCGTAGCTTTACACATACAGAACTTCGACTTTAAAACCCGTAAAATAACCTTTACATAACCCAAACTAATCTAATATAAAACTAAACTAATATATATATATATATATATATATATATATATATATATATATATATATATATATATATATATATATATATATATATATTACAGAGGGAGTATTATTATTATTGTGTCTAGAATTCGATCAGTTCGTTGGCTATTTATAATACTTGGCCTGAAAATTCCCTCCATGCGATCGCATGGAAATGCTGCCTTCAGGCCATGCGATCTCATGGCTACCCTGGATCCAGCTGTTTTGCTTTGTTTCTAGCTTGTCGACATAATTTAATAAATATATATAATATATATATATATATATATATATATATATATATATATATATATATATATATATATAATTTATATAATTATATATATATTATATTTATTCTTGTGCATAGTAGATTTGTAATTTTAGGTCTGTTGCGTCGCGCGTTGATAGTTGGCTCAGGTCCCGGTTCTGGATTTTCGAACGTCCTTTCGTACTATTTAATATCTTGTACTTTGCATTTTGCAATTTGTAATTTGCACAAAAAATTATTTTTCTTAACTCCCAAAATCCGCGCAAGTCTTTAACTCACTTTTAGTGGCACTTTTGAGTGCACTATGGCTTTAGTGGCACTTTTCAGGCTTTAGTGGCACTTTTTCTTCAATTCTTTAATCTTCTTGCTTTGTCTTCACATTTATTTATTTAAACGATTACAACTTAAAAATAGAATAATTACAACTAAAAACTTTACATATTGGGATGATATTGCGACTAAATATATGTTCATTTGGAGCACTATCAAATATCCCCACACTTGAGCGTTGCTTGTCCTCAAGCAATACAGACCTTGAAATTAAATCACACGAATCACTTATTTATTCTTCACACTTTATACATTAGTGATTTTGATACGGCGGTATAAACAATGATAGTAACGATGTGGTTTACAGTCCCACATGACTATAAAAATTTAGATCCTTAAGGAAATTGGATCTTTATGAAAACATTTGATCTTTTGAAAATTCATTCTAGCTTTTACCCTAGATAAGTTTTCCGGAATAACCCTTCACTGGTGTTTGCAAAATATTTTTGTGGGTTTGATGGGTTTCAGATTTGAAAATTTTAGCTCAAAACTTATGGTTTTGTGTCACCCACTTGCTAACCATGTATTAGGAAAGCAACACGTCCAGTATACTTGCTCCGTACATTACCTTTCGGTAAACTACAGTCCGGTTGTAAAGGAAAGCGTTGAACAAGCAACTGTTAAGGCGATGTCTAATGACATGCAGATGTTCATGGTCTACAACGTGTCGGATGCAATTACTATCCTTTGTAGGAGCAATAGTAAATATCACCCTATAATTTTTCGGTCTGGCACAAGGTCCTGTCTTCGACCATTCTATGCAACCACCGTTCTTACGGTTGACACCCGATTTAGTTCAGGTGACCTAATGAATTCCAGGTGAATTCCTAGGATTTTACGTTCAATGGTAATGAACGCATTGAAAATAGGTTTACAGAAAATAAATCGGTTTTAATTTGATCAAAATATTTTCTCGTTCAAGCTCGAGTTTAGATTTCATCGAATTCCATGAGTTTGTAATTCTCAATCTTTAAAGTCAATCTTAAGGATTGAGTAATATCAGGCTTAAATGCTGATTTTTTAATCTTTAAGGAGATTATCCTTTCTGGGGGTCTGATTCATTAGTCTTATCAAGCTAATTTGCACGGTACCCTCCCCATTTTACGAGACAGATCCTCTCATGGTTAGAATAAGTCTGACCACATAGCGACCCTGTTTGATGCTGAGGTACGTGGATTTTCTGCTGATTTTAGAGATGACTTTTCTAGATTTTTCGTCAACCTACAGCTGGTCTGGACGATAACTTCTTGACCTAAATCAAGAAGCGCGTGTTTTTTTCGAAAGACTTTACTTAATTTTAATGATGGAATTGATTCATCGTGTAGATCCATCTATTCTTTCAAAGGTATTACAATAAATCGGGTAAAACTGATTAGTATCGTCCAAAACAAAAGCACCTGCAATAACTTTACAGAAACATGTGATAGATAGTTTTTTAATTGGATAACTTGGTACATTCTCCCCACACTTAGTTTCTTTCTTTGCCTTTTTATTCTCTTTTATTTCATTTTAAATGAATTCAAGTGTTTTAGGGTGTTTCTTAATTTATGTCCTTTTCGAGGTAACGATAATTTCGGTATTAACACCTAGTTTTCATCGTTCATAAATATGTATAAATATGATTTTGAATTCATTTATTTGAAAATTTTAATTTTTTCACAAAATTTGGAAAATAAACTAAGTGCAAACCCGAGAGAATTTATAACCCTTCCCCACACTTGAGATCATGCAATGCCCTCATTTGCATGAAATCAGACTATAATTATAAATTCACGAGGGTTATAAGTGTAGAAAAGTGATTAAAAATACCCAGTTTGTAATTACAAAGCTCGTCGAATGATAGATTGTAACATCCCGTTTTCTCGTACGTATCGAAAGGTACATACTTAACCATTTGTACATTTGTAACTCGTTAGATATATGTGTGTGTGTGTGTGTCTATATATATATATATATATATATATATATATATATATATATATATATATATATATATATATATATATATATATATATATACTTGTTAATGTGTGCATAAATAAGTCTATAAATGAGTTTCGGTTAGTGTTAAGTCTTGTGAGACTTAGATATGAGATTTAGACGTGTATTGGAAGCTTGAACAAATTGAATGTTGTGTAAAACGATTTTTGTGTTTAAGGTTGACGAGCTGCCCAGATACAGTGTTAGGCCCCACCGCGACAAAGTGGTCCGCGCCGCGGCAAAGCAAGGAAACCAGGAACAGAAGTTGAGTTAAGGGAGGTCGATTTTTATGTTGTATGTCACGCCGCGACAAATGGGCCGCGCCGCGGCAATACTGCTGGACAGACTCCGGTTTTAGCTCAAATTAAATGAATTTAAGGGGCAATTTGGTAATTTAACGTGTAGATCTGATGGGAGCATTAAATCTCCACCACTTGTTCATTTAATTCATTTATTTTTCTCTTTTCTTTCCATTTTCTCTCCCAAAATACAAAACCCATTTAGATTAAATTTAAGATTTGAGAGTGAAGGATTGAGGGTTGATCTTTGGAGCAAGAATTAAAGTTGTTCCTTGTATCTCTAGCTACGCGTTGAAAGTCTCGGTAAGTTCTAACTCTAAGTTTTGAGTTTTAATTGGTTAATGGCTAGGGTTTTGGTTACTAGAGACTTGTTTGACCCATTTGAGGGTAAAAGGGGCGAATTTGGGTTATGTGGTTGTAATGAAACCCTAATAGCCACAAGCTAGGGTTTGGTCTAATGAAAATAGGATTTGTAAGTGTTGATGGTGTTGTTAAGCATTAAACACTTGTTAAAATATTGTTGAAATGGTAAATAGGTCATGTTTGACAAGTTTGGTAGTGTAAGAGTTAAAATGGGTCAAAAGAGTAATGTTGACCTAGTTTGGGTGAATTGGGTATGAATTACCCTAAGTTGGTGCTAGTTGAAGTTACTAGACTTTAATTCACTAGCTTTAGTGATTAAAGTCGAGTCTTGGCCATTAAAGGGGCGGTTGTGGTGTGTTTGAGTCATTTAATGCAAGTTGGGTCATTAAATGCTCAAGTAGGTGTAATGTGGTTAATTCCACTAGTTGTGTATTGAAATTGTACTTAATGTATTAGGTACTTTGCTTTGAAGCTCGGAAGTGCATAATCATCACCGAAGTGTTAAGGTGAGTGGAATAATTATATGCGTGCATATATGATGTATTTATTTGTGTAGTTGAGTTGTGAAGTGTCGACGTGTTAAGACACCACTTCTCACATGGCGAGTGAAGTGTCGATGTGTTAAGACACCACTCGGGAGTGAAGTATCGATGTGTTAAGATGCCACTCCGAGAGATGTAACGAGTGAAGTGTCGATGTGTTAAGACACCACTCGAGGTGAAGTGTCGAAGTGTTAAGGCACCACCCGGGGTGAAGTATCGATGTGTTAAGATGCCACCCGTGGGGTTAGTGTACGAAGTGTTAAGTGCACTAATGGTTGTTATGAACTCCGATAGCCTTTAAACACCGTTCCCTCGTTCGTTTGGTTAACCAAGGTTGTGTGTGTGTGGATTGTAGCATGTTATATTGTTTAAACTATATGCTATTGTTATGTTAGCTCATATGGTGGAAGGTTTAGTGTTATACTTATGATGGTATGATTACTTATAATGCTAGCATGTATGCGGTAAATGCGTAAGTGATTGCAAGTAAGTAGATTGTATATGTAAACGTATAATTGTTTGCACTCACTAAGCATTAGCTTACCCCTCTCGTTGTTTATCTTTTTAGATGCAGGTGTGGACAAGGGCAAGGGGGTTGTTGGGCACTAGGTGTCCCTTGATGATGTTATGTTGGAGCTTTTGGAAGTTGGCCTAGCGTTTTGGGTAGTTTAGTCCCAAACCATGCTCGATGTGTTGTTTGGTTTAAAACTATCATTTTTGTATTGGTCAAACTTGTATCACATTCGTTAATGGCCTTTGTGCCTTTTGTAAACACTAAACTTGTTGTATGTTTTAACGAAACGTGTGGAATGGTTTACATATTTAATTGGCGCGTAAATGTGTATTATTTTAAAAAAAATTATCGTATGGAATACGGGTTGGGTTGTTTCAAGTGGTATCAGAGCATGGTCTAAGGGATTTAGGCGACTTGAGATAGGTGCCTAGACTTAGACTTTATTGTGCATGCGCTTTTATGCGGGACTTGTAGGACTTTGGGTCTAATCGGGAATTGTTAGTGCTTTGGTTATGTGAACTAACCTCGTGCTAATTGATTTGTGTTGTGTTTAGCAATCATCAAGTGAGATGGACGTTGTACTAGCAAGTTAATGCGACGTGCTCGCGTAACAATGATTAGCTACCATTATTACGGGTGCAAATCGTGTCAAACAAGTAATGTACGATGATTGTTGAGTAAGATGGAGTAGTGTGGGGTATACGTATGTGCATACGTGTTACATCCTTTTGTTTCGTTCGTTGTTTAATCTTTTCTGTTTTATAGAATGAAGATGAGAAACGGACACGACACCGAATATGGGGGCATTAGTGAGGACCCCGAATTCACGGCTAAAGTCGAGGCCATTTTGAAAATTCATCATGCGTCTTTCCTTGAATATGTTAAGAAAATGTTTCTAGATACGATTGACAAGCAATTAGTCAACGTAGTAAAGGAGCAAATTAAAGTTGTCCTTCAAGGGGACAATGTCGGGAGACGAGACTTTTTCTATAAGAATTTTTAAGATACTCAACCTCCTACTTTTGAGGGCGAAATAGACCCGTTAAAGAGTGCCCGGTGGATCTCCGATATGGAGGGGGCCTTTCGAACTTGTGAATGTTCGATTGATAAAAAGACAAGGTATGCTTGTAGCATGCTAAGAGGTGATGTGAAGCTATGGTGGGATGCAAAAATCCAAGTTTATGGCGAAGAACAATGCATGAATTTTACTTGGTATGAGTTCAAAACGGAGTTCTTCCAAGAGTACCGAACTTCGGCCGATCTTACTAGGCTTAAGGACGAGTTGCGTTCCTTGAGGCAAGGGTCGATGGATTTGAATACTCTTAAATCCGTTTACTTGTCGAAAACTCAATTTTGCCCGGAGTATGTCGGGAATGATAAAATGTTGAAGGAAGACTTTTACCGAATCTTGAATGATAATTATCAAGAGAAGATAAGCGTAAATGTGGTGAAGAGTTTTGATGAGTTGTTTGATATGGCCAAAGGGTTTGAGTCGCTCATCTTGAGAAAGAGTGGCTTTACCTTCGGCAAAAAGAAGTTCGAAGCTATTAGTCATTCGAACTTTTCTAACAAGAAGCACAAGAAGGGCTCCGAGGGTGTTGGTAGTATTAAGAAGGGTGCTTCCGATGATTTTACTTATGCTTGCTACAATTGTGGGCAAAGGGGGCACATGGCTCGTGAGTGCCCAAAACAACCATCCACAACCAAGCTCACTTGTTTTAACTGCGGTAAAGAAGGGCATAAGAAGCCGGAGTGTCCCGACTTGCGGGGTGATCATGTTAGGAGGTTAGAGAAGGCGGCGGGCACGGCTAAGGGGCGAAATTATTTGATGACCAATGAGGAGGCCAGGCATTCCAATGAAGTTGTCCCAGGTACTTTCATGGTTAACTCTAATCCGGCAAAGATATTATTTGATAGTGGTGCTAATTTGTCTTTTGTATCGCCTCGATTTGTGTCTAAGCTTAACAAACTGCTAGCTAAGTTAAGTCATCCGGTAGAAGTTGAAATAGCGGATGGTAAGACGGTGCTAGGGGTCGATGTGTGTAAAGATTGTAATGTTGTGTTTGGTACCGAAACGTTTAAAATCGATCTCATTCCGATGACTTTGGGTGAGTTTGATATTGTTGTTGGCATGGATTGGCTCGATCGTTATAGAGACAATATTGCATGTCATGATAAGTTCATTCGTGTGAGAACCCCAAGTGGGGGAGAGTTGATTATTCATGGTGATAAACGAAGAAGACTCGTACCATTATGCACTTATGCACGGGCACGACATTTTCTCAAGAGTAGTGGTGTATGTTATCTCGCTCATGTAGTTGATACTCGTGATGAGCCACCACCTATACGTGAAATTCCGGTGGTTAGTGAGTTCGAAGATGTTTTTCCGGATGAGTTACCGGGGGTTCCGGAGGAAAGACAAGTAGAATTTCGCATTGAGTTGGTTCCGGGAGCTAATCCCATTGCTAAAACTCCTTATCGTTTAGCACCGACGGAAATGCAAGAGTTGTTAAATCAAATCCAAGAGTTGCTTGAAAAGGGTTTCATTCGACCGAGCTCCTCGCCATGGGGTGCTCCGGTTTTGTTTGTGAAAAAGAAAGATTGAAGTATGCGGATGTGCATCAACTATAGGGAGTTGAATAAAGTGACAATCAAGAATCGTTATCCATTGCCTCGGATTGACGATTTGTTTGACCAACTCCAAGGTGCAACGTATTTTTCTAAGATTGACTTACGGTCCGGCTATCATCAAGTGCGGGTCCGTGAGGAAGACATAGAGAAAACGGCTTTTCGAACGCGTTATGGGCATTATGAGTTTATAGTTATGCCTTTTGGTCTTACGAATGCACCAGCGGCATTCATGGATCTAATGAACCGAGTGTGCCAACCTATGTTGGACAAGTCGGTAATTGTGTTCATCGACGACATACTTGTTTATTCTAAGAGTATGAAGGAACATGAGCACCATTTGCGTGAAGTGTTGAAGACATTGCGGAAGGAGAAGTTGTATGCAAAATTCTCCAAATGTGAATTTTGGCTAAGGGAAGTTCAATTCCTTGGCCATATTGTGAATCGAGAAGGAATTCAAGTGGACTCGGGGAAGATAGAAACGGTGAAGAGTTGGGGATAACCAACTACGCCTACAGAAATCCGAAGCTTTCTTGGATTGGCCGGTTATTATCGTCGGTTCATCCAAGACTCTTTTAAGATTGCTTCTCCTTTGACTAAATTGATGAGGAAGAACGTAAGGTTCAATTGGGAGAACGAGCAAGAATTCGCTTTTCAATTGTTAAAAGAGAAATTGTGTCAAGCTCCATTGTTAGTATTGCCGGAAGGGGTAGAAGACATGACGGTTTATTGTGATGCTTCTTTAAATGGGCTCGGGTGTGTTTTGATGCAAAGAGATAAAGTCATCGCTTACGCCTCTCGACAATTAAAGGAACACGAAAAGAGATACCCGACTCACGATCTTGAATTGGCGGTGGTGGTTCATGCGTTGAAAATTTGGCGCCACTACTTGTATGGTGTCAAGTGTACGATTTATTCGGATCATAAGAGTTTGAAACATCTCTTTACTCAACGAGATTTGAATTATCTTCAACATAGGTGGATGGATGTGGTAAAGGATTATGATTGTGAGATACTCTACCATCCAGGAAAGGCGAACGTGGTCGCGGATGCGTTGAGTCGAAAGAGTCAACATCCGGCGATACGAGTTGGATCGTTACGCCTGATTATTACTAACGATTTCCTTGTAAAGCTTGGTGAGATTCAAATAGAAGCGTATGTTCACAACAAGCATGAAGAGCGGATTGTGGGGCAAACGGAGTTCATTACTATGGGCTCGCGTGGTTTGTTGTCGTTTCAAGGAAGAGTGTGGGTACCTAAGATGGGTGGTAACCGAAAAGCGCTACTAGATGAAGCACATAAGTCAAGGTATTCCATTCATCCGGGTGCAACAAAGATGTACTATGACTTGAAGAAAGATTATTGGTGGCCCGGTATGAAACGTGATGTGGTTAAGTATGTTGAACAATGCGTCACGTGTTTGCAAGTTAAAGCCGAACACCAAAAGCCGTACGGTAAGTTACAACCCTTGGAAGTCCTGAAATGGAAATGGGAGCACATTACCATAGACTTCATTACTAAGTTACCGAAGACAGCGAGAACCCAATATGATACGATTTGGGTGATAGTTGATCGATTGACGAAAAGTGCTTTGTTTCTTCCCATTCGGGAAACGATATCATCGGAGACTTTATCCAAGTTGTTTATCAAGGAAGTGATATCGAGACATGGGGTTCCTATATCTATTGTTTCGGATCGAGATACTCGTTTTACGTCCCGGTTTTGGAACAAGTTTCATGAAGATATGGGTACTCAATTGAAAATGAGCACGGCGTATCATCCTCAAACGGACGGTCAAACCGAGTGTACGAACTAAACGTTAGAGGATATGTTAAGGGCGTGTATTATTGATTTTGGTGGAAGTTGGGATGAGCACTTACCCTTGTCGGAATTCTCATACAACAATAGTTACCACACTAGTATTGGAATGCCACCTTATGAGATGCTCTATGGGCGTAGGTTTCGAACTCCCATTTGTTGGGGAGAAGTGGGTCAAGGAGAAATCGGAAGTTCAGATTTGGTTTTGGAGACAAATAGTAAAATTGAGATGATTCGGGCTCGACTTAAAGCGGCGCAAAATAGACAAAAGTCTTATGCCGATAAAGGTAGGAGAATGATAGAGTTTCAATAAGGTGACATGGTGATGCTTAAGGTTTCTCCATGGAAGGGTGTTATTCGGTTTCGAAAGCGAGGAAAGTTAGCTCCTCGGTTTATTGGTGCTTTCAAGGTTTTGGCACGTGTTGGTGAGGTTGCTTATCGACTAGAGTTACCCGAAGAACTTGCGAGAATCCATAACATGTTTCATGTTTCCCATCTTCGTAAGTGTCTTGTGGATGACTCGACTTGGGTGCCTTTAGATGAGATTACGTTGAATAACAAGCTAGAGTATGCGGAAGAACCGGTTGCAATCCTTGATGAGAAGGTTAAGATGTTGCGAAACAAGGAAGTTAGAACTTTCAAAGTGCAATGGCGACATCGAAAGGGTTCCGAGTTTACATGGGAATCCGAAGAGTTTGTCTTGGTCTATCTTCCGGCTTGTCATGCGGCTTGGATCGTGAGGACGCGCTCCGATTTAAGTGGGGGAGAGTTGTAACATCCCGTTTTCTCGTACGTATCGAAAGGTACATACTTAACCATTTGTACATTTGTAACTCGTTAGATATATGTGTGTGTGTGTGTGTGTGTGTGTGTGTGTATATATATATATATATATATATATATATATATATATATATATATATGTACTTGTTAATGTGTGCATAAATAAGTCTATAAATGAGTTTCGGTTAGTGTTAAGTCTTGTGAGACTTAGATATGAGATTTAGACGTGTATTGGAAGCTTGAATGAATTGAATGTTGTGTAAAACGATTTTTGTGTTTAAGGTTGTCGAGCTGCCCAGATACAGCGTTAGGCCGCGCCGCGACAAAGTGGTCCGCGCCGCGGCAAAGCAAGCAAACCAGGAACAGAAGTTGAGTTAAGGGAGGTTGATTTTTATGTTGTATGTCGCGCCGCGACAAATTTGCCGCGCCGCGGCAATACTGCTGGACAGACTCCGGTTTTAGCTCAAATTAAATGAATTTAAGGGGAAATTTGGTAATTTAACGTGTAGATCTGATGAGAGTATTAAATCTCCACCACTTGTTCATTTAATTCATTTAGTTTTCTTTTTTCTTTCCATTTTCTCTCCCAAAACACAAAACCCATTTAGATTAAATTTAAGATTTGAGAGTAAAGGATTGAGGGTTGATCTTTGGAGCAAGAATTAAAGTTGTTCCTTGTATCTCTAGCTATGCGTTGAAAGTCTCGGTAAGTTCTAACTCTAAGTTTTGAGTTTTAATTGGTTAATGGCTAGGGTTTTGGTTACTAGAGACTTGTTTGACCCATTTAAGGGTAAAAGAGGCGAATTTGGGTTATGTGGTTGTAATGAAACCCTAATAGCCACAAACTAGGGTTTGGTCTAATGAAAATAGGATTTGTAAGTGTTGATGGTGTTGTTAAGCATTAAACACTTGTTAAAATGTTGTTGAAATGGTAAATAGGTCATGTTTGACAAGTTTGGTAGTGTAAGAGTTAAAATGGGTCAAAAGAGTAATGTTGACCTAGTTTGGGTGAATTGGGTATGAATTACCCTAAGTTGGTGCTAGTTGAAGTTACTAGACTTTAATTCACTAGCTTTAGTGATTAAAGTCGAGTCTTGGCCATTAAAGGGGCGGTTGTGGTGTGTTTGAGTCATTTAATGCGAGTTGGGTCATTAAATGCTCAAGTAGGTGTAATGTGGTTAATTCCACTAGTTGTGTATTAAAATTGTACTTAATGTATTAGGTACTTTGCTTTGAAGCTCGGAAGTGCATAATCATCACCGAAGTGTTAAGGTGAGTGGAATAATTATATGTGTGCATATATGATGTATTTATTTGTGTAGTTGAGTTGTGAAGTGTCGACGTGTTAAGACACCACTTCTCAAGTGGCGAGTGAAGTGTCGATGTGTTAAGACACCACTCAGGAGTGAAGTATCGATGTGTTAAGATGCCACTCCGAGAGATGTAACGAGTGAAGTGTCGATGTGTTAAGACACCACTCGGGGTGAAGTGTCAAAGTGTTAAGGCACCACCCGGGGTGAAGTATCGACGTGTTAAGATGCCACCCGTGGGGTTAGTTTACGAAGTGTTAAGTGCACTAATGGTTGTTATGAACTTCGACGACCTTTAAACACCGTTCCCTCATTCGTTTAGTTAACCAAGGTTGTGTGTGTGTGGATTGTAGCATATTATATTGTTTAAACTATATGCTATTGTTATGTTAGCTCGTATGGTGAAAGGTTTAGTGTTATACTTGTGATGGTATGATTACTTATAATGCTAGCATGTATGCGGTAAATGCATAAGTAATTGCAAGTAAGTAGGTTGTATATGTAAACGTATAATTGTTGCACTCACTAAGTATTAGCTTACCCCTCTCGTTGTTTATCTTTTTAGATGCAGGTGTGGACAAGGGCAAGGGGGTTGTTGGGCACTAGGTGTCCCTTGATGATGTTATGTTGGAGCTTTTGGAAGTTGGCCTAGCGTTTTGGGTAGTTTAGTCCCAAACCATGCTCGATGTGTTGTTTGGTTTAAAACTATCATTTTTGTATTGGTCAAACTTGTATCACATTCGTTAATGGCCTTTGTGCCTTTTGTAAACACTAAACTTGTTGTATGTTTTAACAAAACGTGTGGAATGGTTTACATATTTAATTGGCGCGTAAATGTGTATTATTTTTATAAAAAAAAAAATTATCGTATGGAATACGGGTTGGGTTTTTTCATAGATGGCGCGCCTCATCGTTCATTCCTTCTTGTTTTATCACACATATTTTTCTTCAAAAACGGTTGCTTTTCTGAACTGTTTGCTAATCTTTGAAAATGCGTCTTTTACCCTAACTTATTATGCATGTTTATTAACGAGTTATGCACTAACCCGAACCCCGAATTTAATGTTAAGTGGGGTTAGACTTCCCCATACTTAGCTGACGACATGTGAAGTCGGTAGAATAAGTTCCACGAATTAAAATAGTGAGCCAGTTATTTACATCTCGGGTGGTATAAAATATATCAATGGGTTTAAAGTTTAGACCCACCCGATCGTCACTACTTAATTCTTTTTTAAGTGTAGCTTTTAGTAAATGGATATACACTGACATACATATTTCTATAGGGTGGACAATTCCTAACATTTCCTTTCATTCATTCTCGGGATCAAAGTTTTCACCTCTATTACCCAATTGGGTGAAATTCGAGGTGTTAATATCTATTACAGCTTGTAGTTCATCTTTGGTAGATGACTCGTCTATTGAGAATATTGGGTTGGAAGGTTGTGGAATGGTGAATTTCGGGATCGAAGCAGATTCTTCTTCATTAATGGTACTTATCGGTCCCACCATTTTGGTCTCGGGGGTAAAATTTTCAACGTTATCGTTTTCCCAAGAGTACCAATTTGTCACCCTTACTTCTTCTTCTTCATCCATTGATGGATTGTTGATTTCGTTGGTAGAGGCTAATGTGTCGATATGTTGTGAAATTGGTAAAGCTGAATAAAAAGTATCATCGGGATAATTGGTGATTTCGGAGCTCTCGAATTCATCAAAATTCGATGATATGAGATTTTCTTGCACAATACTCCTCAGATCAACAGGTGTGTAATCTGATATAGTTTCAGCTTGCTGATTTACAAACTCTCTTATTTGTTCATTTTGAACATCGAGTTCTTCGAGTATAATTTTCATATTGTCTAAAAGATTTTCAGACACATAATTTTCCTCGTCTTCTGGTTGTTGACTTTGGAAATATTCTTGGGAATAATCCCAATTTGAATTGTATTCTTCATAATCGTTCCATTCAGGTTCTGTTGGTGCGTAATTTTCCATAGGAACGTAATAAAAACATTCCCATGTTGAGTGATAATCTCCACAGATTTCACAACCAGTTATTATTTCGTCATTCGTGATCCAAGATTGACCGAATGAATTTTCATCAACACTCGTTTGAGAGTATTGATTTAATTGATTTCGCATGTCAGAAAGAGTTTCCAACATATTCTCAAAATTTTCCATAATACACTTTTTACTAAATTTTAGCTACAATGTGGTGCATTTACTAATTATCCTATTAGTTATAAAACTAAAAATTATATAAGTTATCAAATTAATAGACTTTTCTGCTTTTGCCTGAAAGGACCCGTTCATATACAATATAAACGATTCACAATAGTTGATTACATTGCGAGGTATTTGATCTCTATATGATACATTTTACAAACATTGCATTCGTTTTTAAAAGACAAACTTTCTTTACATCGAAAATTGACAGACATGCATACCATTTCATAATATCTACTATCCAACTATAAATTGATTTAATAATAATCTTTGATGAACTCAATGACTCGAATGCAACGTTCTTCGAAATATGCTATGAAAGACTCCAAGTAATATCTTTAAAATGAGCAAATGCACAGTGGAAGATTTCTTTAACACCTGAGAATAAACATGCTTTAAAGTGTCAACCAAAAGGTTGGTGAGTTCATTAGTTTATCATAATCATTTATTTCTATCATTTTAATAGACCACAAGAATTTCATTTCCAGTTCTCATAAATATACGTCCCATGCATAGAGACAAAAATAATCATTCATATGGTGAACACCTGGTAACCGACATTAACTAGATACATATAAGAATATCCCCTATCATTCCGAGATCCTCCTTCGGACATGATATAAATTTCGAAGTACTAAAGCATCCGGTACTTTGGATGGGGTTTGTTAGGCCCAATAGATCTATCTTTAGGATTCGCGTCAATTAGGGTGTCTGTTCCCTAATTCTTAGATTACCAGACTTTAATAAAAAGGGGCATATTTGATTTTGATAATTCAACCATAGAATGTAGTTTCAATTACTTGTGTCTATTTCGTCAAACATTTATAAAAGCACATGTATTCTCAGTCCCAAAAATATAAAGGGTAAAAAGGCAAATGAAACTCACCATACTGTATTTCGTAGTAAAAATACATATAACGTCATTGAACAAGTGCAAGGTTGGCCTCGGATTCACGAACCTAAATTAATTATATATATTTATGTGTTGGTCAATATTTGTCTAACAAATTAGGTCAAGTCATAGTGTACCACAATCCTAATGCTCGAGACTAATATGCAAAAGTCAACAAAAGTAAATTTGACTCAAAATAATTTCCAAAAATCTATACATGATTAATATATAGTTTAAATATTTTCGTTTTATATTTTTAAATATTTTTAAAAGATTTATTAGAGTAAATAATATAATTTATTTATTAATAAATAAAATTTTATATTAATTTATATAATAAAATATACTTTTATATATATATTAAGTAATAAAATTTATAGGGTTCATTTAATATCATAAAGATAATATGATAGGTATTATTAAAGTAAGTTATTACACGTAGTAAAATATGTTTGTATCACATATTTATTTGATAAAATAATATCTATAATGATAGTAAGTAAAAGTTGTATTATTTTGTAATAATAATAATTATTATAAAAATATCAATATTTATAATTACTAAGATGACATTATGATAAAACGATAATTCTAATTATGATAACTTTAATATTTACGATAATTTTTAATATTATCTTTAAAATAATAATTCTATTTAAAATAATAATAATAATAATGATATTTTATAGTAACAATGACATTTCTATTAAAATGATAATTTTTGTTAAAATGATAGTTTTAATACTAATGATACTTTTAATAATAATAGTAATGATAAAAATAATAAGAACGATAATTTTATCTAAATCAATATCTTATAATATTTTAATTTCATCATGATACTCGTACTCATTATTTCTTAATCGTTTCGTTTAATAGCTTTTAATCGTCTTTTATATCGTGTTCATAATATTGATAATAATAGTAATCAAAATAATTAGGTGTTACAAATATTTGTTTTAATTACACTAATATTAATAATGATAGTTACTATAATATTATTAATGATAATACTAATAATTATCTTAATGATAATATAGTAATAATAATAATAACAATAACAATAACAATAACAATAACCATTTTTAAATAATGATATATATATTAATAATGATGATAATAATAATAATAATACTAATAATAATAATAATAATAATAATAATAATAATAATAATAATAATAATAATAATAATAATAATAATAATAATAATAATAATAATAATAATAATAATAATAATAATAATAATTGGATAATAATAATAATACTAATTATAACTTTAACGATAATAACGATAGTAATAATAATAAAAAAAATAACAATTTTTAATGATAAATCTCTTTTATTGATAAAGATAATAATAATCATAATAATAAGATAAAACTAGAACGACGATAAAAACGACGATAATAATAATCATTTTTAATAAAAATATCAAAAATTCAATTGATTATAACTTCTAATCCATTCATCGAAACCATTCGATATCTAAAGAAAAAGTTCTTAATTTTTCGCTAGCTTTCCAAGGACATGCATATCTTATACCTTATCTCAACCGCAAGTGTAACTAATTCAAGATTCAACATAACCTGTCTAAGGGCAATATCAAAAGTACAAGCATGCATAATCCTAAATACTCGAGCACTAGTCAGGGATACACTATTAGTATGTAAAAGTTAAATTATGAGTACTCACGTATCGATATTGAGATTCAATATTACAGGAAAGGTACGTAGACGCAACAGAAAAGATAAACACTATATTGACCTCACGAGCATACCCATGAACCATACTCAATCACCTCCATAGCTATAACCTATAATTTCCTTAATCCTATCCTACTCGAAAAACAATTTCGAAACCACTCGGACAGCACTCCGTCGTAATATTTTATGTATACTAATAATATCTTGAAATAATACGGAGTAAATATATATATGTAAATCGATTGAGAGAGTTTAGAGAAAAATATTTTCAAGTTTCTATGAAATAATGAAACCTATTGAATTCTATTTATAATGGATTTTTGAATTATTAAAGTGAATTATTAAAGTATGAATTATTAAAGTGAATTATTAAAGTATGAATTATTAAAGTGGATTATTAAAGTATGAATTATTAAAGTGAATTATTAAAGTATGAATTATTAAAGTTAAAGTAAAGTAAAAATAAAGTAAAGGTAAAGTTTAAGTATAGTAAAAGTATAAAACTATGTACGTATAATACGCGTATAAATATATATAATATTAATTTAAATCGTTATGTATATTTAATAAAATAAAATATAAATATCGTTATCTTTATCATACTACTTAAGTAATGAGTTGTCAAAAGTGGTTCTAGATATTTATAAAAGTTATATACGTTTTAATAATAAAGTTCTTTTTAAACTGAAAACATTTTTGTACGTTTGAAACTAAATAGATCAATCGAGTCTTTATGAGATTCAATCTTCCACTATCCTTTGTCTAGTTCTCAATGATTAACAATTTGTTCTTATTTATAAATCACTTTACCATTTTCCGAATATTGTTAAAATGGAAAGATTTCTCAAATCAACGTGGGCCTTTCAACAGAGACTTGTAATCATAATTCAATATATCTGATAATTCAATCATTTGATCTTATCTTCTAATTCCATTGATAAACATTTTGAAACAGATACATATCATATAAAGTATTTAATCTAATATTTTGTTTACGTTTCAAGTTATAATATATATATATACATATACATATATAATCATATTCGTTTAATGGTTCGTGAATCGTTGGAACTTGGTCGAGGTTGAATGAATGTATGAACATAGTTTAAAATTCTCAAAATTTAACTTAACAAATATTTCTTATCGTGTCGGAAACATATAAAGATTAAAGTTTAAATTTGGTTGGAAATTTCCGGGTTGTCACAGTACCTACCCGTTAAAGAAATTTCGTCCCGAAATTTGAGTGGAAAGGTCGTGAATGATAATAAGTATGTTTTCATGATGCATACGGGCTGAAAATTAGAGTTTTATCATCAGCGAATAATTTGGATAAATAATCCATTTATATGAAGAGTACGAATGAAGCTAACATAGAAGAGTGAAATGAGTAAGTGTAGATTCATCTTATCATTTGACGTAGATATGATTGATTCCCAGATTTCAAGGGATTTAAAGAAAATCTTCTTAATAAGATTTGACTCTCCGGTAATCAAGGGAATTAGGATCCGCTTTAAATGCGATCGTCTATTTTAATTGTTCTGTCGGAGATTTTCTTATAAATTCACCTCCTTCATTTCCTTACAACTCACACCTTCTGTTGATGCCTTTTATGCAAGTCCCTAGACATCTACCCACGTCCATTGCAGCTACAACAATTTACAGGCTACCATGATTGCTCGTTATTATCCTATCCGTGTTTGTATGTGGCAGGAACTGAAGGAACGAGATTTAGATGTTTGACTATGTTAGACTTATTCAGACGTACGAGTGAAGCCTCACTAGTACGGCTGACAGGCTCATACGCACGGTTGATGCTGAGCTAAGTCACAATTACAACCTAAATGAGAAGACATGAGTGAGTGATCACCCGTACGGCTGATGAAGCCAACTCGTACGTGTGATGAATGAATCGTATGGGTGAGTCAACAGCAGGGGTATATTGTAGTGACCCGAACTTTTCCATGTTTATATATATATTAAATGAAATTGTTATTTACATGATTAAGTGTTTCCAACATGTTAAGCAATCAAACTTGTTAAGACTTGATTAATTGAAATAGATTTCATATAGACAATTGACCACCCAAGTTGACCGGTGATTCACGAACGTTAAAACTTGTAAAAACTATACGATGACATATATATGGTTATATATATAGTTAACATGATTTTATTATAAGTATGTATCTCATTAGGTATTTTAACAATGAGTTATATACGTAAAAATGAGACTATTAATTTAAGAAACTCGAAAACGATATATATAACGATTATCGTTATAACAACGTCTTACTAGGTACATATGAATCATATTAAGATATTGATACACTTGGTTAATTATGTTAAATGATAAGTAAATATATTATTAAGTGTATTAACGATGAAATACATATGTAAAAATAAGACTACTAACTTAATGATTTCGAAACGAGACATATATGTAACGATTATCGTTGTAACGGCATTTAACTGTATATATATCATACTAAGATATATTATATATCATAATATCATGATAATATAACAATTTAACATCTCATTTGTTATAATAAACAATGGGTTAACAACATTCAACAAGATCGTTAACTTAAAGGTTTCAAAACAACATTTACATGTAACGACTAACGATGACTTAACGACTCAGTTAAAATGTATATACATGTAGTGTTTTAATATGTATTCATACACTTTTGAAAGACTTTAAGACACTTATCAAAATACTTCTACTTAACAAAAATGCTTACAATTACATCCTCGTTCAGTTTCATCAACAATTCTACTCGTATGCACCCGTATTCGTACTCGTATAATACACAGCTTTTAGATGTATGTACTATTGGTATATACACTCCAATTATCAGCTCTTAGCAGCCCATGTGAGTCACCTAACACATGTGGGAACCATCATTTGGCAACTAGTATGAAATATCTCATAAAATTACAAAAATATGAGTAATCATTCATGACTTATTTATATGAAAACAAAATTACATATCCTTTATATCTAATCCATACAACAACGACCAAAAACACCTACAAACACTTTTATTCTTCAATTTTCTTCATCTAATTGATCTCTCTCAAGTTCTATCTTCAAGTTCTAAGTGTTCTTCATAAATTTCAAAAGTTCTAGTTTCATAAAATCAAGAATACTTCCAAGATTGCAAGTTTACTTCCAAGTTTTCTAAATCCATTCCAAGTAATCATCCAAGATCAAGAAACCTTTGTTACTTACAGTAGGTTATCTTTCTAATAAAAGGTAATAATCATATTCAAACTTTAATTCAATTTCTATAACTATAACAATCTTATTTCGAGTGGAAATCTTACTTGAAATTGTTTTCGTGTCATGATTCTGCTTCAAGAACTTTCAAGCCATCCAAGGATCCTTTGAAGCTAGATCTATTTTTCTCATTTCCAGTAGGTTTATCCAAGGAACTTAAGGTAGTAATGATGTTCATAACATCATTCGATTCATACATATAAAGCTATCTTATTCGAAGGTTTAAACTTGTAATCACTAGAACATAGTTTAGTTAATTCTAAACTTGTTCGCAAACAAAAGTTAATCCTTCTAACTTGACTTTTAAAATCAACTAAACACATGTTATATATCTATATGATATGCTAACTTAATGATTTAAAACCTGGAAACACGAAAAACACCGTAAAACCGGATTTACGCCGTAGTAGTAACACCGCGGGCTGTTTTGGGTTAGTTAATTAAAAACTATCATAAACTTTGATTTAAAAGTTATTATTCTGGGAAAATGATTTTTATTATGAACATGAAACTATATCCAAAAATTATGGTTAAACTCAAAGTGGAAGTATGTTTTCTAAAATGGTCATCTAGACGTCGTTCTTTCGACTGAAATGACTACCTTTACAAAAATGACTTGTAACTTATTTTTCTGACTATAAACCTATAATTTTTCTGTTTAGATTCATAAAATAGAGTTCAATATGAAACCATAGCAATTTGATTCACTCAAAACGGATTTAAAATGAAGAAGTTATAGGTAAAACAAGATTGGATAATTTTTCTCATTTTAGCTACGTGAAAATTGGTAACAAATCTATTCCAACCATAACTTAATCAACTTGTATTGTATATTATGTAATCTTGAGATACCATAGACACGTATACAATGTTTCGACCTATCATGTCGACACATCTATATATATTTCGGAACAACCATAGACACTCTAAATGTGAATGTTGGAGTTAGCTATACAGGGTTGAGGTTGATTCCAAAATATATATAGTTTGAGTTGTGATCAATACTGAGATACGTATACACTGGGTCGTGGATTGATTCAAGATAATATTTATCGATTTATTTCTGTACATCTAACTGTGGACAACTAGTTGTAGGTTACTAACGAGGACAGCTGACTTAATAAACTTAAAACATCAAATTATATTAAAAGTGTTGTAAATATATTTTGAACATACTTTGATATATATGTATATATTGTTATAGGTTCGTGAATCAACCAGTGGCCAAGTCTTACTTCCCGACGAAGTAAAAAATCTGTGAAAGTGAGTTATAGTCCCACTTTTAAAATCTAATATTTTTGGGATGAGAATACATGCAGGTTTTATAAATGATTTACAAAATAGACACAAGTACGTGAAACTACATTCTATGGTTGAATTATCGAAATCGAATATGCCCCTTTTTATTAAGTCTGGTAATCTAAGAATTAGGGAACAGACACCCTAATTGACGCAAATCCTAAAGATAGATCTATTAGGCCTAACAAACCCCATCCAAAGTACCGGATGCTTTAGTACTTCGAAATTTATATCATATCTGAAGGGTGTCCCGGAATGATGGGGTAATTCTTATATATGCATCTTGTTAATGTCGGTTACCAGGTGTTCACCATATGAATGATTTTTATCTCTATGTATGAGATGTATATTGAAATATGAAATCTTGTGGTCTATTGTTACGATTTGATATATATAGGTTAAACCTATAACTCACCAACATTTTTGTTGACGTTTAAAGCATGTTTATTCTCAGGTGAATACTAAGAGCTTCCGCTGTTGCATACTATAATAAGGACAAGATTTGGAGTCCATGTTTGTATGATACTGTGTAAAAACTGCATTCAAGAAAATGATTCCGATGTAACATATTTGTATTGTAAACCATTATGTAATGGCCGTGTGTAAACAGGATATTTTAGATTATCATTATTTGATAATCTACGTAAAGCTTTTTAAACCTTTATTTATGAAATAAAGGTTATGGTTTGTTTTAAAAATGAATGCAGTCTTTGAAAAACGTCTCATATAGAGGTCAAAACCTCGCAACGAAATCAATTAATATGGAACGTTTTTAATCAATAAGAACGGGACATTTCAGTTGGTATCCGAGCGTTGGTCTTAGAGAACCAGAAAATTTGCATTAGTGTGTCTTATCGAGTTTGTTAGGATGCATTAGTGAGTCTGGACTTCGACCGTGTTTTCTTTAAAAATGATTGCTTAACATTTTTGTTGAAAACTATATATTTTTAACATATGAATATTATGTGATATATTAATCTCTTAACGTGTTTGATATTATGTGATAGATGTCTACCTCTAGAACAAGTCCCATTGACTCACCTAATAATAATGAAGAGTCAAATATAAATTGGAATGATTCGTGGACTGATTCACAAGTTCCCGAAGAGGAACCGGAAGAAGAGTCGGAACCGAAAGAAGAATCGAAACCGGAAGAAGAATCGGAACCGGAAGAAGAAATAGAACCGGTGGGGGAAATAATAAAACGGTTAAGTAAAAGAGAATCCTCAACCAACCGACCAAGGTTAATTATGGTCAATGGTGTTTCCGCCAAGGAAGCAAAATATTGGGAGGATTACCAATTCTCCGATGAATCGGATTCCGACGAGAATTCCGATGATGTTATAGAAATTACCCCAACTGAATTTAAAAAGGCAAAAGAAAATAATAAGGGAAAGGGCATAAAAATAGAGAAATCTAATTTCAACCCCGATGAACTTTATATGTATCGTCAACCCCCGAAGTCCTTAAGTTGTAACAATGACCCGGGAACATCTAAACCACCAGGTTTTTCTAAACCAATGTGAAAAACGACGGCTCGTATTAGGGGAACATCATATATCCCTAGAAACTTGGCAAAACGAACCAAAACCGAAGAAGAAGAAACAAGCGAGTCGGAATAAGATAGTTGTATTCGTGTGGTGTAATATATGTAATATAGTGTGCTTATGCTTTATGATATATGTAAAAATTGCTCGTATTAATAAGTATTTTTTTTATGAATCTAACTCTTGTCTATTTTACAGTATAAAAACACAAAATGGATAGACAACCCAATATTTTAAGAGACCTACCCGGAGACATGATTGATGAAATCTTGTCTAGAGTCGGTCAGAATTCTTCGGCACAACTATTTAAGGCGAGATCAGTTTGTAAGACATTCGAAGAACGTTCTAAGAATGCCTTGGTTTATAAAAGGCTTTCGTTCGAAAGATGGGGGATATCACATTGGGAAATCCATAAGTTACGATGTGTTTACTTTGACGCATATATTTCGGGGAACCCAAATGCTATTTTACGCAATGGGTTAAGAAATTATTTTGACTCAATATATCCGAATATTGGACTTCGTGATTTAGAAAAAGCGGCTAACATGCAACATAAAGAAGCATGTTATGCTTACGGATTAGTAATGTTCGCTTCTCACTAAAGTGAGAACAAGAACATCGGGCTACAACTATTAAACAAAATGTTCCCACAAGTGACGGAGTCGGTAATTGGGGTAAGAAATGAGGTTTTTAGATTGTTACGGGACTGTTGGATATTACGTAACTCTCGTCCCTTTGACGACGTTACAACACGCTATCTTATCAACGGCCATAACAGTTATGTTCCACAAGACCAAGGATGGGAAGTAGTCCTAGTAAAACCAGAATGCATGACTTGTTTCTGGACGTATGAATTACGTGTCTTTATTACTTTTGCTGAACGACTTGTGTACTAGCTAGAATTATCTTCACAACTATCTTGTATCAAAGTTATTGTGTGTTATATTTCATGCTTTATGTAAAATAAGCGGTATTGTAAGTTTGTAAAATATTGTATAAAAGTTTGAACGCGAAATATTATTATAATCAGTTTTTCATATAGAATTGTAGTAGTTGAATTGTATATTAGCTACTAAGTATGAACTTAACAGGTAGGTACTACCCGAATTTAAACTTATAAAACGCTAATATGAAGAAAAAGCTTTTATAAATGAGTTCATATTATGCTACGAAATACTATTAACTACTCTTAATATTCTGTATGATTAACTTGTTCCATTTGATTATTTTGAAGGAAATGGCACCGACAACTCGACACACCGTGAATATGAATGAAGAGGAATTTCGTACTTTTCTAGCTTCAAACATAGCCGCAGTACCGGCTGCGCTACATACCAACAATAACCTTGGATCTAGCAGTACAGGAAATCATGTAGGATGCACCTACAAAGAATTCACTGCCTGCAAACCTTTGGAATTTGATGGAACCGAAGGACCGATCGGATTGAAACGGTGGACCGAGAAGGTCGAATCGGTGTTTGCCATAAGTAAGTGTACTGAAGAGGACAAAGTGAAGTACGCTACGCATACCTTCACTGGTTCTGCGTTAACATGGTGGAATACCTATCTAGAGCAAGTGGGACAAGACGATGCGTACGCACTACCGTTGTCAGCATTCAAGCACTTGATGAATGAGAAGTACCGTCCCAGAACCGAGGTCAATAAGCTCAAGACAGAACTTAGAGGGTTACGAACCCAAGGATTTGATATTACCACGTACGAAAGACGATTCACAGAATTGTGCCTATTGTGTCCGGGAGTGTTCGAAGATGAGGAAGAGAAGATCGACGCATTTGTGAAAGGATTACCGGAAAGAATCCAAGAAGATATAAGTTCACACGAGCCCGCCTCCATACAACAGGCATGTAGAATGGCACACAAACTAGTAAACCAGATTGAAGAAAGAATTAAAGAACAGACTGCTGAAGAGGCCAATGTGAAGCAAGTCAAAAGAAAATGGGAGGAAAATGGTGATAAGAATCACCAATACAACAACAACAGCAATTACAACAATAATCGCAACAATTATCCCAACAATCGCAACATCAATCGTAACTACAACAAATGGCCCAAAAACAACAACAACAACAACAACAACAACTACAACAATCATCCCAACAACAATAATAACCGCAATAACAACAACAATCAGAAGCAGCTATGCCAAAGGTGTGAAAAGTATCACTCGGGGTTCTGCACCAAATTTTGCAACAAGTGTAAAAGAAATGGTCATAGCGTGGTGAAGTGTGAGGTCTACGGACCAGGGGTTAATAAAACGAAAGGAACAAATGGTGTCGGAACGAGTAATGGCGGAGCAAGTAGTGTCGGAGCAAGTTATAACAATGTAGTTTGTTATAAATGTGGAAAACTGGGCCACATTATTAGAAATTGCCCGAACCAGGAGAACACGAATGGACAAGGCCGCGGAAGAGTTTTCAATATTAATGCGGAAGAGGCACAGGAAGACCCAGAGCTTGTTACGGGTACGTTTCTTATTGATAATAAATCTGCTTACGTTTTATTTGATTCGGGTACGGATAGAAGCTATATGAGTAGAGATTTTTGTGCTAAATTAAGTTGTCCATTGACCCCTTTGGATAGTAAATTTTTACTCGAATTAGCAAATGGTAAATTAATTTCAGCAGATAATATATGTCAGAATCGAGAAATTAAACTGGGTAGCGAAAAATTTAAGATTAATTTGATACCAGTAGAGTTAGGGAGTTTTGATGTAATAGTTGGCATGGACTGGCTGAAGAAGGTGAAAGCAGAGATCGTATGTTATAAAAATGCAATTCGCATTGTACGAGAAGAAGGAGAACCCTTAATGGTGTACGGAGAAAAGGGCAACATGAAGCTACATCTTATTAGTAATTTGAAGGCACAAAATCTAATAAGAAAAGGTTGCTATGCTGTTCTAGCAAACGTCGAGAAAGTACAAACTGAAGAAAAGAGCATCAATGATGTTCCCGTCGCAAAAGAATTTCCCGATGTATTTCTGAAAGAATTACCGGGACTACCTCCACATCGATCTGTTGAATTTCAAATAGATCTTGTACCAGGAGCTGCACCAATAGCTCGTGCTCCTTATAGACTCGCACCCAGCGAGATGAAAGAACTGCAAAGCCAACTACAAGAACTATTAGAACGTGGTTTCATTCGACCAAGCACATCACCATGGGGAGCTCCTGTTTTGTTTGTCAAGAAGAAGGATGGTACATTTAGGTTGTGTATTGACTACAGAGAGTTGAACAAACTTACCATCAAAAACCGTTATTCACTGCCGAGAATTGACGACTTATTTGATCAACTACAAGGCTCGTCAGTTTATTCGAAGATCGATTTATGTTCTGGATATCATCAAATGCGAGTAAAGGAGGATGATATTCCAAAAACTGCTTTTAGGACGCGTTATGGTCATTACTAGTTTATGGTTATGCCGTTTGGATTGACTAACGCACCAGCTGTGTTCATGGACCTTATGAACCGAGTGTGTGGGCCATATCTTGACAAGTTTGTCATTGTTTTCACCAATGACATACTTATTTACTCAAAAAATGATCAAGAGCACGAAGAACATTTGAGAAAAGTGTTAGAAGTATTGAGGAAAGAAAAACTGTACGCTAAGTTTTCAAAGTGTGCATTTTGGTTGGAAGAAGTTCAATTCCTCGGTCACATAGTGAACAAAGAAGGTATCCAGGTGGACCCGGCAAAGATCGAAACCGTTGAAAAGTGGGAAACCCCAAAAACTCCGAAGCATATACGTCAATTTTTAGGATTGGCTGGTTACTACAGAAGATTCATCCAAGATTTCTCCAAAATAGCAAAACCCTTGACTGCATTAACGCATAAAGGGAAGAAATTTGAATGGAAGGATGAACAAGAGAAGGCGTTTCAATTATTGAAGAAAAAGCTAACTACGGCACCTATATTGTCATTGCCTGAAGGGAATGATGATTTTGTGATTTATTGTGACGCATCAAAGCAAGGTCTCGGTTGTGTATTAATGCAATGAACGAAGGTGATTGCTTATGCGTCTAGACAATTGATGATTCACGAACAAAATTATACGACGCATGATTTAGAATTAGGCGCGGTTGTTTTTGCATTAAAGACTTGGAGGCACTACTTATATGGGGTCAAAAGTATTATATATACCGACCACAAAAGTCTTCAACACATATTTAATCAGAAACAACTGAATATGAGGCAGCGTAGGTGGATTGAATTGTTGAATGATTACGACTTTGAGATTCGTTACCACCCGGGGAAGGCAAATGTGGTAGCCGACGCCTTGAGCAGAAAGGACAGAGAACCCATTCGAGTAAAATCTATGAATATAATGATTCACACTAACCTTACTACTCAAATAAAGGAGGCGCAACAAGGAGTTTTAAAAGAGGGAAATTTAAAGGATGAAATACCCAAAGGATCGGAGAAGCATCTTAATATTCGGAAAGACGGAACCCGGTATAGGGCTGAAAGAATTTGGGTACCAAAATTTGGAGATATGAGAGAAATGGTACTTAGAGAAGCTCATAAAACCAGATACTCAATACATCCTGGAACGGGGAAGATGTACAAGGATCTCAAGAAACATTTTTGGTGGCCGGGTATGAAAGCCGATGTTGCTAAATACGTAGGAGAATGTTTGACGTGTTCTAAGGTCAAAGCTGAGCATCAGAAACCATCAGGTCTACTTCAACAACCCGAAATCCCGGAATGGAAATGGGAAAACATTACCATGGATTTCATCACTAAATTGCCAAGGACTGCAAGTAGTTTTGATACTATTTGGGTAATAGTTGATCGTCTCACCAAATCAGCACACTTCCTGTCAATAAGAGAAGATGACAAGATGGATAAGTTAGCACGACTGTATTTGAAGGAAGTCGTCTCCAGACATGGAATACCAATCTCTATTATCTCTGATAGGGATAGCAGATTTATTTCAAGATTCTGGCAGACATTACAGCAAGCATTAGGAACTCGTCTAGACATGAGTACTGCCTATCATCCACAAACTAATGGGCAGAGCAAAAGGACGATACAAACGCTTGAAGACATGCTACGAGCATGTGTTATTGATTTCGGAAACAGTTGGGATCGACACCTACCGTTAGCAGAATTTTCCTACAACAACAGTTATCATTCAAGTATTGAGATGGCGCCGTTTGAGGCACTTTATGGTAGAAAGTGCAGGTCTCCGATTTGTTGGAATGAAGTGGGGGATAGACAGATTACGGGTCCGGAGATAATACAAGAAACTACCGAGAAAATCATCCAAATTCAACAAAGATTGAAAACTGCCCAGAGTCGACAAAAGAGCTACGCGGACAGTAAAAGAAAAGATATAGAGTTTGAAATTTGGAGAAATGGTCATGCTTAAGGTTTCACCTTGGAAAGGCGTTGTTCTATTTGGTAAATGGGGGAAACTAAATCCAAGGTACATTGGACCATTCAAGATTATAGATCATGTCGGACCAGTAGCTTACCAACTGGAGCTACCTCAATAACTCGCAGCTGTACATAACACTTTCCACGTCTCAAATTTTAAGAAATGTTTTGCTAAAGAAGATCTCACTATTCCGATGGATGAAATCAAAATCAATGAAAAACTTCAATTCATTGAAGAACCCGTCGAAATAATGGATCGTGAGGTTAAGAGACTTAAACAAAACAAGATACCGATTGTTAAGGTTCGATGGAATGCTCGTAGAGAAACCGAGTTCACCTAGGAGTGTGAAGATCAGATGAAGAAGAAATACCCGCATTTATTTCCAGAAGATACGTCAACACCTCCAACTGCTTAAAATTTCGGGACGAAATTTATTTAACGGGTAGGTACTGTAGTGACCCAAACTTTTCCATGTTTATATATATATTAAATGAAATTGTTATTTACATGATTAAGTGTTTCCAACATGTTAAGCAATCAAACTTGTTAAGACTTGATTAATTGAAATAGATTTCATATAGACAATTGACCACCCAAGTTGACCGGTGATTCACGAACGTTAAAACTTGTAAAAACTATACGATGACATATATATGGTTATATATATAGTTAACATGATTTTATTATAATTATGTATCTCATTAGGTATTTTAACAATGAGTTATATACGTAAAAATGAGACTATTAATTTAAGAAACTCGAAAACGATATATATAACGATTATCGTTATAACAACGTCTTACTAGGTACATATGAATCATATTAAGATATTGATACACTTGGTTAATTATGTTAAATGATAATTAAATATATTATTAAGTGTATTAAAGATGAAATACATATGTAAAAATAAGACTACTAACTTAATGATTTCGAAACGAGACATATATGTAACGATTATCGTTGTAACGGCATTTAACTGTATATATATCATACTAAGATATATTATATATCATAATATCATGATAATATAACAATTTAACATCTCATTTGTTATAATAAACAATGGGTTAACAACATTCAACAAGATCGTTAACTTAAAGGTTTCAAAACAACATTTACATGTAACGACTAACGATGACTTAACGACTCAGTTAAAATGTATATACATGTAGTGTTTTAATATGTATTCATACACTTTTGAAAGACTTCAAGACACTTATCAAAATACTTCTACTTAACAAAAATGCTTACAATTACATCCTCGTTCAGTTTCATCAACAATTCTACTCGTATGCACCCGTATTCGTACTCGTATAATACACAGCTTTTAGATGTATGTACTATTGGTATATACACTCCAATGATCAGCTCTTAGCAGCCCATGTGAGTCACCTAACACATGTGGGAACCATCATTTGGCAACTAGCATGAAATATCTCATAAAATTACAAAAATATGAGTAATCATTCATGACTTATTTATATGAAAACAAAATTACATATCCTTTATATCTAATCCATACACCAACGACCAAAAACACCTACAAACACTTTTATTCTTCAATATTCTTTATCTAATTGATCTCTCTCAAGTTCTATATTCAAGTTCTAAGTGTTCTTCATAAATTTCAAAAGTTCTAGTTTCATAAAATCAAGAATACTTCCAAGATTGCAAGTTTACTTCCAAGTTTTCTAAATCCATTCCAAGTAATCATCCAAGATCAAGAAACCTTTGTTACTTACAGTAGGTTATCTTTCTAATAAAAGGTAATAATCATATTCAAACTTTAATTCAATTTCTATAACTATAACAATCTTATTTCGAGTGGAAATCTTACTTGAAATTGTTTTCGTGTCATGATTCTGCTTCAAGAACTTTCAAGCCATCCAAGGATCCTTTGAAGCTAGATCTATTTTTCTCATTTCCAGTAGGTTTATCCAAGGAACTTAAGGTAGTAATGATGTTCATAACATCATTCGATTCATACATATAAAGCTATCTTATTCGAAGGTTTAAACTTGTAATCACTAGAACATAGTTTAGTTAATTCTAAACTTGTTCGCAAACAAAAGTTAATCCTTCTAACTTGACTTTTAAAATCAACTAAATACATGTTCTATATCTATATGATATGCTAACTTAATGATTTAAAACATGGAAGCACGAAAAACACCGTAAAACCGGATTTACGCCGTCGTAGTAACACCACGGGCTGTTTTGGGTTAGTTAATTAAAAACTATCATAAACTTTGATTTAAAAGTTGTTATTCTGGGAAAATGATTTTTATTATGAACATGAAACTATATCCAAAAATTATGGTTAAACTCAAAGTGGAAGTATGTTTTCTAAAATGGTCATCTAGACGTCATTCTTTCGACTGAAATGACTACCTTTACAAAAATGACTTGTAACTTATTTTTCTGACTATAAACCTATACTTTTTCTGTTTAGATTCATAAAATAGAGTTCAATATGAAACCATAGCAATTTGATTCACTCAAAACGGATTTAAAATGAAGAAGATATGGGTAAAACAAGATTGGATAATTTTTCTCATTTTAGCTACGTGAAAATTGGTAATAAATCTATTCCAACCATAACTTAATCAACTTGTATTGTATATTATGTAATCTTGAGATACCATAGACACGTATACAATGTTTCGACCTATCATGTCGACACATCTATATATATTTCGGAACAACCATAGACACTCTATATGTGAATGTTGGAGTTAGCTATACAGGGTTGAGGTTGATTCCAAAATATATATAGTTTGAGTTGTGATCAATACTGAGATACGTATACACTGGGTCGTGGATTGATTCAAGATAATATTTATCGATTTATTTCTGTACATCTAACTGTGGACAACTAGTTGTAGGTTACTAACGAGGACAGCTGACTTAATAAACTTAAAACATCAAATTATATTAAAAGTGTTGTAAATATATTTTGAACATACTTTGATATATATGTATATATTGTTATAGGTTCGTAAATCAACCAGTGGCCAAGTCTTACTTCCCGACGAAGTAAAAAATCTGTGAAAGTGAGTTATAGTCCCACTTTTAAAATCTAATATTTTTGGGATGAGAATACATGCAGGTTTTATAAATGATTTACAAAATAGACACAAATACGTGAAACTACATTCTATGGTTGAATTATCGAAATCGAATATGCCCCTTTTTATTAAGTCTGGTAATCTAAGAATTAGGGAACAGACACCCTAATTGACGCAAATCCTAAAGATAGATCTATTAGGCCTAACAAACCCCATCCAAAGTACCGGATGCTTTAGTACTTCGAAATTTATATCATATCTGAAGGGTGTCCCGGAATGATGGGGTAATTCTTATATATGCATCTTGTTAATGTCGGTTACCAGGTGTTCACCATATGAATGATTTTTATCTCTATGTATGAGATGTATATTGAAATATGAAATCTTGTGGTCTATTGTTACGATTTGATATATATAGGTTAAACCTATAACTCACCAACATTTTTGTTGACGTTTAAAGCATGTTTATTCTCAGGTGAATACTAAGAGCTTCCGCTGTTGCATACTATAATAAGGACAAGATTTGGAGTCCATGTTTGTATGATACTGTGTAAAAACTGCATTCAAGAAAATGATTCCGATGTAACATATTTGTATTGTAAACCATTATGTAATGGCCGTGTGTAAACAGGATATTTTAGATTATCATTATTTGATAATCTACGTAAAGCTTTTTAAACCTTTATTTATGAAATAAAGGTTATGGTTTGTTTTAAAAATGAATGCAGTCTTTGAAAAACGTCTCATATAGAGGTCAAAACCTCGCAACGAAATCAATTAATATGGAACGTTTTTAATCAATAAGAACGGTACATTTCATATATAAAGTCTTATGTTCTTCATTTTAGGTTAAGCCTCTCATTTGTTACACACACTCAAATCTAGTGAGCTCCTCCGATTCTCTCTCAGTCCAAATCACCCAGGTGGTGAATAATAGCTCTAGGTTTTGATCTAATCACACTTGATTTAGTTGTGGTTTGACTAAATTAATCAAAAAAAAACTTAACCTATTCACTAGAGGGTTTGATTCACTTATTCCGCCATTGTGTGAGTTAAATCTGTTGATTTCTAAGTTCCTAGTCATGTTTCATCACCTTCTATTCTTTCCCCCTCAACTCATATTTTAAAGTATTCATCAATATGCTCCATCCAGTTCTGATTCTCGATATACTTCTAACTTTCATATCGATCATTCTTCTTTTTCATCTACCGCCAGAAGAATCTATTTACTTCTACTATACTCTTGGGTTTATAGTGTTTCTAGTTCTCCCGTGTCTTTATATTGCTATATGCATCGATATATATGGTTTATAATTTCTGATTTGTCGTTGGGCTTTATATGTTCCCTTATATTTCAAAGTCTCTACTTCTGTCTTCTATAATCATTATCATTCATAGTTAATGCTCTCTTTCATTTGCTGCAATTTATACCCCAATTTCTATTTCGGAGTTTTGTCCTTTTGTTTCTTCTTCTTGCGATTAAGCACCGCTTGTAATGGTCCAGAATTCACAGATATGAATTTCAGAATGAACATTGTTAATGTTCTAGGAAGAAAATTGTGATGGCACGATCTTGACTTGTCAAATTACTAGAATACCTTGGAAAAGGCTGAATCATCAAGAAATATTTTCTTGATATTTTAGAGGTTAAATAGAATACAAGAGTCGTATAACATGGCACATGATGATGTTATGATCTGTGAATCATCACATTCCATTTAGAAACTCAGCATGACTTACTGTAATATAATCACATTGATCAAGTGTCATTATATTATACTAATTCATGCTTCAGTTCCCAACACTACTTCAAAATATTCCTATTTTAAACTTGAATGTTTCAGAATTTAGAAACTAAAATAGTTTCTTTTATGATGTAATACAGATAGCGCGAAGAGGTAAATGATTTCAAATAAGAAAAATTAAGAAAATATCTTCAGAAATATGGAGGATATTTATAATAAAAGATATGATGATATTTTAGAATTTCTAATATCAGAGGATGATGAAGAATATTGTCCGCAGGGGTTTAGAGTCAGGAGCAAGGTATTCGTTAATGACTTCAGCAGGTACTGAATCATTTGGATCCTTTGAAGTCAGGTTCAGTCTTTGTAATTTGTCCACAGCCTCCTTCCTACTTTGCTCAATCCGTTTTCCAGTTCCAAAACTTCTCTTTTTCTGCGCTTTGCCAGCACACTTCATCATTATCATCCAGCTTTTACCGTTTAAAGTCGTTTATAGTTTTTGCTGCTTCATCGGCATTTTTTTTTGGAGAACCAATTCGTAGTTTGGAGTGTTTTTCAGAAACTTCACATTCAAATTAAGTCCAGAAGATAGACGTTATATATACACATATAACTGTTGGCGTAGACATGCTGCGAGATTTCAAAATACTGATTGCTAATTCTCAATGATTCGTATGACAATTCTCATTACAAGATGCGAATGAGTAAATGATGGGGTTTCAATGAATAATTATAATGACTTTTTGGAGAGGCTAAAGTCAAAGGGTAATGAAGTTGTTGGTACATCTGCTAATAATGTGGTGGAATGTAAAAGGTTCTCTGGTAACGATGGTGTATATCTCAAGGTTATAATAAGGTTAGTCTGACTGAAAAGTCGAAGTTGACTTGCTGGAGCTGTGACAAAACTGGCTACTTTGAATAGGAGTTGCAAAGTTATTTTTGCTAATAAATGCCAAAGAATCTGACGCGGATACGTTGTTTAAACTTTTACTTTGGTTTCAAGAGTTTTTCTGGTACATAACTGTGGGTAATATGTGGTTGGATCATCATCTCGATTGCTCATCATTCGAAGTGTCTTCAGAAATTTTCGAAGGGTTTGAACACAGATTGTAATCGTTAACATACATTTGATGTTCTAACACAGTTTTGAAGTCAAAATATAGCTTGTGAAAGATGTAAGGATCTAAGAGTGATGATTTTGGTCATATCTCAAGTTGAATTTTGAGATTTCAAAATCAGAATATGTAATTAAATTTTAAATGAGTATGGTTGTTTTGATTTCTATAAAAGAATGTATATTGTTGTGAAAGTAGGGAGTATAATGGATGATTTGCTGAATCAGATTCGAAGAATGTAACATATTAATTGTGAATTTATATATCTCTCGGGTATTACCTACCCGTTAAAAAAGAATTTCACAATTAATATTTTGTACAAAAGAATTTTATTACAGTCTTTATGAAAATATATATATGTATAATTTCTTCAGATGTAACATAGATTTAATGAGTTAATGTTAAATTAAACTCATTTGATTTACGGTTGAAACTAGAATTGAATAATCCCTAAAGCCTTTAAAAAGTACATAACTTTTACGCAGTATCTCTTTAATGACATTGAAATTATGAATCAATACTTCGTTATTTGTTGATGTATGATGTTCGGTTCGTGGAATTCTGGTGAATTTCGCAAAGTACGAATGATGTTATCTGAAAATTTTCGGGTACATCGATGATGAAAGTGTAACATCAAATATATACTTGATTTATTATGAATTGGAATTTGTTGAATTGTGAAGGACGTACATTATTGCATATTTGTAATATGAATTAATCGAGTAGTTAAGATTCACATACAATAGCTTAGTACGGAAAGATTTATTTCAATATATATATATATATATATATATATATATATATATATATATATATATATATATACAATATACATATAATTTCTTCAGAGGGAATGAGTTAATTCTTCATAACTCGTTGATACAATATACACGTTATTGATTCGTAATGATGTCCACAGTGATTCTTGAACTGACGGAGTTTGTGATGTTATCTGTGTTATTGATTCGGATGTTGACTGTACTGACGATGCTGGTAACGCTGACGGTACTGTTGATGCTGTTGGTAAAGCAAGTTTAGCTTGTTAATCACACACCATTTTTGTCAGGGTTTCTACTCTTCCTTCTATCATTTTGGTTCGCTTAACTGATTTATGGTTAGGGCTAGATTAGATAATCTCTAAGACTTTAGAGATTACATAATCGCCGCGGAATATTTCTCCAATGAAGTTATGAATTAATACTTCGTCAGTTATTGTTGTTAGTACTCCTTGGTATCTATGGTGTGTATGACGTTGATGCTCGTGGGACAGATTGTGAAGTTGAGGTTTACGCGCGGTTGTGGTTGGAGGTGGTAATGGTACTGTTGGCGTTGATGATGGTGGTACTGGTTATGCTGCTGATGCTGCTGTTGGTGTTTGTAATCTCTGCACCATATTCTCCAAAGCCACTACCCGAGCGCGAAGCTCGTTAACTTCTTCTATTACACCGGGGTGATTGTCGGTTCGGACGAGCGGATAAATAAAATCTAAAATTTGATGTAATATATAATCGTGACGAAATACTCTGCAAATGAGCGAGAAAATGGTGTTTCGGACAGGTTCGCCGGTAAGTGCTTCAGGTTCTTCGTCAAGAGGGCAATGTGGTGGATGGAAGGGATCACCTTCTTCTTGTCTCCAATGATTGAGGAGGCTATGAACCCATCCCCAATTCATCCAGAATAGGTGATGACTGATTGGTTAATCTATTCCGGTCACACTGCTTTCAGAGCTTGAATGGGATTCCATTTCGGAATCTGAGTGACTTGAACTGATGACGAATTCTATTTCGTACGATTGGATAAAGGATTTTTTTTTTTCGATATGAAATGATTTTGGCTAACGGATGGTATTCTAATTACATAGAATATATATATATATATATATATATATATATATATATATATATATATATATATATATATATATATATATATATATATATATATATATATATATATATATATATATATATATATATATAGATCAAAAGATTTCGTAGATTACGGAGGACTTTGCGGGATATGTCAAGCAAAGTTTAAAGTAACAGATACGATAAGATATGATTTAGCAGATATGCTAAGATATGAATTTTTGTCTGTACACTATTCATGCAATCAATGCAGCAAGATGTGTCTTAGACTAAAAATGATAAGCAGGTAATTTCCTGAGGATGATAAGTAGTTAATTTTCGACACAAAATGATAAGCAAAACTTTTGACATGCAGACACGGTCGAAGTCCAGACTCACTAATGCATCCTATCGACTTATCAGTTAGAAACACTAATGCATACCTGATTCGCTAAGACCACCGCTCTGATACCAACTGAAAGGACCCGTTCATATACAATATAAACGATTCACAATAGTTGATTACATTGCGAGGTATTTGACCTCTATATGATACATTTTACAAACATTGCATTCGTTTTTAAAAGACAAACTTTCTTTACATCGAAAATTGACAGACATGCATACCATTTCATAATATCTACTATCCAACTATAAATTGATTTAATAATAATCTTTGATGAACTCAATGACTCGAATGCAACGTTCTTTGAAATATGCTATGAAAGACTCCAAGTAATATCTTTAAAATGAGCAAATGCACAGCGGAAGATTTCTTTAACACCTGAGAATAAACATGCTTTAAAGTGTCAACCAAAAGGTTGGTGAGTTCATTAGTTTATCATAATCATTTATTTCTATCATTTTAATAGACCACAAGAATTTCATTTCCAGTTCTCATAAATATACGTCCCATGCATAGAGACAAAAATAATCATTCATATGGTGAACACCTGGTAACCGACATTAACTAGATACATATAAGAATATCCCCTATCATTCCGGGATCCTCCTTCGGACATGATATAAATTTCGAAGTACTAAAGCATCCGGTACTTTGGATGGGGTTTGTTAGGCCCAATAGATCTATCTTTAGGATTCGCGTCAATTAGGGTGTCTGTTCCCTAATTCTTAGATTACCAGACTTTAATAAAAAGGGGCATATTCGATTTCGATAATTCAACCATAGAATGTAGTTTCAATTACTTGTGTCTATTTCGTCAAACATTTATAAAAGCGCATGTATTCTCAGTCCCAAAAATATAAAGGGTAAAAAAGCAAATGAAACTCACCATACTGTATTTCGTAGTAAAAATACATATAACGTCATTGAACAAGTGCAAGGTTGGCCTCGGATTCACGAACCTAAATTAATTATATATATTTATGTGTTGGTCAATATTTGTCTAACAAATTAGGTCAAGTCATAGTGTACCACAATCCTAATGCTCGAGACTAATATGCAAAAGTCAACAAAAGTAAATTTGACTCAAAATAATTTCCAAAAATCTATACATGATTAATATATAGTTTAAATATTGTCGTTTTATATTTTTAAATATTTTTAAAAGATTTATTAGAGTAAATAATATAATTTGTTTATTAATAAATAAAATTTTATATTAAATTTATATAATAAAATATACTTTTATATATATATTAAGTAATAAAATTTATAGGGTTCATTTAATATCATAAAGATAATATGATAGGTATTATTAAAGTAAGTTATTACACGTAGTAAAATATATTTGTATCACATATTTATTTGATAAAATAATATCTATAATGATAGTAAGTAAAAGTTGTATTATTTTGTAATAATACTAATTATTATAAAAATATCAATATTTATAATTACTAAGATGACATTATGATAAAACAATAATTCTAATTATGATAACTTTAATATTTACGATAATTTTTAATATTATCTTTAAAATAATAATTCTATTTAAAATAATAATAATAATGATATTTTATAGTAACAATGACATTTCTATTAAAATGATAATTTTTGTTAAAATGATAGTTTTAATACTAATGATACTTTTAATAATAATAGTAATGATAAAAATAATAAGAACGATAATTTTATCTAAATCAATATCTTATAATATTTTAATTTCATCATGATACTCTTACTCATTATTTCCTAATCATTTCGTTTAATAGCTTTTAATCGTCTTTTATATCGTGTTCATAATATTGATAATAATAGTAATCAAAATAATTAGGTGTTACAAATATTTGTTTTAATTACACTAATATTAATAATGATAGTTACTATAATATTATTAACGATAATACTAATAATTATCTTAATGATAATATAGTAATAATAATAATAACAATAATAATAACCATTTTTAAATAATGATATATATATTAATAATGATGATGATAATAATAATAATAATAATAATAATAATAATAATAATAATAATAATAATAATAATAATAATAATAATAATAATAATAATAATAATAATAATAATAATAATAATAATTGGATAATAATAATAATAATAATACTAATTATAACTTTAACGATAATAACGATAGTAATAATAATAAAAAAAATAACAATTTTTAATGATAAATCCCTTTTATTGATAAAGATAATAATAATCATAATAATAAGATAAAACTAGAACGACGATAAAAACGACGATAATAATAATCATTTTTAATAAAAATATCGAAAATTCAATTGATTATAACTTCTAATCCGTTCATCGAAACCATTCGATATCTAAAGGAAAAGTTCTTAATTTTTCGCTAGCTTTCCAAGGACATGCATATCTTATACCTTATCTCAACTGCAAGTGTAACTAATTCAAGATTCAACCTAACCTGTCTAAGGGCAATATCAAAAGTACAAGCATGCATAATCCTAAATACTCGAGCACTAGTCAGGGATACACTATTAGTATGTAAAAGTTAAATTATGAGTACTCACGTATCGATATTGAGATTCAATATTGCAGGAAAGGTACGTAGACGCAACGGAAAAGATAAACACTATATTGACCTCACGAGCATACCCATGAACCATACTCAATCACCTCCATAACTATATCCCATAATTTCCTTAATCCTATCCTACTCGAAAAACAATTTCGAAACCACTCGGACAACACTCCGTCGTAATATTTTATGTATACTAATAATATCTTGAAATAATACGGAGTAAATATATATATGTAAATCGATTGAGAGAGTTTAGAAAAAAATATTTTCAAGTTTCTATGAAATAATGAAACCTATTGAATTCTATTTATAATGGATTTTTGAATTATTAAAGTGAATTATTAAAGTATGAATTATTAAAGTGAATTATTAAAGTATGAATTATTAAAGTGAATTATTAAAGTATGAATTATTAAAGTGAATTATTAAAGTTAAAGTAAAGTAAAAATAAAGTAAAGGTAAAGTTTAAGTATAGTAAAAGTATAAAACTATGTACGTATAATACGCGTATAAATATATATAATATTAATTTAAATCGTTATATATATTTAATAAAATAAAATATAAATATCGTTATCTTTATCATACTACTTAAGTAATGAGTTGTCAAAAGTGGTTCTAGATATTTATAAAAGTTATATACGTTTTAATAATAAAGTTCTTTTTAAACTGAAAACGTTTTTGTACGTTTGAAACTAAATAGATCAATCGAGTCTTTATGAGATTCAATCTTCCACTATCCTTTGTCTAGTTCTCAATGATTGACAATTTGTTCTTATTTATAAATCACTTTACCATTTTCCGAATATTGTTAAAATGGAAAGATTTCTCAAATCAACGTGGGCCTTTCAACAGAGACTTGTAATCATAATTCAATATATCTGATAATTCAATCATTTGATCTTATCTTCTAATTCCATTGATAAACATTTTGAAACAGATACAATCATATAAAGTATTTAATCTAATATTTTGTTTACGTTTCAAGTTATAATATATATACACATATACATATATAATCATATTCGTTTAATGGCTCGTGAATCGTTGGAACTTGGTCGAGGTTGAATGAATGTATGAACATAGTTTAAAATTCTCGAAATTTAACTTAACAAATATTGCTTATCGTGTCGGAAACATATAAAGATTAAAGTTTAAATTTGGTTGGAAATTTCCGGGTTGTCACATTGCCCACGTTTCGAATAGCCAATAGATCCAGCAGGTAGCCAGGACCCTTTAAATCGGAAGCCCACAACTCACCACTAAAAAATCCAACTATTACTACGAATCAGAAAATTTGGATGTCTATCAATTTAACTGCTTAAAATAATTTTTCGTTTTGAAATTTTAGAGAAGAAATAGAAAAAAATTCTAAGTCCTAAAAACTAGAGCATCGAGAAATAAGAAAGAAAAAGAGCGCGTCGAAAAACGTCGAAAAATAAAAGGTCGAAAAATAAATGTCGAAAAACAAACAGTCGAAAAATAAAAATAAGAAAATAAAGCGTCGAAACTTAGGATTCTAAAAACTAAATATTAAAAGTTACGTCTAAAGGTATTAAAGCTTAAAAGGAATTCTATATTCAAAACGGCAATAACTTAAAAAGTACTGAAATTTTAAAATGGCGTCGTAAAATTCTAAAGCACCTAAATCTTAGTCTAAAGAAAAGGCACTTAAGGGATTTTACGGCAAAGTCTTAAAAGCTAAAAATAAAGTAACTACGGCAAAATACTAGTCTTAAAACTAATTACGAACGATAAATATAAAAATTACGAATTAAGCGATATAAATATACAATTTATAAAAAGAAACTAAAAATGATAAAATTACAATTTTTATAAAAATATTATTATTATATTATTATTATATAAAAATATTAATCTATATATTTAATAATAATAAATAAACTTAAAATTACAAATTATAAATTAAAACTAAAATTATAAACTAATTAAAACCCTAATTAATAATAATTATAAATTAAAAACCCTAACTGCATTTATGGCATACCAGGTCAGACGTGTCAGACCACCCCATGCGATCACATGGGGTTTAGGCTGATGGGTCATGCAACCGCATGGCCTGTCAGTCCAAGTTTTTTTTTTTTAGATTTTATATTGTTTTTCTAAAAATTATAAATAAATATATTTTTACAAATATATATTAAAAATATAGCATTTCGCTGCTTCCCCGTCAGCGGCACCAAAAACTTGATGTGCGCAGAGGTGTGTACGAAATACTATTATTTTTATTACGAAATACGTTACAAATTACACAAGTTTTATATATTTATTTACAGATGAAATATACCTAAACCTTGCTACAACACTATAGGCAGTGTACCTAATCGTAGAATAGTATAGTTTTTAGTAAGTCCGGTTCGTTCCACAGGGAGACGGCTTATTGCGTACACTATATTTTTAAACAATTATATTTGTATAAATTATATATTTTTATATATAATAATAATATAAAAGGGGGTTTACCGTTTAATGACCGGTTTATCGATTTTATATTTTAAGTCACAATTAAAACCTAATGAAAAATATAAATGACGATAATTTAAGTGCGTAAAATAAAATGCGATAAGAAATAAGATAAAATTATTATACTTATTTAAACTTCCGTAATCATGATGTTTGATTTTTTGATTTTAATTAGTTATCCTGAGTTAATTGTCTTTTGTCCTGAATTATTTAATATGTCCATCTGGTGTTTATCCATAACAGTCCATCAGTCATAAATATAAAGTGCGAGTGTCCTCGTCAAATTATCCTTATATCCGAAGTCAAATATTCCAACTAATTGAGGACTTAAACTATAATTACACCAATTTTCCTTGTATGTAATTCACCCATGTTTTAATAAGTCCATTGACTATTAATCCATTCCCGTGTCCGGTTAAATGAACGATTATTAGTACTTATAAATATTCTGCCCATCGTGTCCGATCGAGTGTATGTGGTTATTTATAGGTACGTCCAATTGTAAATCTTTATATTAAATTAACGAACTATCAGTCAATTAAATAAATATAAAGCCCATTAATAGCCCACAGTCTAATTTCCACAAGTGTCGTTCTTTTGTCCAAACCCCAATTATGGTACAAAGCCCAATTATCCCATCTTTAATATTTAGCCCAACATCATGATTACTTCGATTTAAATAAGCATAATAATAACTTAGTTACAAGACATTAATTTAAAAAGGAGAATATAACTTACATTGAGTATTTATCGCGTAGCTTTACACATACAGAACTTCGACTTTAAAACCCGTAAAATAACCTTTACATAACCCAAACTAATCTAATATAAAACTAAACTAATATATATATATATATATATATATATATATATATATATATATATATATATATATATATTACAGAGGGAGTATTATTATTATTGTGTCTAGAATTCGATCAGTTCGTTGGCTATTTATAATACTTGGCCTGAAAATTCCCTCCATGCGATCGCATGGAAATGCTGCCTTCAGGCCATGCGATCGCATGGCCACCCTGGATCCAGCTGTTTTGCTTTGTTTCTAGCTTGTCGACATAATTTAATAAATATATATATATATATATATATATATATATATATATATATATATATATATATATATATATATATATATATATATATATATATATATATATAATTATATATATATATATATTATATTTATTCTTGTGCATAGTAGACTTGTAATTTTAGGTCCGTTGCGTCGCGCGTTGAAAGTTGGCTCAGGTCCCGGTTCTGGATTTTCGAACGTCCTTTCGTACTATTTAATATCTTGTACTTTGCGTTTTGCAATTTGTAATTTGCACAAAAAATTATTTTCCTTAACTCCCAAAATCCGCGCAAGTCTTTAACTCAATTTTAGTGGCACTTTTGAGTGCACTATGGCTTTAGTGGCACTTTTCAGGCTTTAGTGGCACTTTTTCTTCAATTCTTTAATCTTCTTGCTTTGTCTTCACATTTATTTATTTAAACGATTACAACTTAAAAATAGAATAATTACAAATAAAAACTTTACATATTGGGATGATATTGCGGCTAAATATATGTTCATTTGAAGCACTATCAAGTATATTAATTTATCTGTACACCATCTATGCAATAATTGCAATAAGACGTGTCAAGACTGAAAATGATAAGTAGATATTTTTAGACAAATGGTGGTAAGCAAAGACTTTTGACATGCAGACTAGGTTCAAGTCCAGACTTATTAATATAACCTAACAACTACTAGGTCGAAGTCCAGATTCACTAATGCATCCTAACAACTACTAGTTAGATACACTAATGCAAGACCTGGTTCACTACGACCACTGCTCTGATACCAACTATGAGGACCCGTCCTAATCCATCTGGACGAAGTCATCAACATCTGGTCCCATTGCGAGGTACTGACCTAATTATGCCATGTACAACTCCATATAATATCCTTAAAATGAGCAAATGCACAGCAGAAGATTTCTTTCATACCTGAGAATAAGCATGCTTAAAAGTGTCAACCAAAAGGTTGGTGAGTTCATAGATTTATCATAACAATAATTTCAATAAATTAATAGACCACAAGATTTTCGTTTATAAATATATGTACACTCGCAAGTGTATAAAAGTATTCTATAAGTTGTAGGCACCCGGTAACAAGCCTTAATGTTCATGTTTTACCCTCTGAAGTACACCAGACTAGGTGTGTTTAATATAACTTCGAAGTACTAAAGCATCCCATAGTTAGGATGGGGTTTGTCAGGCCCAATAGATCTATCTTTAGGATTCGCGCCTACCATACATAGACAAGTAGTTTAATGTTACCAAGCTAAGGGGATATTTCTGGTTTAAACCCACGTAGAATTTGTTTTAGTACTTGTGCCTATTTCGTAAAACATTTATAAAACAGTGCATGTATTCTCAGCCCAAAAATATATATTGCAAAAGCAATTAAAAAGGGAGCAAATGAAACTCACCTAATGTATTTTGTAGTAAAAATACATATGACTATATTGAACAATGCAGGGTTGGCCTCCGATTCACGAACCTATATCATTTGTATATTTATTAATATACATAAATGTAATCAAGTAAATTTATATCTTATTATTAGTGATGTACTTGTTATATTTAATAATTTATAAGTTTTATTAATTATTTATATATATTCATTTTATATATAGAATTATTAAATTAGTTAGGTTATGTAATATAAATATATTTTTTTATATCTATAATCTTTATTTTAATACTTATAATCTAAACAACATCGTTTTAAAACTTTTATTTTCATAAACAATATTGTCTTAATACTAATGATATAGATAATACTTGATAATAATGATGATAATAATAATAATAGTTTTAATAATAACAAAATAATGATTTTTGTAAAACATGATAATATTCATAATACTTTTGTTGATAATAATAATAATCCTAATCGTATTAATAATAATAATAGTTATACTAGTAGAAAAATGTTAAAGCTATATTTTAAATGATATTAATAAATACATTAATAATAATGATATTCATATTTGTATTTAAAAATGGATTTCCATCATAATACATATATTTGTAAAAATACTATCCTTAATAATTATATTACTAATAACAGTAATAATAATAAATATAATAATGATAATAATAACAATAATCATAATATTCTTAATACTTAAAAAATGATAATACTTTCAATACTAATACTTAATAATAATAATAATAATAATAATAATAATAATAATAATAATAATAATAATAATAATAATAATAATAATAATAATAATAATAATAATAATAATAATAATAATAATAATAATAATAATAATAATAATAATAATAATAATAAAGATTTTTGACATTAAAAACTACCTCATACGGCCTTTAAAAATAACAATTGCTGTCTGCAGGGCTCGAACCTGAGACCCCTCGAAAACCCAAAAACCCCTTAACCATCCGTCTGTTCCAACATTTCTAATTTATGATCGTATCACTTATATATATATTCTATCTTTCTGATTCCTAATTAAATCTTCTTCTTCTCCAAGCATAATTCGACCAGGGAATAAAATAATGTTATCCACGAATATTTCTTTTAGTTTTAGGATTAAGAATTGATACAGAAACGAATTTCAATTGTGAGTCAATATTAATCAGATAAAAAAATCAAACAGACCTGGTTATCTGGAAAAAAAAAATATGAAAGAACATAATACTTGATTTTGAGATTAAGAACTTTTTAGCTCACGATTTCAAAATAAAATACATTCCAAATCCTTCATAGAAGCTTTCTGAATGCTCAATTGAACCTAAAACATCATATTGAAATCGAATTTTGTGATGAACAATATTATTGACTTTTTCAAATTAAATTTAACTTTCAAAATTGGAATTCATTAAAAGGATTTGGAGTTTAAGACTTTATAGACAGTTTAAATAGATGATTACTCACCACACTACATTAATACATTTCTGAAATTGATTTTGAATTCACAATTTTGATAAAATGAACACAAGCAGGGGACGGAACCTGTTTCTTACTTCTTTCTGTTTAGAATAAAATCGATACAGAGGTTTTAAATTGATAGTTGATAATGACAAAAAAAGAACTGAATGATTTTCTAAATAACATTCCATAATTCACTTGTTTTATAATCAATTGAGTCGATAATTTCTTTAGCAGAATTAAAAAAGGAAAAATATAAAATATAAAAGTGCAGTATGGTTTTTAACTGAACTTGTTTGTTTTTACATCTTGATATCGACTGGATTGAATCATAGCAGACAGAATACAAAATTATCTACAACTTGAAAGGCACATGTAACTGAATTTGGATTCAAGTGTAAGGATTTTATACAATTTTTATTAATAATTACTAATTTTAATTATATTTATAATAATCTAAATACAAATAATAATAATAATAATATCAATAATAATTGGTAATAGTAATAATGATAATAATAATATTAATAAGTCATATAACAAAAATTTTTGTGTAATTGATAATATTAATAAATCATAAATTATTAATGGTAATTATGATAATAATACTAATTATATTATTATTGATAATGTTAATATTAGTAATAATATTATAATTTAAATGTATCATATTTTATTCCTACATAGTAACATTATTAATACTGATATAAATGTTAATATTACTATTTGTAATGAAAGTAATAATATTAACCTGACAATTTTAATTTAACTTGTAATAAAAGTTGATATATTAGACTTTCATATTATTAATTCTGTACTACTTATTTCATAATACAACATGTTTGGATATTTAATATTAATTTTGTATAGAAGTCATATTATATATATATATATATATATATATATATATATATATATATATATATATATATATATATATATATATATATATATATAGATATATATAGATATTTTCAACTACTATATATACAATTATGTTTTAAATATTAAGTAGATATTTATGTTAATATATATATATATATATATATATATATATATATATATATATATATATATATATATATATATATATATATATATATATATATATATATATATATATATATATATATATATATATGAAACTCAGTAAACTCCAAGTATACATTATATATTTAAATACTTTGTTAATCGTTGATAAATTATGTTCAAATTCATTTACCTTCAATATACTCTCTATAATTAATTAAACAGTTTTAGATAATAAATTTTAAATTATATTAAATTATTTTTCATACAACTAAATCACATAATAGTTATATTTATAATATATTATTATTTACACATACAATTATTTATATAAACATTTTTTTTACAATAATAGGTTCGTGAATCATCGAAAATAGTCATAGGGTAATTTAATATTTGAAACAGTTCATAAATTTTTGAGACTCAACATTATAGACTTTGCTTATCGTGTCTGAATCATAGTAAGATTTAAGTTTAAATTTGGTCGAAAATTTTTGGGTCATCACATATATATATATATATATATATATATATATATATATATATATATATATATATATATATATATATATATATATATATATATATATATATATATATATATATATATATATATATATAGTGGTAGGATCAAGAGGGAAATAACCATTCGGGAAGAAGCGGGGGGGAGTAAAAACTTTTTTTTTTCGTTTTTTGAAAAAACTTTGTTCACGAACATTATAGATGAGATGAAAATATGAACATTTAGTAGAGACACTTTGTGATAAATGTTTTTACTTTGGCTGGAAAACGCTCGAAGAAGTAATATATAACAATTATCGTGTTTTTCGAGCGTATTTTGAGGTTTTAGCTATTGGGGTTTAGATATTAGGGTTTATAGGGTTTAGATATTAGGGTTTAGAAATTTAGGGTTTAGGGTTTAGATTTAGGGTTTAGATTTAGGATTTAGATTGAGTTTTTAACACGAACGGTTTAGAGTTTAGGGTTTAGGGTTTAGGGTTTGGTGTTTTGGGTTTATAGAATAAACCCTAAACCCTAAACTCTAAATCGGGCTAAATTTTACTTCACAAAACATGAAAAAAAACGTTAACATTCTTCACGAACAATATTTTCTTGAATGTTATTTTTTCGATCGTTTTCCCGCCAAAATAATAACATTCATCACGAAGTGTCTTTTCTAAATGTTCTTATTTTCATCCAATCTATAATGTTCGTGAACAAAATTTTTTCAAAAAACAAATTTTTTTTTTTGGCTTCCCCCCGATTGGTTACTTCTCCATTGATCCTGCCCCTATATATATATATATATATATATATATATATATATATATATATATATATATATATATATATATATATATATATATATATATATATTGTATATACTATGTATATTGTATTAAATATTCGAATATGTTATATGAATATTACATAATTACTAATATGTAATGTTAAAATATTAAAAGTAATTACAAGTTAAAATATAGTTATTATATTACTTTCAATATTATCAAAATAAATATCAATATTAATACAATTATGATACAAATATGAAATTTGTTATGTACAAACTATTACAGAATTATTAGTATTAATACTAATTTAGAAATGTATATAATCTATAGATATAAATTTTATTATTATAACATTATTATTACAGATATGATTATGATCATTATTATTATTATAATTAGTATTATTATTATTATTATATCAGTGTTAATAAAATTATTAATTGTATGTTTTTTGAAAAATATAACCTATCATATTTAGTAATGATATTATTATTATTATTATTTTATTTTTATCATTTATTATTATTAATATTAGTATTCTTATTAAAATAAATGTTAATAATATTATTATCATTAATACATTAATAATTATTAATATTAATTAGATTTAAATTATATATACATATAAACAAATATATATAAATGAATATATATATTAAAAAAATCAAATATATATATATATATATATATATATATATATATATATATATATATATATAGTACGATCTTGTTACCTGTTGCCATCAAAACTGTGTTAAATTCTTGTCCTGGTCTCCAATCAGTTACGAGTCGAAATCAAATTTCAGCACAAAACAAATCCAGTACCAATTGATTCAGGCTTTATTTTTTTATTATTATTCATTTTTGTCTGTTTGAAAAATACTTGTCGACAAGTATCTTTTATAAATCATTAAATTCCAGTTGTTAGATGAACCCATTCGATTTCACATTATCATTATCAATTACAATTACCACTAATAATTTCTGTCTGATTGAAATTAAACTCATTTTTTTTAAAGCTTGACGTGTCTCTGTTCTTCAACTTTATGACCAAAATTCGATTTTTAATTAATTTCCACAATGTAAAAATGCAGTTACGTTTGGAATCCCTTACTCAAACTACCTGCAAAATTCCAAGTTCCAATTCCTAAAATCAAGTTCCAATTTCAAAGTCAAAGTCTTGGTTTTTAAAAGTCAACTAATGTTCATCAATCGAATTCGTGTTATCTGTTTCGATTCAAGTTAAATTGATGATTTAGAATGTTTCCATGAATGTTTTCTAAACTATTTCATGTTATAATCATTGGCTAATACGTGATCAAAATCAAATTTATTTTTTTTAAAGTAAACAACGACGGCAGGTCTTGTTCTTTATTTTATTTTTTTGAATTAGTTAAATTAAAACACAATTAGAAATCGTTTTTCTGCTTTTATTACAAGTTTAAAACAAATAAAATAAGAGATGGTAAGTGCTCTGGTCGACTTAAAAGTTTGAGAAGAAGAAGGAAATTAGGGAATAGAAGAAACATGGTTTATAATTATTTGGAAGGATTTTAAATCAGAAAAAAACTTAAACAGCTGGATGGACAAGGGTGTTGATGGGTTAGCGGGAGGTCACGGGTTCGAGCCCGGTTCGACATAGTATTTTTTTAAAGGGCTTATTTCTTGAAGGTAGTCACATATTTATTAGTATTATTATTTTTATTATCATTTTCATTATTATTATTGTTATTAATGTTATGATTATTATTGTTATTATTAATTATTGGTATTATTACTAAGTATTATAGTTATTAATATTATTAGTGTTACTAATAAATATTAGTTACTTTTTATGATTATCATAATCATAATTATAAATACAATTATAATTATTATTATCATTAAGATTATGATTATTATTATCTTTATTCTTATGAAGATAATATAATTTATTATTATTTCCATTAATATTAGTATTAGGATCATATTAGGATTATTAGTATTAGTATTAATATCATTGTTATAGTTAATAAGATTATTATGATTATTATTAACATGAATATCATTATTAACAATATCATTATTATTATTAATATTTTCATTATTAATAAAGTTATTATTATTTTCACTATTAATATCAAAACTATCATTTTTTAGCAAATAAATATTTTGTACACAAAAACACACCTATTATATATACTATTAATATATTGATATTCCATATAATTATATGAAAAACATATTGTCATTATATATATGACTACATATAACAAATTAGGTATTTTTAATATAATACTAAATATACATATATACTAATATAACTACAATAATAATTTTTGATATATATATACAAAATAAACATATATAACACATAAGTTAAGATATAATATAAATATATGATTTTTAAATGAAGTTTAGTATGAATATTATATAACTACAATTACATAAATAACATATATTAATAAATGAAATTATGTGATTTCCAGCATACGTTTTAATATATAAATGAATGATATAGGTTCGTGAATCCGAGGCTAACCCTGCATTGTTCAGTTTCATTATATGTATTTTTACTACAAAATACAGTATGGTGAGTTCATTTGATTCCCTTTTACTCTTTACATTTTTAGGACTGAGAATACATGCGCTGTTTTTACAACTGCTTTATTAAATGCATTTGAAATCTATATTTTTGAACTGAGATGCTTTTATAAATGTTTGACGAGATAGACACAAGCAAAACATTCCTCGAATGAATTATTATGCAGACAGAAGTTCTGTGGATTATTATTGAATTAGTTGGACGTGATAATTGCCACTAATTGTTGTGAATATTTTCCCCTGATTATTATTGCTTGGTAACCTAAGAATTAGAATCGGGTATGACCCTAATTCACGCGAATCCTAAAGGTAGCTACCGGGTTTAACACCCCCACCCAGAATGTTCACTAGACGAAAGAGCTAGTGGGCGTGGTGTTTAGTACTTCGAGGTTTATATATTATACAGACGAGATGTTCTGTTTTGGGGATATTATTTATGCGCATTATATGTTAAGGTCGGTTACCAAGCCAAGCAATGAATGAAAAGTGAATGTTATGTATCGAGAGAATGATTTTATACACAGGTTATGTGTATGATATTTTTGTACACGAGATATGTGTACGGTTACTAAGATTTATGAAAATGGTTTCGTACACGAGATAGGTGTGCTGTATTTGAATCTTGTGGTCTATCAAAATGATGAATTTTTTATTGTTTACGATAAACTTATGAATTCACCAACCTTTTGATTGACACTTTAAAGCATGTTTATTCTCAGGTGTTAAAGAAATCTTCCGCTGTGCATTTGCTCATTTTAGATATATTACTTGGAGTCATTCATGACATATTTCAAAAGACGTTGCATTCGAGTCGTTGAGTTCATCAAGATTATTATTAAGTCAATTATAGTTGGATATATTATGAAATGGTATGCATTCCGTCAACTTTCGATGTAATGAAAGTTTGTCTTTTTAAAAACGAATGCAATGTTAGTAAATTGTATCATATAAAGGTCAAGTACCTCGCGATGTAACCAAATGTAATGTATTCGTCCAGATGGATTAGGATAGGTTACTACATTGGATACTAGTAACTGTAGTATCAATGGAAATAATCAAAATTTGATTGCTAGAAAAGTGTTGATTAAAGTCAGAAGCTCAAATTCTATATGTGAGTCGATAAAGGTCAAAGTAAACTCAACAATCATCTATGTTAGGGCATCAAAAGAACTTCATGATGTGGTGGAACTCAACCTTGATGAAGATGACGATTGGTATTCTGAGGATAACTCAGAAAATGGTGAAACCTCTGATGATGGTAAAAACTCCGGCGATGAATCAGTACCAGAAACAGTAAATTTGGCAAAGGAATTTCCAGATAAGGTAGAAGACCAATCGTCAAAATGCTTTGAGACTGGTGATAATTTTTAATGTCCAAGTTAATGATGATAATAATAAATGCACACCTACAAAGAGCACTGGCAACAAAACCTAAGTTTCAGAAAACCTAGAACCCCAAAATTTAGATGCAGGGAATGTGAACGGGTCTGACAAGGATGGAGCCCGAGAAAATCCCTCTCGAAAAAATTCAACCAAAACTCAAGCCAACCATTTTTTACACCAATCCGCCCAATAACAACCCAATAAACCCAATCGGCCTAACTCAACCAATATACAACACAAACTCCAAACCATCTAGCCCATCACACCCAATTTTCACACAAAAAAGCAACCCATCAAACCTGAAACGACCCAATACGCCTAACTCAATTGAACCAAATGGGATGAACAAAGCAGAGGAAGTCACTAGCCCAATTCGCACTAAAAACGTGTTCAATTATACCTCAGCCCAACTAACCTAAGTTTCGCAACAAAATCCAAGAAAAAATACCGGAAGCCCAACCAAGTCTAAAAGAAACCAAATCTCAAACCCAATCCCACAATACTGTTCGGTAAATGAAAACACGATACTTGGACCCAGTTTTCGATCGATTAACCACAACAACGATGTTGCAGAAGGGAAAAATCCAAAGACAATCCCTAAACCTAGCAAAGGAAAAAAGACATCATCTTCTGAATGCAACACTACCAAAAAAAAACGCAAAAGGAAAAAGTTACTAAATAGTAGATATGGAACAGTGTTGGAAGCTGGAAAGCATCGTCTCACATTATGCACCTCAAAAGATTGGCTAGATATTCTCCAAAGATTATCAAGAACAAGTCCAAGTCAACTTCCATTAAAGAGAACAAAGGTACGAAAAACACCTCCTAAAATTCTTCTATCAGTGTTGGCCTGGACAACTATGGGGAAAAATTGGGCCTATGTTGAGATGGACAAGCCCAATGAAACTTATGATAACCACTGACCCCATACGAAAAAATTGTGTTGCATAATGAATATAATAACTATAAATATTCGAAGCTTCAGTAAAGACGATAAGTCGGAAGGAAACGTTAACTTGTTTTGAAGGATGAGGTCGGAAGAAAAACCAGACATAGTTCTAATTCAGGAGACCAGATGTAACGAAGTAGAGGATAAATGGGTCGAATTAATTTGGAGGTCAACAAATTTCAATTACATTATAAAACCAAAGATAGGAAAATCAGGAGGTTTGTTGATAATCTGGGGACCTAAATGTGTTCGTGGTGAATGAAGCAGTAGAAAAGAAACATTTCATAGCCATCAAAGGAAAATGGATTGGAAAAGTTAAAGAAACCATCGTGGTAAATGTATACGGCCCGCATAAAGACGGGGATAAAAAGAAGTTTTGGGAAAGCTTGAAATGTTTAATGAGTTTTCCGGATGTGGAATAGGTACTTGGTGGAGATTTTAATGAAGTCCGAACCAAAAGTGAAAGACTTAATTGCCAGTTCAAAGAATATCGAGCAAAAATGTTCAACAACTTTATCGAAAGTACCAATCTAATCGAGGTCCCTCTTATCGGTAAAAGATTCACCAGAATAAGTGATAACGGTGTAAAAATTAACAAACTCGATCGTTTTCGGATCAATTCATCAACACCTGGGGTTATATTTCGTCCATAGCGCTAGATAGGAATACGTCAGACCACTGTCTAATAATTCTGAGGGACAAAAATGTGGATTTCGGGCCAAAACCATTCAAAAATTTTATGTATGGCTTGAATCAAAAGAGGTAGTGCCAATCATTGTGAGTGCATGGGGTGAACAGATCGTAAGCTCAAGGCCGGATTGTATGTTTCGTGATAGACACAAAAATGTCAAATCCGCTCTTAGGGAATGGAGTAAATCAAGGTATGGTGCTATTGACAACGAAATCGAATCTTGGAAAAAAATTACAAGTGAATTCGAATCAAAGGCAGACCAAGGTACTCTTACCGAAAATGAAAGGGACATTTGAATTAATGCTAAAATAAAGGTGGACATATTGAGACAAAAAGCCTGAATAAAATGGGCCGCTGAAGGTGATGATAACACCTCTTTCTTCCATGCTACAATACGAAGAAAAAACAATATGTCCAACATCAGAGGTTTATACATAAACGGCATATGGGAGGAGAGCCAGCAAGCAATCATAGGGGAAGTGCTAAAATACTACAGCAAACTATTTGAACAAGGCCAAACACTTAGGCCAGACTATGACTCCCTGATCGTGCTAGCTTTTAACTGCCTCACAACAGAAGATGCAAAATCACTTGGGACCCCTTTCTCGTAGGAAGATATTTGGAATGCAATCAAAGATTGTGACCCGTCTAAGGCACCGGGCCCCGATGGTTTCAATCTTATTTTATTTTTAAATTCTTTTGGCTTGTAAAAGACGATGTAAAAAGTCGGTCGATTGGTTTTGGCTAAAGGAAACGATATCTAAGGGTTGCAATGCCTCCTTCATAACATTGGTACCGAAAACAAATGATCCGGTTAATCTTGGTGATTATCGACCTATTAGTCTAATCGGTAGCTATTATAAAATTTTGTCTAAAATTCTTTCGTGCCGTCTTCAAAAGTTAATTCAGAAGGTCATAGGTTTTGAGCAAAGTGCTTTCATGAAGGGAAGATACATCCTTAACGGAGTCTTAGTGTCAAATGAGGTGATTGATGATTTGAAAGCCTGAAAAAATAAATGCCTAACTTCCAAAGTCAATTTCGAGAAAGCTTTTGATAGCACCAAGTGGGATTTTCTCCTCAACGTCGTGGAAAGAATGGGCTTTGGTACAATATGGAGGGGTTGGATCAAATCGTGTTTATCATTGGTGTCAATATCGATTCTTGTTAACGGTTCCCCAATAAACGAATTCAATCTCCAAAAAGGCGTTCGAAAAGGAGATCCTTTATCCCCTTATTATTTATCATGGCGGCAGAAGGGCTGAGCTTATTAACAAAACAGGCGGTGAACTCTAATCTTTTCAGGGGTCGTAGCTCAAATTCGATTTGCTAGTGTTGGTGATTTCTTTTTCGGTCTGTTTGTATCCTGTAGCTTGCATGCCCTCACATGCTTGCTTGTTATATTCTTTTTTCCATTAAATGATATTTTTCTTTTGAAAATAATAATAATAATAATAATAATAATAATAATAATAATAATAATAATAATAATAATAATAATAATAATAATAATAACTCGTTTTATTCAAACAACTAGTTTCACAATGTGTACTTTTGAGATAATTAATCGATGTGGAAGCAGTAGTTTATTTTATTGATTCATATGCCGAAAGATTGTTGTCGGCCCAATGTCACTTTACAGTAATTAAATATTATTGCTACAGAATAGCAATACAGTATAAAGAAATATTAATATTATTGTTTTATTCAAAGAAGCTATACTCTGTATGATATAATGTTCCAAATCGTAGGTAAACATTTCCAAAATTCGTTGGTAATTACTAGTATATAGTGTGTAACTAATAGTTGCACGGGACACCACCGAAATATGTGATGTAGTGGAATTTTTATTTTGTTTTTAATTAGTGATACCAGTGGATAGTGTAATTTTTTTTGTGTGACACCACTAATAAAAGTCATCTAGTAGAAAGTGTTTTGGGATTTCAACTGGTGACACCAGTCATCACCAATCCTAGATCCACCATTGGTTGTAAGATACCAAAAAAAAATTCTGTAGTCATTGGTAGATTTCAAATTTGTTCCAAATCGTTGGTATTTTAGCAAAATACCAACAGCGAGAATGGTTGAAATATTGCAAATCTAATTTAGTGTATATATATCTTTATTAGGTTTAAGTTTGTGTGTTGATGTTTCTTGTATAAGGGTCACATATCAACTTTGCGATTTGCCAATCAAATTATGGATCTTGATCACGTTAGTATAGTAGGTTGATATCACTTTTTTGATAATTTTCGTTTGATTATTACTAGTAAATGTAAAGGTTATATTTGTTTCTTGTACATATAATGTCACATGGTTGAATACTTGAATATTCTTTTACATATGTGATTTATGATAATCATCTCCAAGTTAGGGATTGGATATCATTGTTGTTGTATCCCCAAAGTTAGGGATTGGATATCATTGTTGTTGTATCCCCAAGTTAGGGATTAAGTCCATGTATACTTACAAGCCCTCTTAAGTTCAAATCGATCTTATAAACAGTTATATTGAGTGACTAGAAAAAATATTCAAAAATATCACCTGGTCATGCCGCGTATAACGTGAAGATCGGACAAAACCGCCCATTTCAAACATGTCAACATCATGTGTCGATGTTTATTATGAGTGAAAATGCGAAGATCGAGATTCTCCCTCAATTCACTTTCAATTCTTGATCAAAACACAAAATTGCTTGCATATTCGCGCTAGTCTCAATCACCTATACACGAATCTCTCTTCAACTCATACGCAATTTCTTCAAATTGGCATGATAGAAAAAAACATAATTTTAAGCTTGGGCTCTGATCCAAAATCGTCGGTTATTATATAGATCTTGGATTTGAGTATTTGATTTGTGGAAAAGAGTGAATCGAATGTATTATCTCCAATAACTGTGCAAACCATGATTTGAAATCTGAATTTCAAGGGCGTAAAACAATCGATTTGATTAACCTTATTTGATCGGAATCGAATAAGTTAATATCTTAAAGAAAATGTTAGCTCCGATATCGACCGAAATCTTTATCGGAGTTAGATTTGCAGGTGGAGAATGTTACCGTATGAAATTTTGGCAGAGTAACATTAATGCATCCAATGTTATATAACGAATGATCTTGTTCATGTATTTATAGGTGCTATGAGGGAATGATGACATGGTGTGACGACCCGAAAATTTCCGACCAAATTTAAACTTGATCTTATATGGTATCGATACGATAAGCAAAGTCTGTTAAGTTTAGTCTCAAGATTTTTGAATTTACTTTCATGAATTCATGTACCCTTTGACTATTATCGACGATTCACGAACGACCTTCTTGTCAATAAATATGTATATGTATATATATATATATATATATATATATATATATATATATATATATATATATATATATATATATATATATATATATATATATATATAAAAACATGTGTATGTATATGATAAATTGAAAACATTAACAAAACATTTAATTTATAATATTACATTTTTAGTTTATGTATTTCAATATATAGGTATATTTAATCCATCTATCTATGTAAAAAAAAATTGTTATGGTTACATATATGGTATTTTAGAAACTTTGAATATATTATCTAGGAAATACTTGTTTGATTAAACAAAGTTAATAACTAATATATAATTATAAATATGAAGATTTAAATAGAAGTAATTTATAAAAAGTTATATATATAAAAATTTATAACCCTTCATTTTATGTAAATAATTATGTGTAATTTTAATCTGTTAAATTAATACCATTAGTATTATTGTTATTATTATTATTATCATTATTATAAGTATCATTAATAATAATAAAAATTATTATATTATTATTATTTTATTTTATTATTTATTTTATTATCAGAATTTATAATATTAAAAGTATTAATATTATTAATTAATATAATTATTAATTATTAAGATTAATATATTTAATGCAGTTATATAAAATATAAATATAAAATACAGATATATAGAATGCAAATACTGATAATTACATGTAACAAGTAAAAACCTATCACTATCAGCATATTTATTTTTCTTTTACTCGCTGTATACCCGTGAGGGTTTGTCGAATTTTTTTATTTATAAAATCAGCACTTAAATCATGATTTGAGATTAAGATTTATTCCAACGGTTCATCAAACTTCTCAATTATCAGTTACAATTAAATCAAGTCAGTGAATTAATCAAAAATATATATAAAAAAAAAAAAGAAACCGTTCTGGTGTTCATGAACTTGAATTGCAAAAACACGATTTCTTATTGTTTTTCGAAATCTATAAATGCAATTAGGTTAGTATTCACCTAGTCAATCTTTTTGTAAAATCTCACTTCCCAAATCATTCTATCGATCATGAATTCTTGAGTCAAAGTTCATAATGAAAAAGTCAACTGTTTTTGTTCATGGAAAAATTCGAATTCGTTTTTAGGTTTTATGTTAAATTGAATGTACTGAAAGTTTCTAAATAAAATTTCCAATCTTTTTCATGTAGAAGTGTTCCCCTAAAAACGTCTTGATTTTAAAATCAAAGTTTGAGTTAGTATTTATATATATTTTTTTCCTCGATACACAGCTACTGCTGTGTTTTTTTTTTATATTTCTATTTTTTTCTAATCGTCTCCGTTAATTAAAATCAAATACGAGTGGTTTCAATTTCAATTTCTCAAATTAATTCAAATACATAACTCATTGATGTGGTGGTAACCTCTGGTCAATTTATTTTTTTAAAGAGAAGAAGAAAGAACAGATATTATATATACGGTTCATATTTATAAAGTATGGGGTTTAATCAGATAAACGGGCACAGCCCAGCTGGTTAAAAGGATTGATGGGTGTTCGAGAGGTCGGGGGTTCGAGTCCCGACTCTGGCGGGTTATTTATTTTTTTAAGACTTCAAAGGTAGCTTCAAATATATTATTATTATTATTGCTATTATTATTATTATTATTATTATTATTATTATTATTATTATTATTATTATTATTATTATTATTATTATTATTATTATTATTATTACTATTACTATTATTATTATTACTTGTATTATTATGATGATGATTATTATTGTTTTACTATGAATATGAATATTGTTATTATTAGTATTATAACTATATTCCCTATTATTATTATTATTATTACTATAACTAAATATTAGTAAGTATTATCATTATTGTTAGTATTGTTAGGTTATTTATTATTAATAACCAAATTTATATCATAATTATTAATCATCATTAAATGTTATTAGTATATATTATCATTACAAACAAATTTTAATATTTGTACTATCTTTATCATTAATATTAAAATTATTATTATTATTATTATTATTATTATTATTATTATTATTATTATTATTATAATTATTAGAATTATCATAATTTTTATCATAATTAATATTATTTTTATCATTATTATTATTAGTACTATTAATATATCAAATGAAGTTTTTCTAGATAAAGGTATATTTATGACATAAAATCTAACTATATTAATACTTTTGTAATAAATGTTAATTACCTATATAAAGATAAATATATCTAATTAAGTTATTAATAAAACACATGATGTAAAATAACAAATAAAATCACTAATAATACATATATTTGTTCGATTACCATTACATGTATTAATATACATGATTGAATAATAGGTTCGTGAATCCGAGGCCAACCCTACACTTGATAAATGACGTCATATGTATTTTTACTACAAAATACAGTATGGTGAGTTTCATTACTCCCTTTTTATATATATTTTTGGGCTGAGAATACATGCGCTGTTTTATAAATGTTTTACGAAATAGGCACAAGTACTAAAACTAGTTCTATGTGGGTTTAAACCAGAAATATACCCTTAGCTTGGTAACATTAAACTACTTGTCTATGTACGGTAGGCACGAATCCTAAAGATAGATCTATTGCGCCTGACAAACCCCATCCTGACTATGGGATGCTTTAGTACTTCGAGGTTATTTTAAACACACCTGATCTGGTGTACTTCAGAGGGTAAAACATGAACGTTAAGGCTTGTTACCGGGTGCCTACAGCTTATAGAATACTTTTATACATTTGCGAGTGTACATATATTGTAACGACCCGTCAAAATCGCTATTGACGCGGCACGTTAATCATTGATTCCACAGTGAGGTTTTGACCTCTATATGATACGTTTTGATAAAATATTGCATTCATTAAAATAAGTGACTTTCTAAACATAGAAAGTTATAAACATGTGGGCGAGTGCTTAGGTATAAGCAAAACCCCGAAATACATAAGTCTTTAATTTACAGGTTGACATCACAGTCCAATTATTTATTACACAACGCAGTTTTATTTTGAATGCAATAAACTTTGTACAAAGCATGAGAGACTCTATGCAGGCAACAAGCACATCACAGCGGAAGCATTCTAAGGACCTGAGAATAAAACATGCTAAAAAAAGTCAACACGAATGTTGGTGAGTTATAGGTTTAATTGCTCGAGTCATAAACATGTATAAAGATAGACCACAAGATTTCATCAAAAGTTTATCAATAGATTCTACGTAACAGAGCACCCTGGTAACTAAACTTAACGCTATAGTGATAATTACCCCATTCGTTTTAATACACGCAAACCAACGTGTCTTAAACTCAAATAACATACGTCAGTTAAAAGGCTAGCGCTCTAGCTCGGACGGGGATGTCAAGCCCTATGGATCCATATACAATTATTCACGCCCACCAGTCCATATCCTATGTACTGGCAGCTACTAGTTACCAAAGCTAAGGGATTTCCGGTTTAACTCAGTGTAGAATTTAGTATGTACTTGTGTCTTATCGCGTTTAAAATAAATTGCATGCATTCTCAGCCCAAAAATATTTAAAGTATTTAAAAAGGGAGACTATAAACTCACAGTTCAATATTGAGACTCAATATTGTAGGCAAATTGCGTAGACGTAATGACGGTAGATGACTGTATGGTTGGCCTTGGATTCAAGAACAATACCCCAAACAATACCCAATATTTCCTTAGCTTAAAGCGGTTTGAAACCCGAATTAAAACACCCTCGAATATACTTTATTATTATTAACTTTACTGTAGCAAATAGTGTTTACTGTAGCAAATCACTGTAGCAAAGTCGTTTTCACTGTAGCACTGTAGCAAAATACGGTTTCACTGTAGCAAATAGTGTTTTACTGTAGCAAATAGTGTTTTACTGTAGGAAAGTCGTTTTTACTTGTACATATATATATATACATACATATAATTGTTCATGAATCGTCGAGAGTAGTCAAAGGTAATTGTATATATGAAACAGTTCTAAAATTTTTGAGACTCAATCTAACAGACTTTGTTTAACGCGTCAAAATAATAAATCGTATAGAGAATTGGTTTAAATTAGTCGAAATTTTTCGGGTCATCACATATATTTATAAACGGAAATCTTGTGGTCTATTAATATGTTGAAATGATTGTTATGATAAACCTATGAACTCACCAACCTTTTGGTTGACACTTTTAGGCATGTTTATTCTCAGGTATGAAAGAAATCTTCCGCTGTGCATTTGCTCATTTTAAAGATATTATATGGAGTCATACATGGCATATTCAAGTCAGTACCTCGCAATGAGACCAGATGTTGATGACTTGTCCAGGTGGATTAGGACGGGTCACTACAGGTGGTATCATAGCGGTGGTCTTAGCGAACCAGGTGTTGCATTAGTGTGTCTAACCAATAGTTGTTTAGATGCATTAGTGGGTCTGGACTTCGACCGTGTCTGCATGTCAAAAGTTTTACTTATCATTTCGTGTCGAAAATCATCTACTTATCATCTTTAGAAAATTACCTGCTTATCATTCTTAGTCTAGACATTTCTTATTGCATTGATTGCATGAATAGTGTAGAGACAAAATTCAGATCTTAGCGTATCTGTTACTGTAGACTTTATCTGACACGTTTCCTTAATTTTCTCCGTAATCTACGGGATCATCTATACTATACATAGATATTCTATGTAACTAGAATATCATCCGATACCCGAAAATCATTTCATAAAATCCTTTACCTAACCGTGCAAGATAAATTTCGCAACCAGTTCAAGTTCGTCGGATTCCGATAACTATTCCGATATGGATTTTCACTAGAACTCCGAAAGCAGTGTATCCGGAATGGATCAACCGATTAGCCATCATCTATTCTGGATGAATTGGGGCTGGGTTCGTAGCCTCCTTAATCATTGGAGACAAGAAGAAGGTGATCCTTTTCATCCACCACATTGCCCTCTTGGCGAAGAAACAGAAGCACTTACCGGTGAACCTGTCCGAAACACCATTTTCTCTCTCATTTCCAGAGTATCTCGTCACGATTATATACTATACCAAATTCTAGATTATATTTATTCGCTCATCAGAACCGACAATCATCCCGGTGTAATAGAAGAAGTCAACGAGCTTCGCGCTCGGGTAGTGGCTTTGGAGAATATGGTGCAAAGGTTAAAAACACCAGCAGCAGCAGCACCAGCAGCATAAACAGTACCACCATCAGTAACATCAACAGTACCACCACCATCTAGCAACAGCAACATCCGCATCTCACACCTCAAATTCACAATCTGTCCCACGAATATCAACATCATACGCACCATAGATACCAAGGAGTACCAACAATAATAACCCATGAAGTATTGATCTATAACTTCATTAATATTCTACGAAGAATATGTGGTTTCTAAAAGTTTTAGTGATTATTTATTCTAGCTCAAACCGAAAATCAAATGAGATTAATATTATATTAACTCATTAAATCATGATTACATCTGAAGAGAATATATATGTAAGTATATTTTCATAGAGATTGTAATTAAAAATTCTTTCGTACAAACTGTTAATGGTGAAAATATTTTAACGGGTAGGTAATACCCTAGAAATATTTAGATTTCACATTAATAAGTTACACTGTATATTCTTCGAATCTGATTCAACAGTCATTTACTATCCTATTTACATCCACCGATACATGTATCCGTTCACCACAGAATAACCATATTTATCCAATTTCATATTTGGATTTTGATTTCTCATAATCCAACAAGTGGCATAATGAAGAAAACATTGGACAAAATAAAATTTGTTAGAAACAAACAAATTAACTATGAGAAATTTTGTTAAGAATCCACGCTAACTGTTCCGGCTAACTGTTCCTAGCTAACTGATTACAATTCATTTATCGCAATTTAATTATCGCAATTTACATTCTCGCAACTTTATTTATCGTTATTTAATTTCTGTTATTTATTTTACGCACTTTAAATATCGGGACACGTATACAAGGTTTTGACATATCATATCGACACATCTATATATATTATTTGGAATCACCATAGATACTCTATATGCAGTAATGATCGAGTTCTCTATACAGGGTTGAGGTTGATTCTCAAATAATATATATACTTTGAGTTGTGATCGAGTCTGAGACATGTACACGGGTCACGATACGTATTAATTAATTCGAATATTATATATTAAACTATATATGAATTATTGGACTGTCAACTTTGGACTATCGACTGTGGACTAATAACATTGGACAATTAAAATGAATTAAAATGTTGATTATAATATATGAAACTAAACAATTCTTCAAGTTTGCCACTTGATTTCATCTTAAACCTCATTTGTATCTTGACGATTCCAATATGCGTTCAAACCTTTCATAATTCTTGAAAACACCTCAAACGAGAGGATAAACCAACCGCAACTCATCTACGGAAGAAAAGATTGATGCATATAGTCATGCACCTGAAAAACTCTCGGAAACTGAGTAAACGTTTAACACATAGCTGTGCTAATTCCTTAGTGTTATTATTACCCAAAATAACTTAATAATTCCTTTCAAAATAGCCAATTTTGTCACAGCTCCAGCAATACAACTCCGACTTCTCTTTCAAAACAACCTTATTATAACCTTGATATATATATGCGTACTCATTTATTGATACCAGAGAACCTTTTATATTCCACCATAATACCATCAGCGTTTAATCATCTAAAAACACAATTCTCCTGAAACCACCTCGGATTGATAACCGATGATTCAGATATCGTAGCATTAAATTCAGAGGAAACAGAAAAAAATTGTATATGGTCTAAACGGCCAAAAGTTTGATGATAAAGAAGGGAGTGTTAGGAACGCTCGATAGAAAATTTGGTACTGAAAAACGGATTGAGCTAACCATGAAGGAAACAAAGAACAAATACAATGACCATACCCTATATTCAAAGAATCCAGATAATTCTGGATCCAATGAAACCTTCAACGAATATCTTGCTCCTTACTCATGATAAAATCTTGCGAAAAATATTTCTACATCCACTTTCGAACTTAGAAATTTCAAAATATCATCATAAATATCTTCGATATTTCTGAAGATATTTTCATCAATATTCTCGCCCGAAATTAGATACCTTTTCGTGCTATCTGTATTCCATTATATTGGAAATTTCTGTAAAATCTAAGTATAAATTATGAATGAATTGTGGAAAAGTGTTGGGAACTGATGCATGAGTTAGTATAATATAATGACGCCCGGCCAACGTGATTATATTACAGTAAGTCATGCTGAGTTTCTAATGAAACGTGATAATGGTTCACAATAGATCATACCACCCTCATGTGCCATGTGCCATGTTACATAATTCTTTCATTCTACTTAACTTCTGAACATATCAAGAAAATGTATTCTTGATAGTTCTATCTTCTGTAACTTTGATAAATTTGAAAATCAAATCGTGCTATCACGTTCCTTACTGCTTAGAACATTATAATCATTCGAAACTCTATATCTACGAATTCTGGATCATTATTCGCTTGACTTAAAGTCGAGAAGAGAAAACAAAAGTATGAAACTCCAAAATATAAGGGGGAATATAAAGCTCGATAACAACAACCACTACTACATTTTACGTCATTTAGAGCCCCCTATTTAGACGTGTTAATAAATTAACACGTCTATATGTACAAATTAACACGTCTAATTAGAAGAAAAAAAAACGGAACACCTCTAATAAACGTATTAGTTAGACGTGTCAACACGTCTAATTGATATATTTAGACGTGTTGATGTTAAAAAGGGTGAAACACCTCTAATTACATATTATTTAGACGTGTTGACATGACATATGTAGACGTGTTGTTGATAAAAAGGCAGAACACCTCTAATTAACATGTTATTTAGACATGTTAATATGTATAATTGACCAAATGAGAGGAACACGTCTAAAATGTTATTATTTAGACGTGTTATTAGATGTTTTTAGGCGGGCTTGTTCCGAATAGGTCTCTATATACCATATACAAGATCCTTTATTCAGCCAAATATTAAAAAAAAAAAAAAAAAAAAAAAAAAAATCTAACCTCCCTTATATTTTTCATATACCAACTCCAATTTGTGTCGTTTGAGTTTTGGAAAACGACACTTCCCTTCCCCTAATAAAACACGCTTTTCTTCCAAATTAATCACCCCTTCACCAACAGCAGCGACCGACGTCACCACCGTCACCGACGTCGCCGCCACCGTCACTGACGCCACCACCACCATCGCTCCTGCAAAGCTGATTGCTCAATTTATATACTTAAAGTCTCTCCAATCACAATATTTTACTCCTTTGAGACGACATTTTTGTAGCTCCTCTGAAAGCTTTAGGGTTTTTTTTATTAAAAGCAAACACATACACCTAATTTTGTAAACTTCTTCCTTCCTTCTATCAGACTTCTTGCGGTTCCGTCTTTCTAGGGCTCAAATCATAGTCAACATTTCATAAAGTTCATCATATTTAGATTGTGAAATTCTTCAATTGATGATTGTAAGCATAAAGGAAAGTAGGTTAGCGGCTGTAAATGCTTCCAATTGAAGAGCTAACTCGATATTTTAGAAATCCCTATCCGGTAATGCATCTTATTCGTCCTTACCGCTAACCCTACATTTTTTGTTGGTCATCAGTGTTGTGCCGCCATCTCCATTGTCCCAATTAGTCCATGTTATTGCTCCTGTATCACTTTCAAAGCTAACAATTATTAGATATATTCATTCTACAAATGGCAATGAAGAAGGAGAAGAAGAAAAGAACTCTAGAAGAGGAATCATAGCCCACTATAAATGGCAATGAAAACGGTTTGAATACAGGGAATGGAACAAAAAAGAAGAAGAAAAAGATGAGTAAAGACGTCGAAATGGAGGATGTTCCTGCTGTAACCGAAAACAATAAGAAAAAAACAATTGAATGAAGATTATTATAGTGTTTTTGCAACTGGTGTGATGGTAAGGTTCAATAGTATTTTTTTTTGGTCAACCTCTGTGTATTATGGCCTTCATTTTGATATGTTTTATGCTTGACATATTATTACATACGAGGTTGGAAATTTGTTAGGTATAAATTCATACCAAAATTTTGTTGTAGATCTTTGCATTCTTTTGGGTATTGTATGTTATTATTGTCATAATAACAATAATGATCATTATCAACTAACTTTCCAGATTTCTAAATGGCCCAACAACCAGTTAGATCTGTCTTTGCAAGTTACCAGCTAGGGGTGCCCAAAAAAACCAGGACAAAAAATATACCCGGCCGAACACCTGAACCCGGTTCCTATAAAAACCAGTTCTTCTAGAACCGATGACGTTCCTCAATACTATAAACTGAGAAAAGTGGTTAAATTGTACTCTCGAAGACACATACTCGGTCATTTTTACTTACCATTCTATAATTGGTGCTTAGTCCATCTTCATCGCTGCATTTTTCCGTTTATCTTCTGCGTATTGGTGTTCTTTGACGACGTCAGATTCTCCATTTTTATTGCAACGGCAGGTACTTTAATTTTACTTTTCTGGAAGTTCAAAGCTTTTTTTTCTTTTTTCTTTTTTCTTTTTTGTGTTATACATGGTGCATTTTGTGTTGGCTTAGTTTTTGTATTATATATCCACTTATGATTTGTTAATGAGGCTTTAGTTTTTGTATATGTTGGGTTTTGAGTCTAATTTTTTTTCCGGTACTTTTCATTTGTGTGGTGCTGATTTTCCGGTTCTTTGCATATGTTGGTTTTACTATTTTCTTTCGACTGTCGTAATTGATCCTTAGTCAGTATTATAATGCCTCCTAAAAAAAAATTAAGATCAAGTGAGTTTGTGGAAGCTGCTTCACCATCTGTTGTTCCTGATGGTGCAAGTAGTGATTATAATGGTAGTCGACCACCATTTGGGTCGCCCGCGTTATTTTTTGTGGGGGTAGTCGACCATGAAAATATGAGAGGTACTCGACCATGAATACACAGTAGTCGATCGAGACCTCAATGAAGCTTGGTCGACCACCTTGAAAAATGAGGTGGTCGACCAAGGTATATGGTGGACTTTGGTCTACCCAATGGTGTAAAAAGACAATTTTTTTACAAAAAGTGTATTTTGAAATAAAACTAAAAAAAAAAGTGTATTTGAGCCAATTTCCCTTTGGTATATGCCCTTGTTTAAATTAAAACTCGATAATGACTTAAATTAATTTAGAAATTTTTTAGTAATTAAAGTATAAGATTCTGATATCTTTGTTTTTTTTTTGAAAAACAAAAAGTTTTATTATAATATCTGGATTGTATCGTTACAAGTCCCTATAATCATCTATACAATGGTATGAACAAAGTCGAAATAATTGGAAAAGGTTGGAGTAAACTATAAACGTGAAGTCGGGAGAGACGAACCCTACTTAGCACTATGAGGGAACGAACTTGAAAGGAACAAGCGGGGACGGAGGAGGCAAACCGTACCGATTAAGCGGCGACAAAGTAACCAATCAAACCATCCCATTTAATCTACCCACATAAACTAAATAGAAACTTCGGACTCTACCCGATTTAAATAATGTCGTGTTAACCGATTCCCATGCGATTTGGAGGCGATGCTACGTAATAAGAAGGGTTGAGTAGCCATTGATGCCATTCAATAGAATTTTTCTTCCGAGAACGATTTGAAATCCAACTAAAACTTTGTGATTGAATCTCGGAGATGAGTAAAGCGGGATTCCACATTTTATTTGAGAAGACTTTTAGGTTTCTATGTTTCCATATAATATAGCACGCAATCCATTTAGTAGCTTGTCATAAGGAAGGTCCAACGGCGTTATGTATACGGATGAGTTTCCTCGTAAAAATATTTCAATGTAATAAATTATACGATTTCAATTCATGTGCCAACACGTTTTTGGATACATTATTATTTTTTATTTTGACATCAAATATTCAAACAAAGGAATTAGTTTTTTTCCGATACATTACCAATGTATAGATCTAAACTAAAGGAAAGTTAGTTTGTTCGGTAAGGATACTAATGAAGGTTGAGGTGGAATCGTAGGGATGACTGAACATAATACAACAAAAAATCACACAAAGATAAAGAACTAGTAATGATCTCATGAGAGATTAAAAGAGGAGAACGTGAGAGATTAGGGTAATAAAATTCATAACCTCCAATTTAATGGGTAACGGTTTATTACTCACTTTTAAGTAATCATCGATTGCATTATATAGTACCAAGCTAGTTTATTCATTATTATCACCATTCTTTATTTTATTTTTTATGGTCCAATACCACACTAAATACTCAATTGCCTATTTGCCTCACGTGACAAATGCGAATCTCTATACTTACCTATAACCACTTTTGTAAAACACCCGATTACTCTCCGATTAATCCTTAATTTTTTATTTTTGAAAACAATCTGTTCCAATTTTTTAAACTTCATTTAATTAATCGGTCAACATCGATTGATGGTTCAAAATCGAATTTATTAATCAAAGTCGGTCAAAGTCAAATGGTTAATATTTTAACATAAATTTAAACTGAAATTTTAGAGTTTTTTGAACAAAATGAACAATTTCAGACAATTATCTTAAAGTTTTACAAATATAATATTTAAAATTTAATGTTAAAATGTATAAAGTACAATCTGATTAATCCTCGAATTGCCGATTACTCCTTTCAAAAATCCTGATCGATTAATCCCTGAATGACGAATGTTGCAACATTGACTATAGCTTCACTAGGAGTCATGGTGGCCACTTGAGCATAGCCTAAGTGGTAAATTTTACGTAATTTTTCTTTCTATGCTTAATACTGTAATTATCATTTGATTATTATCTTCACTAAATTAGTAATTTTTTGAACTTAATTACGTCAATCATCCCTAAAGTTTGATATTAATTTCACCATGGACTTTAAAGTTCGATTTTTATATAGTAACCCTTAATGTTTACATTTTGTTTTGTTAAAGAACAAAATAGCAGCCATACCTTTATTACCTTCTTAGGTAATTCAACTTTGGATCAGAGAAACCAACGAACCAGTGGTTCAACGGTACCCGTAGCCTTTGATCCCTGGGCCCCATGTGGGGAAGCTGAAACAATAAGGCGCAAGTTCGAGTCCCAGTGGTGACATATATTTATCATTGACTCGTGGGTTGACTCGTGGGGTTCATTCATCTTACGTACGTCCCCTTACGTACGTCTGGTACTTATATGGCCCTCGGAGGATACTGCTCGAAAGGCAGTTAGGCTCGTGCCTGCCATACATGTTGGTACCAGTGGGGAGGCTTCTTACAAGGCATCCGGTCCTTACGGGGTGGGCTTGGTGGGTTGCCAAAGGCAACACAGGGCTAAGGTTGTAGTGACCCGAACTTTTCCATGTTTATATATATATTAAATGAAATTGTTATTTACATGATTAAGTGTTTCCAACATGTTAAACAATCAAACTTGTTAAGGCTTGATTAATTGAAATAGGTTTCATATAGACAATTGACCACCCAAGTTGACCGGTGATTCACGAACGTTAAAACTTGTAAAAACTATATGATGACATATATATGATTATATATATAGTTAACATGATATTATGATAAGTAAGTATCTCATTAGGTATTTTAACAATGAGTTATATACATAAAATTGAGTTTATTGAATTAAGAAACTCGAAACGATATATATAACGATTATCGTTATAACAACGTCTTACTAAATACATATGAATCATATTAAGATATTGATACACTATGTTTAATCATGATAAATGATAAGTAAACATGTCATTAAGTGTATTAACAATGAACTACATATGTAAAAACAAGACTACTAATTTAATGATTTCGAAACGAGACATATATGTAACGATTATCGTTGTAACAACATTTAACTGTATATATATCATACTAAGATATATTAATATATCATAATATCATGATAATGTAATAATTTAACATCTCATTAGATATAATAAACATTGGGTTAACAACATTTAACATGATCGTTAACTTAAAGGTTTCAAATCAACATTTACATGTAACGACTAACGATGACTTAACGACTCAGTTAAAATGTATATACATGTAGTATTTTAATATGTATTCATACACTTTTGAAAGACTTCAAGACACTTATCAAAATACTTCTACTTAACAAAAATGCTTACAATTACATCCTCATTCAGTTTCTTCAACAATTCTACTCGTATGCACTCGTATTCGTACTCGTACAATACACAGCTTTTAGATGTATGTACTATTGGTATATACACTCCAATGATCAGCTCTTAGCAGCCCATGTGAGTCACCTAACACATGTGGGAACCATCATTTGGCACCTAGCATGAAATATCTCATAAAATTACAAAAATATTAGTAATCATTCATGACTTATTTACATGTAAACAAAATTACACATCCTTTATATCTAATCCATATACCAACGACCAAAAACATCTACAAACACTTTCATTCTTCAATTTTTTTCATCTAATTGATCTCTCTCAAGTTCTATCTTCAAGTTCTAAGTGTTCTTCATAAATTCTATAAGTTCTAGTTTCATAAAATCAAGAATACTTTCAAGTTTGCTAGCTTACTTCCAATCTTGTAAAGTGATCATCCAACTTCAAGAAATCTTTCTTATTTACAGTAAGATATCTTTCTAATACAAGGTAATACTCATATTCAAACTTTGATTCAATTTCTATAACTATAACAATCTTATTTCGAGTGAAAATCTTACTTGAACTTTATTTCGTGTCATGATTCTGCTTCAATAACTTTCAAGCCATCCAAGGATCCTTTGAAGCTAGATCTATTTTTCTCATTTCCAGTAGTTTTATCCACAAAACCTGAGGTAGTAATGATGTTCATAACATCATTCGATTCATATATATAAAACTACCTTATTCGAAGGTTTAAACTTGAAATCACTAGAACATAGTTTAGTTAATTCTAAACTTGTTAGCAAACAAAAGTTAATCCTTCTAACTTGACTTTTAAAATCAACTAAACACATATTCTATATCTATATGATATGCTAACTTAATGATTTAAAACCTGGAAACACGAAAAACACCGTAAAACCGGACATACGCCGTCGTAGTAACACCGCGGGCTGTTTTGGGTTTGATAATTAAAAACTATGATAAACTTTGATTTAAAAGTTGTTCTTCTGGGAAAATGATTTTTCTTATGAACATGAAACTATATCCAAAAATCATAGTTAAACTCAAAGTGGAAGTATGTTTTTCAAAATGGTCATCAAGACGTCGTTCTTTCGACTGAAATGACTACCTCTTACAAAAATGACTTGTAACTTATATTTCCGACTATAAACCTATACTTTTTCTGTTTAGATTCATAATATATAGTTCAATATAAAACCATAGCAATTTGATTCACTCAAAACGGATTTAAAACGAAGAAGTTATGGGTAAAACAAGATTGGATATTTTTTGATTGTTGTTGCTACGGGAAATATTGTAACAATTCTATACAAATCATATCCTAGCTAACTTATATTGTATTATACATGTATTCTAATATATTATGTAATCTTGGGATACCATAGACACGTATGCAAATGTTTTGACATATCATATCGACTCATGTATATATATTATTTGGAACAACCATAGACACTCTATATGCAGTAATGTTTGTGACGACCCGGGAATTTCTGACCAAATTTAAACTTGATCTTTATATTATTTAGGCACGATAAGCAAAATCTGTTATGTTGAATCTCAAAAATTTTGAACTGTTTCATGAAATCATTTGACCTTGACTATTTCCGACGATTCACGAACCATTGGTTGTAAATATATATGCAAATATAAATATATGTACATGTATATATATAATAACTTGAATTAAATTAATAAACTATTATTATATATATACATATATATACATACATACATATATATATATATATATATATATATATATATATATACATACATACATATATATATATATATATATATATATATATATATATATATATATATATATATATATATATATATATATATAAATATATGAATACTACTGGTATATATATTGTTATATTAAGTTTAATTACTTAACATATATAATTAATATATTCATTTGTGTAATAAAACTTTCTATTTAAAACTGTATATATATAGAAAGAGAATATATTAAAAATAATTGATTTCGAGCCTAATTAGTAAACGTCAGGGACACTCGGTTGACGTTTCGTTAGTTTTAATATAGATATAATACATGTTCATGAATGACTAAGATAAAAGTTGAATTGTAAATTAATTACGAAGATTTTAGATTTGTTAAAAATATTTTTACATTTTTAAGTTTAAATTTTAGTACTCCGTACATATAAATTGGAACAGAAAATAAACAATTATCGAACCTTTTTGATCAGGTTTCAAACAGTTAATGAGTGAAATAATTAATTATATTTAATCTAAAAGTTTGGAATTTTTTAGGAACACTTTTATGTATTAACTATTTAGCAATGGACACAATATAGACATCCGTAGAAACTGTCAGTTGAAGTAAATTGAAAATATGGGCTGCTGAACTGTGGTGCTTGTGCAAGTGTGTGATTCATGTGACTTAATTTACATATTATAATTATTATTACGAATGATTATTATTGGTTTGTTATTATTAAAACATATAGATATATATATATATTCTATATACACTTGTGTTTTGTTGTGGACTCAATTATCAAAAGGAGACCAGTAAACTACTCCCTTGTTTTGGAGCAAATAAAGTCATCTTTCACTGTATTTGGTTGTTGCATCCACTATCTTAATTATACATGTACACATATATGTTAGAGAGATATGCCAACTTACATACTTGACCAAACCACCTTCTTCTTCCTCTTACTTCTAACTTCGAATATTACGTCTGCAATTTTTTTTTTTTTTTTTTGGCTTAGCTACTCGACCACACTATTGTAGTAATCTACTACCATCAATTAATCCAAAACATTGTGTTAATTGTTGCTACTGCCGACGAGACTCCCACCATCTCCATATTTTGATCACCATTAAAAACACACAAACCCACTTGTGTTTTGCTGCAACTCCGACAAACCTTTACCACTTACAATCACCACCACCTCCGTGAACTACCAGAACCCAACCACCATTCACAATTACCGACAACCACCCTCACCATGTCACCACCACTTAAACCGCCATAATCACGATCACTCTCTATCATCCTTTCTCTCTCTCTACGAAACTATTACTTGATTGTTCCCGTTTTCTGTTATAAACCGAAACCATGATCAGCCATTGTTGCTGCTGCAGTATCTGTTTCACGTTGAGATCAATCACAAACCATCTAACACCCACCAACTTTCCTCTCCCTCTCTAATCACGATCAATGAACCAATCATCGAAAACCCGATTAAACCGCTAAGTTGCTGCTGCACTATTTACGTTTCTGTTCAACCAACCACCGGAACACCACCATGAACAATCACCATTAACGAACACCATTAAAGCTACTGTTGCTACTATGTTCCTGTGATCAAGACTGCTGCGTTTTTTTTTCTGTTTTGTTCGAACCACCATGATACAGTGAGGTGGTCACGATAATGATTATGATGATGAATAATGGTGATGACGAGATGACATGGTGATTATGATCAAGAAGATGATGAGTTGATGATAATGAATTACTGTTACTCGATGCTACAGTTCTGGGTATTAAAGAAGAAGGTGAATAAGAAAAACGGGTTATAGTTATATACGGGTACTACATATTTGGAAAGATAGAAGTAGAGTGGATGGTTGGATGCTTGGTTGGCGGGCGAGAGGTTGCAGGTTCGAGTCTTGGCAGGGACAGTTATATTTTTCTTTTTAAGCATAATACCTTAAGGTAGCTTTTCTTATTATTATTATTATTATTATTATTATTATTATTATTATTATTATTATTATTATTATTATTATTATTATTATTATTATTATTATTATTATTATTATTATTATTATTATTATTATTATTATTATTATTATTATTATTATTATTATTATTGTTATTATTATTATTATTATTACTAATTAAAAACTTCATGAATATAGCTATGGATATTATTATAAACATAATGATATGAAGATTATACTTCATTTATTTAATTTGATTATGAAAGGATTATGATTAAGAAGATATAAATATTTAGTTATGAAAATAATTATAATAATATTATTAATAAGAGTATCATTTTTAGAACTACTATTATTATCAGTATTATTGATATGATTATTAGTATTAACAATATTATTATAACAAAGGAATATTGTCTATAAAAGAGTATATATATTACAACTACCATAATATTATATAATTACATATATTAAGATTATTTATATAAAAATTTACATATAACGAAATATTGATTTTAAATATAATAGAAAACTATATAAATATTAACTATTTTAAAAATATACAAATTAAATATATAAGATATATAAGTTAAGATATAATATATGAAATTATTTGATTACAGTTATATGTATTAATAAATATACGAATGATATAGGTTCGTGAATCCGAGGCCAACCTTACACTTGATCAATAATGTTATATGTATTTTTACTACGAAATACAGTATGGTGAGTTTCATTTGCCCTTTTTACTCTTTACATTTTTGGGCTGAGAATACATGCAAATGTTTTATTAACTGTTTTTACAATATTTATATGCGTGAGTTTCATTTGCCCTTTTTACTCTTTACATTTTTGGGCTGAGAATACATGCAAATGTTTTATTAACTGTTTTTACAATATTTATATGCGTGAGTTTCATTTGCTCCCTTTTACTCTTTACATTTTTGGGACTGAGAATACATGCGCTGTTTTTATAACTGCTTTATTAAATGCTTTTGAAATATATTTTGAACTGCGAATACATGAAATGCTTTTATAAATGTTTGACGAGATAGACACAAGCAAAACATTCCTCGAATGAATTATTATGCAAACAGAAGTTCTGCGGATTATTATTGAATTATGTGGACATGATAATTGCCACCATTGAATTATGTGGACATGATAATTGCCACCATTGAATTATGTGGACATGATAATTGCCACCAATTGATGTGAATGTTATATATCGAGAGAATGATTTTATACACAGGTTATGTGTATGTTATTTTTGTGCACAAGATAAGTGTACGGTTACTATGATTTATGAAAAATGGATTTCGTACACAAGAAATGTGTACTGTATTTAAAAGATATCGCATGTACATTACATGTGGGTATAGGATTCGGGCCCATTTGCACCATGCAGCTTTTAAATCTTGTGGTGTATCAAAATGATGAATTTTATTGTTTTATGATAAACTTATGAACTCACCAACCTTTTGGTTGACACTTTAAAGCATGTTTATTCTCAGGTACGAAAGAAATCTTCTGCTGTGCATTTGCTCATATTACATGGAGTCGTTCATGGCATATAGAAGTCAGAACCTCGCAATGGGACCAACTGTTGAAGAATTCGTCCAGATGGATTTGGACGGGTCACTACAAACAGGGTTGAGGTTGATTCCAAAAATATATATACTTTGAGTTGTGATCTAGCCTGAGACGTGTATACACTGGGTCGTGGATTGATTCAAGATAATATATATCAACTAGATTTTAAGGAGCTCGTGCGTTGTACGGTAGCTCTAAAAATAGTTTTTGTAATAGTTAATATTTGTACATCCCAATTCCAATATTCATAGTAACTATGACAAATGCAAACTAACTTATACCAGAACCAATAAATACTAACTTTTGCACAGTAAGGATATATGAATCCAAGATCAAAATCAGTGCACTTTGCATGGCTCATGCCTCATGTCATCTTCTATAACTTAGAATACTTGTCCATCCTGGTGTATCAACCAAATGAAGATCCCACACCTCAAAGCCCAAAACAGTGTAGATTGTCCTTAATACTTTACCCGTTGACTTTGAATAGTCAAATAGACAGCAAGAATCAACAAATAAGAATCTGCACCTGCTTTAACTGAATAATAGTGGAATAAATAGGAGTACCAAACCCACATGATGTAGCATTTAGGAGTCTGGTCCAGATTAAAAATATCATTATCCATTTTCTTCACTAAAGTATTATTTAACCCTAAAGTATGTTCAATAGAAACCACAAAAGATAATTGAGCATTACGTTTGTCAGCCTTTATACCTTCAACACATACATACCTTATAGAAAATCCATAACCCATAGTTTATCACCCACAGCAACATCGTCAATCTTTGGAACTTTGACCCGTTGACTTTTAAAATTCAATATATCAGATGATTATTAACGGTCTTTCAAAATTCAGAATTAAAGATGATTTTTCCCTTGATAACACTTCAAATTTGGTTAAAGCCAGATAGCACTTCAAAAAATGAAGAAGACAATTTACGTATAAAGACCATTGCACGCCACTTTATAAATTAATGTTAAAAAGTGGTTCTTAAATTAGCAATTGGTTTGTATTGTGATTCATGAATTACCCATATGCATTAGCGTTCAATGTATATTAGTTTCTTCGCATACTGTATGATATCAGGAAATAACTATGGCTAATATTAGTGAACATAACTTTGAAATGTTAGTTATTAGAAGCAACAGTAGTGTTAGATATACATCCAAATAATTGCATATATAGTTGTATGTTTCATACCTGCTAAGGGTGATTGGTTACCAGTCCTGTCTTGTAGCTCTTTGTATGGCACAAATTGAAAATAGTGGCTTAGGATGTCATCAGGTGGAATGTCTTCAAAGCTGGTGCTCTTGCCAAACACATAATGCACATCATTACATTCAGAAAGAAACGGGATAACAAAATTAAGGAAATTACGAGAAAGCAAATTGAAAACAAATTCCAACCAATGCAAGCAAATTATATGTTTCTTCCCAAGTTTGTTATTCCCATAATGAGACCTTTTCAAAATCAGTTGTAAATGTTAGAATCTTTACACAAATTACTCAGTATGAACTCATTCAACCGTTAAAACATCGCATAATTTAAATATGTTAGATGACAATTTGATGCAACATTTAACAAATACTATCTTTTATATGACTAAGTAGGCTTCACCTGGACCCACAATAGCCCATTGCGCCACCCACCTAATTTCGCCACTTTAGTACCTACACAAATAACCAAGAAGTTAACAAAAATTTAAACTACTAAATCCGACATAATAAAAATCTGCAGTAGGATTCCTCACAAAGCAATCGAGTGTATGGAGACCTAAACAAATAAAGTATGTAGTTATAAGATGTTATACTTAGGCCATGAGGTTTCTATGTTATTTGATTTGTTAGATCGAATAGCATTACAAAGTAGTAGTACCATAGAGCTTTGATATACATGGCATTGGATACATAACATCTAAAATTTAACAGCTCCCATTATAGAGTAATTCATTAATAAGAGAATGATTCCTAAGAAATGAAAACGAAAAAACTTACCTCCTTATCTACAATGGTGAACTCTGAGTAGTCCAAACCCCTTTAATCATTGACAAATTTGTAGTCAACAACATTTTATATCCCAAAACTACTATCCTTGAGTGCACTAATCTGATAGTATTAAGAATTACATGAACGTTTTCTTATAACAATTTTCAAATAATTAAGCATTTTAATAACATCTCAAATGGTATTTTAATAGCATCTCAAATGGTTACGTTACTTGACAAATGTGTAGCCTACAAAAATGGTCACAAAGAGAGCATTTTTTTATGCAAATAATTTCCAACATTTGCATTTCAAAATCAGTACAAAAAAGAATAAATTTAAACTATATTAGTGACATTTGGAAACCAAAATTCAAGATGCAGAACAAAGTAAAAAATTGCATCTTACAAATCCAAAATATACACCCCTATTATCCTCATTTAGTTTTACACATGATTACAACATCACATTATCTGAAGTTGCGGCTACCCAATCTTTAAAACAACAAAATAGAGCGCACAAAATCGAACAATATGAGTTACCTGAAAGTGTATAAATAAGAATCAACATGAAAACACATTAACCTGAAAATGTATGTATACATAAAACATCGGACAAATTAAAGCCTTCGGAAGTTTGTATGGACCCATCAACAATTCTAGTTAAAAAAGGAAAGAAAGATAGAATATTTGTATGGATCAGGAAGCAAGGTAGTGGTGAAGGAGATATAGAAAATAACATTTGGAATCTTGTACGGATCAGCAAGCAAGCAAGCAAAGGCAGTTGTGAAGGATTGAATCATTAGATATATAAGCACAAAACAATGCTTCATGTAGCAATTTCTATTAAAGATCATACGATTAGAACATAACAATGCTTTATGTAGCTTCAATGGTGACCTGAATACGATTAGACCATTAGATATATAAGCACATAACAACGCTTCATGTAGCTTCAATATTAAAGATTGTACACTTTATTAGTCAATTTATGCTATGAAAACTTTTAAACTTCTGCCTGCAACCCAAAAAAATAGACCTTGATCAGTCACTGAAAAACACGCATGAACTTAGAGGTGTATTTCAACCCAGTTACTAATTTATCAACCTGACTCTTTAAGCTTAATAAAGCTTAACATACACAAATAGGATCTCTACTTCTCTAAGTAAAGCAACACTTTATTAATCAATTTTCATACTAATAGCTTCCATGCATCAGTTAACCACCATTAACATCGGGTATGATAAAAGAAATCAATTACACAGTAACATCTAGTAGCATCAATTCGTAAAAGGCAAGTTGCGGCTACCCAATCTTTAAAACAACAAAAAAGATTGCACAAAATTGGATAATATGAGTTACCTGGAAATGTATTGCATAATCAAATGCTAAAGAATGTATTGAAGACAGACCCCCCCCCCCTTTTCACCTACACATTTAAGCAAACAGTTGACGTGCATAAATCGATTGTTCATTTAGCTATATAAACATCATGTTAACATCGTTTAAACATAACTATTTGAATCTGAGGAAAATAAAAATTAAAATTGCTCAGTTTATACAAGATAAAATACTTATGGTGTAAAAGCTCATAGTTTAAGATAGAAAAGTATGTAATACATCCAAAAATTCCATTCTTAAAAGTCATGCCAATTCTAAAGTTATTAGAAATTCAAATATGAACTCTCATCATATTCCAATCAACAAATAACATGTACACATAATTAACTATGAAAGCAAAATCTACCATAAATGCAAAATAGTGGGGTTTAGCGGAATCAAAAATAGAAAATACCTCATAAAAACTCTTATCTTTGTCTTCGTACAGCCACACCAGTAAAATAAGAACCCTAATTAAGAATATAACCAAACTGGCCCAGTACAAATCGAAATTACAACAAAAATCAACAGAAATAAAAAAAATCCATTGAACCACCATAAACCTCCGATTTGTTCAGTTTCCGTAACAATGGAATTTATCTTCGTCTTCATCAAGCTGGCTTAAGCACCGGAGAAACTTCCGGTGGTACACCTGTGAATCTGGTATTAATATACAAAATTTATACGGTTTTGTAGAGAAAAATACAACGGATTAATTGGTGGTAGTGGTGTTACCTGATAGGGCAAAAATAAGCAGCAATCGATCATACGTGTTTAGGGTTTTTTTAGTTTTGAAGAGAGAGTGAGAGATTTGGGTTTGTTCAGTTGCGAGAGAAAGAGAGAGAAGGGTTTGTTTCCGTTATTTTTTTTATTCCTTATTGAACTAATCGGCATTTTAACTTGGCCACGTGTATTTTTATTGTAATTATCAGTAATTAGCAAACTTAATCCTGTGATTAACAGGTGGAAATAATTTGTCAGAAAAATTGTGAGGCAGCCACATCAGCAGTAACTTTTACGCTTTGTAAATGGTAGAGATTTATTTCTGTACATCTAACTATGGACAACTAGTTGTAGATTACTAACGAGTACAGCTGACTTAATAAACTTAAAACATCAAAATGTATTAAAAATGTTGTAAATATATTTTGAACATACTTTGATATATATATTTATATATATATATATATATATATATATATATATATATATATATATATATATATATATATATATATATATATATAATCGACCAGTGTCCAAGTCTTACTCCTGACGAAGTAAAAAATCTGTGAAAGTGAGTTATAGTCCCACTTTTAAAATCTAATATTTTGGGATGAGAATACATGCAGTTTTATAAATGTTTTACGAAATAGACACAATTAATTTAAACTACATTATATGGGTGAATGATCGAAGCCGAATATGCCCCTTTTGCTTGGTAACCTAAGAATTAGTAAACCGATCTACTAATTGATGCGAATCCTAAAGATAGATCTATTAGGCCTAACGAACCCCATCCAAAGTACCAGATGCTTTAGTACTTCGAATTCATTTTTATCATGTCCGAAGGATTTCCCGGAATGATAGGGGATATTCTTATATGCATCTTGTTAATGTCGGTTACCAGGTGTTCACCATATGAATGAATTTTATCTCTATGTATGGGATGTATATTGAAATATGAAATCTTGTGGTTTATTATTATGATTTGATAATATATAGGTTAAACCTATAACTCACCAACATTTTTGTTGACGTTTTAAGCTTGTTTATTCTCAGGTGATTATTAAGAGCTTCCGCTGTTGCATACTAAAATAAGGACAAGATTTGGAGTCCATGCTTGTATGATATTATGTAAAAACTGCATTCAAGAAACTTATTTTTTTATGTAATATATTCTTATTGTAAACCATTATGTAATGGTAGTGTGTAAACGGTATATTTTAGATTATCATTACTTGATAATCTACGTAATGCTTTTTAAACCTTTATCGATAAAATAAAGGTTATGGTTGTTTTAAAAAAGAATGCAGTCTTTGAAAAACGTCTCATATAGAGGTCAAAACCTCGCGACGATATCAATTAATATGGAACGTTTATAATCAATATGAACGGGACATTTCAAAGGTGTCTCTGCCGAAATACACTTTATGAAACAACTTTGGATCAGAGAAAAGATAGTCTCATCACTTCCAAGTATAGAAGGTCACAAGAGCACATAAGTAGCAGCAAAGTCATCTGTCCAGAGCAGAAGTCAACAGGCCATACCAGGAGTCAAACGGCTCTATACTTCCTTTTATATAAAAGTGGTTCCAAAGTTACTTTGGATCCATACTTAACTTAGAAGTGTCTGTTAGGCCTTTTTGTGTATATAAACACATTCATACTGTAGTGACCCGAACTTTTCCATGTTTATATATATTAAATAAAATTGATATTTATATGATTAAGTGTTTCCAACATGTTAAGCAATCAAACTTGTTAAGACTTGATTAATTGAAATAGGTTTTATATAGACAATTGACCACCCAAGTTGACCGGTGATTCACGAACGTTAAAATTTGTAAAAACTATATGATGTCATATATATGGATATATATATATATATATAGTTAACACGGTATTATGATAAGTAAACATATCATTAAGTATATTAACAATGAACTACATATGTAAAAATAAGACTACTAACTTAATGATTTCGAAACGAGACATATATGTAACGATTATCGTTGTAACGACATTTAACTCTATATATATCATACTAAGATATATTATATATCATAATATCATGATAATGTAACAATTTAACATCTCATTTGATATAATAAACAATGGGTTAACAACATTTAACAAGATCGTTAACCTAAAGGTTTCAAAACAACATTTACATGTAACGACTAACGATGACTTAACGACTCAGTTAAAATGTATATACATGTAGTGTTTTAATATGTATTCATACACTTTTGAAAGACTTCAAGACACTTATCAAAATACTTCTACTTAACAAAAATACTTACAATTACATCCTCGTTCAGTTTCATCAACAATTCTACTCGTATGCACCCGTATTCATACTCGTACAATACACAGCTTTTAGATGTATGTACTATTGGTATATACACTCTAATGATCAGCTCTTAACAGCCCATGTGAGTCACCTAACACATGTGGGAACCATCATTTGGCAACTAGCATGAAATATCTCATAAAATTACAAAAATATGAGTAATCATTCATGACTTATTTACATGAAAACAAAATTACATATCCTTTATATCTAATCCATATACCAACGACCAAAAACACCTACAAACACTTTCATTCTTCAATTTTCTTCATCTAATTGATCACTCTTAAGTTTCATCTTCAAGTTCTAAGTGTTCTTCATAAATTCCATAAGTACAGTTTCATAAAAATCAAGAATACTTCCAAGTTTGCAAGTCTACTTCCAAGCTTTCTAATCCATTCCAAGTAATCATCTAAGATCAAGGAATCTTTGTTATTTATAGTAGGTTATCTTTCTAATTCAAGGTAATATTCATATTCAAACTTTGATTCAATTTCTACAACTATAACAATCTTATTTCGAGTGAAAATCTTACTTGAACTGTTTTCGTGTCATGATTCTGCTTCAAGAACTTTCAAGCCATCCAAGGATCCTTTGAAGCTAGATCTATTTTTTTTTCATTTCCAATAGTTTTATCCAGAAAACTTGAGGTAGTAATGATGTTCATAACATCATTCGATTCATACATATAAAGCTATCTTATTCGAAGGTTTAAACTTGTAATCGCTAGAACATAGTTTAGTTAATTCTAAACTTGTTTGCAAACAAAAGTTAATCCTTCTAAATTGACTTTTAAAATCAACTAAACACATGTTCTATATCTATATGATATGCTAACTTAATGATTTAAAACCTGAAAACACGATGAACACCATAAAATCGGATATACACCGGCGTAGTGAAACCGGGCCCGTTTTGGTTTGGATAATTAAAAACTATGATAAACTTTGATTTTAAAGTTGTTCTTCTGGAAAAATGTTTTTTCATATGAACATGAAACTATATCCAAAAATCAAGGTTAAACTCAAAGTGAAAGTATGTTTTCTAAAATGGTCATCTAGACGTCGTTCTTTCGACTGAAATGACTACCTTTACAAAAATGACTTTTAACTTATATTTTCGACTATAAAATTATACTTTTTCTGTTTAGATTCATAAAATAGAGTTCAATATGAAACCATAGCAATTTTATTCACTCAAAACGGATTTAAAATGAAGAAGTTATGGTAAAACAAGATTGAATATTTTTGATCTTTTTAGCTACGGGAAATGTTTAACAAATCTATACAAATCATATCCTAGCTAACTTATATTGTTTTATACGTGTATTCTAATATATTATGTAATCTTGGGATATCATAGACACGTATGCAAATGTTTTGACATATCATATCGACCCATGTATATATATTATTTGGAACAACCATAGACACTCTATATGCAGTAATGTTGGAGTTACCTATACAGGGTTGAGTTTGATTCCAAAAATATATATACTTTGAGTTGTGATCTAGCCTGAGACGTGTATACACTGGGTCGTTGATTGGTTCAAGATAATATATATCGATTTATTTCTGTACATCTAACTGTGGACAACTAGTTGTAGGTTACTAACGAGGACAGCTGACTTAATACACTCAAATCTTTAAAACATAATAAAAATGGTTGTAATTATATTTTGATCATACTTTGATATATATGTACATATTTGTATAGGTTCGTGAATCGATCCGTGGCCAAGTCTTATTTCCGAGGAAGGAAATATCTGTGAAAGTGAGTTATATTCCCACTTTTAAATTCTAATATTTTTGGGATGAGAATACATGCAGGTTTTATAAATGATTTACAAAATAGACACAAGTACGTGAAACTACATTCTATGGTTGAATTATCGAAATCGAATATGCCCCTTTTTATTAAGTCTGGTAATCTAAGAATTAGGGAACAGACACCCTAATTGACGCGAATCCTAAAGATAGATCTATTGGGCCTAACAAACTCCATCCAAAGTACCGGATGCTTTAGTACTTCAAAATTTATATCATATCCGAAGGGTGTCCCGGAATGATGGGGATATTCTTATATATGCATCTTGTTAATGTCGGTTACCAGGTGTTCACCATATGAATGATTTTTATCTCTATGTATGGGATGTGTATTGAAATATGAAATCTTGGGGTCTATTGTTACGATTTGATATATATAGGTTAAACCTATAACTCACCAACATTTTTGTTGACGTTTAAAGCATGTTTATTCTCAGGTGAATATTAAGAGCTTCCGCTGTTGCATACTAAAATAAGGACAAGATTTGGAGTCCATGTTTGTATGATATTGTGTAAAAACTGCATTCAAGAAACATATGTCGATGTAATATATTTCTATTGTAAACCATTATGTAATGGTTGTGTGTAAACAGTATAATTTAGATTATCATTATTTGATAATCTACGTAATGTTTTTTTTAAAAATCTTTATTGATAAAATAAAGGTTATGGTTGTTTTAAAAATGAATGCAGTTTTTGAAAAACGTCTCATATAGAGGTCAAAACCTCGCAACAAAATCAATTAATATGGAACGTTTATAATCAATATGAACGGGACATTTCAGTTGGTATCCGAGCGTTGGTCTTAGAGAACCAGAAAATTTGCATTAGTGTGTCTTATCGAGTTTGTTAGGATGCATTAGTGAGTTTGGACTTCGACTGTGTTTTCTTTAAAAATGATTGCTTAACATTTTTATTGGAAACTATATATTATTAACATGTAAATATTATGTGATATATTAATCTCTTAACATGTTTGATATTGTGTGATAGATGTCTGCCTCTAGCACAAATCCCATTGACTCACCTAATAATAACGAAGAGTCGAATATATATTGGCAAGATTCACAAGTTCCCGAAGAACCGGAAGAAGAGGAAACGGAACCGGAAGAAGAGGAACCGGAAGAAGAGGAACCAGAAGAAGAGGAATCAGAAGAAGAAGAAGAGGTTCCGGAGGGGGGAATAGTAGGAACCACAGAAAACCGGTCAAATAAAAGAAAATCCTCAACCAATGGACCAAAGTTAATAATGGCCAATGGTGTTTCCACTAAGGAAGCAAAATATTGGGAAAATTACCAATTTTCTGATGAATCGGATCCTGATGAGGATTCCGATGATGTTATATAAATTACCCCGACCCAATTTAATGAGGCAAAAGAAAATAATAAGGGAAAAGGCATCAAAATAGAGAAATCTGATTCCGACCCCGATGAACTTTATATGTACCGTCAACACCCGTATTTTCAATATCGTGACAATAACCCAGGAACCTCTAAACCACCAGGTTTTTCTAAAACAATGTGGAAAACGATGACTCGTATTAGAGGAACATCATATATCCCTAGAAGATTAGGAAAAATAACCAAGTCCGAAGAAGAAGAAACCAGTGATTCAGATTAGAGGGGTGTGAGCATGTTGTGTAATAAATGTATTGTAGTGTGCTTGTACTTTTATGTTCTATGTAAAAATTGCTTGTATTGTTTGTTATTACGAATCTAATCCTTGTCTATTTTACAGTATAAAAATAAAATGGACGTTAAGGGTAGACAACTGAATATTTTAGAAGACCTACCAGAGGATATGATTGAGGAAATCTTGTCTAGAGTCGGTCAGAATTCATCAGCACATTTAGTTATGGCGAAATTAACTTGTCAAACATTTGAAAGACTTTTCAGAAATGCCTTAGTTTATAAAAGGCTTTCCTTTGATAGGTGGGGTATATCACATTGGGGAGACTTTAAGTTACGCCGTGTTTTCTTTAAAGCGTTAAATGCGGGGAACCCAAATACAATTTTACGCTACGGGTTAAGAACCTATTTTGACTCAACATATCCCAACATAGGATTTCGTGAATTAGAAAGAGCTTCTAACATGCAACATAAAGAAGCATGTTATGCTTACGGGTTAGTGATGTTCGCTTCTTACCAAAGTGATAAAAAGAACATCGGATTGCAGCTTTTAAATAAAACTTTCCCACAAGTGACGGATTCAGTAGTTGGGGTGAGAAACAAGGTTTTTAGATTATTACGGGGCTGTTGGATATTACGAAACCCTCGTCCTTTTGACGACATTACAACATGCTGCCTAGCCAATGGTCATAACGGTTATTTTTCACAAGACCAAGGATGGGAAGTCGTCTTAGTAAAACCAGAATGCATGACTTGTTTCTGGACTTATGAATTACGTGTCTTTATTTCCTTTGCTGAATAACTTGCGTATTAACTAGATTTATCTTCAAAACTGTCCTGTATCATAGTGTACTATATTTCATGTTATATGTAATATAGCGAAGTTGTAAATTTGAAGAATATTTGTATGTGATATATTATTATAATCAGTTTTTCATATGGAATTGTAGTAGTTGAATTGTATATTAGCTACTAAGTATGAACTTAACGGGTAGGTAGTACCCGAATTTAAACTTATAAAACGCTAATATGAAGAAAAAGCTTTTATAAATGAGTTCATATTATGCTACAAGATACTATTGACTACTCTTAATATTCTGTATGATTAACTTGTTTCATTTGACTATTTTGAAGGAAATGGCACCGACTACTCGACACACCTTGAATATGAGCGAAGAGGAATTTCGTGCCTTTCTTGCTTCAAACATAGCCGCAGTACAGGCCGCGCTACATACCAACAATAACTCTGAATCTATCAATACAGCTAACGGCGCAAGAAATCGTGTAGGATGCTCCTACAAGGAATTCACTGCCTGCAAACCTTCAGAATTTGATGGGACCGAAGGACCAATCGGATTGAAACGGTGGACCGAGAAAGTTGAATCGGTGTTTGCCATAAGTAAGTGTGCTGAAGGAGACAAAGTGAAGTACGCTACGCATACCTTCACAGGTATTGCGTTAACATGGTGGAATACCTATCTAGAGCAAGTGGGAAAAGATGCTGCTTACGCGCTACCGTGGTCAGCATTCAAGCACTTGATGAACGAGAAGTACCGTCCCAGAACCGAGGTCAATAAGCTCAAGTCAGAACTTAGAGGGTTACGAACACAGGGATTCGATATTACTTCGTACGAAAGACGATTCACAGAATTGTGCCTATTGTGTCCGAGAGCGTTCGAAGATGAGGAAGAGAAGATCGACGCGTTTGTGAAAGGGTTACCGGAGAGAATTCAAGAAGATATAAGTTCACACGAGCCTGCCTCCATACAAAAGGCATGTAGAATGGCTCACAAACTAGTGAACCAAATTGAGGGAAGAATTAAAGAACAGGCGGCCAAAGAGGCCAACGTGAAGCTAGTCAAAAGAAAGTGGGAGGAAAACGGTGATAAGAGTCACCAAAACAACAACAACTATCCCAACAATTGCAACATCAATCGCAACTACAACAAACAGCACAACAATAACAACAACTACAACAATCATCCCAACAACAATAACAACCGCAACAACAACAACAACAATCAGAAGCAGCTATGCCAAAGGTGTGAAAAGTATCACTCGGGGTTCTGCACCAAATTTTGCAACAAGTGTAAAAGAAATGGTCATAGCGCGGCGAAGTGTGAGGTCTACGGACCAGGAGTTAACAGAACGAAAGGAACAAATGGTGTCGGAACGAGTAATGGCGGAGCAAGTAGTGTCGGAGCAAGTTATGCCAATGTAGTTTGTTATAAATGTGGAAAACTGGTCCACATTATTAGAAATTGCCCGAACAAGGAGAACACGAATGGACAAGGCCGCGGAAGAGTTTTCAATATTAATGCGGCAGAGGCACAGGAAGACCCGGAGCTTGTTACGGGTACGTTTCTTATTGACAATAAATCTGCTTACGTTTTATTTGATTCGGGTGCAGATAGAAGCTATATGAGTAGAGATTTTTGTGCTAAATTAAGTTGTCCATTGACGCCGTTGGATAGTAAATTTTTACTCGAATTAGCAAACGGTAAATTAATTTCAGCAGATTATATATGCCAGAATCGAGAAATTAAACTGGGTAGCGAAATATTTAAGATTGATTTGATACCAGTAGAGTTAGGGAGTTTTGATGTAATAGTTGGCATGGACTGGTTGAAGGAGATGAAAGCAGAGATCGTATGTTAACAAAATGCAATTCGCATTGTACGAGAAGAAGGAGAACCCTTAATGGTGTACGGAGAAAAGGGCAACACGAAGCTACATCTTATTAGTAATTTGAAGGCACAAAAACTAATAAGAAAAGATTGCTATGCTGTTCTAGCACACGTCGAGAAAGTACAAACTGAAGAAAAGAGCATCAATGATGTTCCCGTCGCAAAAGAATTTCCCGATGTATTTCCGAAAGAATTACCGGGACTACCTCCACATCGATCTGTTGAATTTCAAATAGATCTTGTACCAGGAGCTGCACCAATTGCTCGTACTCCTTACAGACTCGCACCCAGCGAGATGAAAGAACTGCAAAGCCAACTACAAGAACTATTAGAACTTGGTTTCATTCGACCAAGCACATCACCATGGGGAGCTCCTGTTTTTTTTTGTCAAGAAGAAGGATGGTACATTTAGGTTGTGTATTGACTACAGAGAGTTGAATAAACTTACCATCAAAAACCGTTATCCACTGCCGAGAATTGATGACTTATTTGATCAACTACAAGGCTCGTCGGTTTATTCGAAAATCGATTTACGTTCTGGATATCATCAAATGTGAGTAAAGGAGGATGATATTCCAAAAACTGCTTTTAGGATGCGTTATGGTCATTACGAGTTTATGGTTATGCCGTTTGGATTGACTAACGCACCAGCTATGTTCATGGACCTTATGAACCGAGTGTGTGGGCCATATCTTGACAAGTTTGTCATTGTTTTCATCGATGACATACTTATTTACTAAAAGAATGATGAAGAGCACGAAGAACATTTGAGAAAAGTGCTAGAAGTATTGAGGAAAGAAAAACTGTACGCTAAGTGTTGAGTCCCCAAAATAATTAAGGATTTAATTATGACAAAACAATATTTATTTGCACTAAAGTGTTATGTGCAGCCAGCACAAGTTTGTTTATGTATAGTCAGCTAATATAGCTGTGTCGAGTGTTTAGTATGCTGCCTAGTCTATCAGCACAAGGTAGAAATGTATTCTTCGAATCAGCACAGGATGTGCACCCAGCAAATCAAGAATATCAAGTGACTCAGCATATGAAGGACCAGTAAGTCTGGATATCAGCATACAACACAAGACAGCCATGCTCCATTACAAGCATGATAAGTTTCCCTGAGTGGTCTACATCAAATATACTATTCAACAGAAGTCGAAGACAAAGTTGAACAGAGAAGGACACGCGTCGGCGGCTGACAAGTGACCTTACAAGACCGCATGGGAATGCAGAAGTTTAACTTATGTGCAGACATAAGTTATCCGTTGTCAACACCTAGGGAACACAACATTCTATTTGTTTAATCAAATAGTGGTGCCAAACCGAATTGGGGTGTTCCTGCAAATAGCTACTAAAGAGGAAAGAAAGGGAGCACGCCTCCTTACACAATTGTCCCCTCAAGTACAGACATCCTATGTACTAGTGGACAATAGATCAATTACACAGTTAATAGAACTACTATATATATTGTTGTATCCACTATTGTAAAAACTAGTGGTGTGGGTTTATCTGTTAGAGTCCAAACCGTGTAATAGCTTTAGTTTATCTCTTAGCTATAATCTAGGTAATCTGTATCAACCAACTATCATTTCCGCCAAGGATAGTTGTGATTCTTTCTGATTTAATCAATAAAGAATAACCGTTGAAAATTACCTGTGACTCTATCTTATTTACTACAGAATACTAAACGTGTTTAACTGACTAGTTAATTAAGAAAAGAATTGTATTCACCCCCCCCTCTACAATACTCCTGTTGTTATTAAGGGACCAACAACTGGTATCAGAGCTTCAGTCTTGATAATTAATATCTTGGATCTGAATTCTCTTATGGCTTTGTATTCAAACTCAGCTTACCTTGAGAATGGCTCGTCTAACAGACCACCTAAGTTTGATGAAGATGAATATGAAACCTGGAAGGCAAGGTTCATGCTCCATCTTGAGTCTGTGGATTCACTCATGCCTGGAATTGCCAAAGATGGCCCTTTTGTTCCCACTGAGACAGTTGGTAGTGCACCAGCAACAGCTGACACTCCTGCCATCCCTGGCAGAGAGGTTATTCTCACTCCCTCTAGATGGGATGATGAGGATAAACGTTGAGTTGGTCTTGACCCTAAAATCAGAACCCTGTTAGCCATAACTTTGCCTAACCCACTATTCAAACTGATCAAGGGAAAAGAAAATGCTAAGCTTATGCTTGACTACCTAGATGTCACCTATGAGGGTATGGGAGAAGTTAGGCAGAACAGGATGATTGCTCTTAAAAGAGAATATGAAATGTTCTTTGCCTATAAGAATGAAACCCTTAAGCAAACCTTCATTAGGTTTAACTCTTTGATAGCAGACCTGATCACTTTAAATGTGACCTACACTGAATTTGAACAAGTGAACAAATTCATTGATGCACTGCCATGTAAATGCAGACCTGTTACTGACCCATTAAGAACCACACAGACCCTAAAGAACTTTAACCTGTCTTCTCTCTATAGTTCCCTTTGGAATCATGAGAAGGCAGAAGCCAAGTTTGAACTTAACATGAAAGAAAACTTTAGGTCTGCCCCCACCACTTCAAAATCATCTAAAAATGATGATACTGCTCTTATTGCTGCTGCTAAATGGAAGAAAGCTCAAAAAGCTTTACTGGTTCAAAAGTTACTGGCAGAACAAGAGTCAGCTGATAGTGTTGAGGAAAGTGGTACTGCGTCTGAAGAAAGCAGTACTGATGAAAGTGATATAGAAGGGTTTGCTGAAGGTATGGCTCTGCTGGCTAGGCAGTTCAAAAGGTTCAATCGTAGTAGAACCAGCAAGTCATACAAAGGGAGCAAAAAGCCAAGTGCTAGGTACAACAGCAAGTCAGTCAAGGGTCCTAAATCTGAGTGCTTTAATTGTGGGAAGGTTGGACATTTTGCTGCTGAATGCATGTCCAAGAAACCTTCCACGTCACATGCTAACTCTTTCTCAAAAGCTGATAAGTACAAAAACAAGTACAAAGCTATGAAAGCTCAGATGAAGGAAAGTGCAAAGACTGACAAGAAGGGTAAACAGCCAGAAAAGGTTCTAGTTGCTGAACATCATGACTGGGATGAAGCCAGCACGTCTTCATCTTCTGATAGTGATACTGATGATGATGGTGCTGGTTACGCTACTGGTAAAAAGCTGTGTTTGATGGCCAAAGAGGTCGAGGAGTCTGATGAGGATGATGGTGGTAGTACGTTTTTGGCTGATATGAGGGAAGCTGATCAAAATAGAGATTCTCCTCAATGGAAAACTGAAATGATGTATAAGGTTGATAATTTTCGAACTTATACTGATGATGAAAAAGCTGAAATGTTTGACTACCTAAGAATTGACTTATGCAGAAGCTGCAAACGTGAAGAGAGTTTGAAATCTAATAACAAATCTTTAAATGAAAAACTCAAAGGCAAAAATGATGAAATTAAGATCTTAAAAGATACAATTTCCAAACTTGAAAAACAAAACTTTGCTTTAGAAACTCTTCACGTTGAGGCAGCAGAAGTCAAGACCCAGCTGGACAATCTCAAAAGAGTTGTTGCTTCATGGTGCACATCTGCTCAACGCACAGCTAAATGTGTTAACGAGCAGGTGCCTGCCCAAGTTCAAGCCTTCTTTGCTGGTGACTATGCTGCTGCTGCTGCTATTGCAGAAGTTACTTTCATGGACCTGATTCTTGAAACTGATCCTGAAGCTGTCTTGCCAAATACTTTTGCCAAGATAGTTGAAGGTAAAAAGGTTGTGACAAACAAATTTGTTAGACCTACTGTGTCCCCACCACCTGCCATGAAAGAAATTTTGGAAGATGAAGTTAGAGCAAGAGAAGCCAGTAACTCAATTGATGAGACTACTGACCCCTCAAGCATCTACTACATGACTCCGAAAGAAAGACGTATTAAAAGGGAAATCACTGAAAACAATTTGAGAAAAGTTATACCAACTGATTCCCCTTCGTGTTCGAGTTCTACCAGTGCTAAGCCAGCTGATGACCAATCTACTGGTCACCCAGTAGCTGCAGACAAGCCAGTGAAACGAAATACTGGCAAATCTAAGGCAGCAGTTAAGATACCTACTGGTTCATCAGCATCAGAAGATAAGCCAGCAACTTCCCACGCTAACTTGTCAAATGATAAAGGAGAGACAGTTCGCCATGGTCATGGTACTGGTTCCAAAAGGAAAGCTGCCCATAAGGGAAAAGCAAAAATTGACTCGACTGATGAGCTGTCTATCACTGAGATAATGACAGTCAAGCTTGACCAGCTAATTAAGGCAAGAACCAAAAGTCGACCCGATCTTACTGCCCCTATTAGATCTGTGCATGACCAGCCACAAAAGCCAAAAGTGAGAAAATGCTACAAATGTGGCAGCAAAGCTCACTTGGCTAACCAGTGTACTCAAACCCAAACCCCATCTGCTGCTTCTTCTAGCAAGCCAGTAGAAAAGAAGAAGTCATCAAAGGTGACTCCTTCAGAACCCATCCTTGGATGGGTTCCCAAAAAGAACTAATCTCTAAGCTATTGTGCAGGGCATTCAAAACAAGCAAATCTGGTATCTCGATAGTGGTTGTTCGAGACATATGACCGGAAGTAAGTCCCTGCTGATGGACTATCAGGAAAAGGATGGTCCAGTTGTTTCGTATGGAGATAATTCGTTGGGTTACACAAAGGGTTTTGGTACTTTGACAAATGGGAATGTCACGTTCTCAAATGTTTCATATGTAGTTGGGCTTAAACATAACTTACTCAGCATAAGCCAACTGACAAGCAAGAATAAGATAGTCCAATTCAGAAAGAAAATTGGTACTATTTTTGATAAGACAGGGAAGCCACTGCTGACTGCAAAACGTCATGAAAACATGTATCAAATTGACATGAACACAGCAGTCACAACAACTGATACTTGTTTCTATTCGAAGGCAGCAGACAACCTGAAGTGGTTATGGCACAAGAGACTCTCACATCTCAACTTCAAAGATATTCACAAATTATCCAGTAGAAGTTTGGTGTCTGGGCTACCCACAATGTCTTATGTGAAGGACAGATTGTGTCCTGGTTGTGAAAAGGGGAAACATCACCATGCCTCGTTCAAATCAAAGCAAATCTCATCTGTTGAGAAACCATTTCACTTACTTCATATGGATCTATTTGGTCCAATGAATGTGGCCAGCTGTAGTGGGAAGAAGTATACACTGGTTATTGTTGATGAATACTCGAGATACACTTGGGTGTTCTTTTTGAGGCAAAAGAGTGAAGCTGCTGATGAAATCATCAATTTTATCAAAAGAATGGAGCTTTTGAATGGGCAACTGTTGAAGCAACTAAGAAGTGATCATGGTACAGAATTCAGAAATGCTACATTAGAAGAATTTTGTGCTGACAAAGGTATTTCCCAAAATTTCTCTGCTGTGAGAACACCTCAGCAAAATGGTGTTGCAGAGAGAAGAAACAGAACTCTCATTGAAGCAGCAAGATCTATGTTGGCTGAGTCCGGGTTGAAGAATTCCTACTGGGCAGAAGCTGTGAATACTGCCTGTTTTACCCAGAATAGATCTCTTATTGTGAAAAGACATCAGAAAACTGCTTATGAAGTTCTCAAAGGAAGAAGACCCTCAATTTCATTTCTTCATGTATTTGGCACTCCCTGTTACATTCTAAATAATAGGGATCAGCTGGGCAAATTCGATGCTAAAGCTGATGAAGGTATATTCCTTGGATATTCTAACATGTCAAAGGCATATAGGGTCTACAACACAAGAAGGGGTTGTTTTGAAGAATCCATTAATGTTAAATTCGATGAAACTGCCTCTGCTTCATCTACTGATTGTGAAGATGAAGTGTTACTGTTTGAAGAGCCTACTCAGCAAGCTCTTGATGATGAAGAGCCAGCAGCACAACCCTCACCAATCCATGCTGCTGGGTTCTCTGATGATGAAATGGAACATTCTGTTCCGTCTGTGTCTAAACCAAGTGGACCTACTGGCTCTACTGAAGTGCTGCAACTTGAGCCTAGGTCTGCTGGTTCTGAGAGATCACAAGCTGGTACTGATTCTACTGATATTGATCAGCAACCTTCTGTTGCTGCTCACTCATCTGAACCAGCTGATGATCAAGATGCTGTGTGTTCTACAACCAGCTCACCTGTTCATAACACCAAATGGACAAGGGAGCATCCGATTGAGCAGATTATTGGTAATCTTGCGAGTGGTGTTAAAACACGGAGGCATGCAACCAGCAACTTTTGTATGCATGTTAATTTTGTGTCTACCATTGAGCCCACGTGTCCCGAGGAAGCACTTCAAGATCCTAGCTGGGTTGGTTCAATGCAAGAAGAAATTACTCAGTTTGATAAGAACAAAGTGTGGACATTGGTACCTGAACCTGAGGATAAGACAAAGAAGATCATTGGTACTAAGTGGGTGTTTAAAAACAAGATGGATGAAGATGGTGTCGTTATCAGAAACAAAGCAAGATTGGTTGCTCAAGGGTTTAGACAGGAAGAAGGATTGGATTATGGGGAAACTTATGCACCAGTGGCTAGGATGGAAGCTATCAGATTGTTCTTAGCATATGCTGCTAGGATGAACTTTAGAGTATTTCAGATGGATGTTAAATCTGCATTTCTGAATGGGAAGCTGCAAGAAGAAGTTTATGTCAAACAGCCTCCTGGTTTTGTAAGCAGTAAATATCCAGACCATGTCTACAAGTTAGACAAAGCTCTTTATGGCCTTAAACAGGCTCCAAGAGCATGGTATGAGACACTTCATGTGTATCTCACTGGTATAGGTTTTAAAGTTGGAACAATTGATACCACTCTATTCTCAAAAGAGATAGATGGTGATCTCTTGTTGGTACAGATATATGTGGATGATATTATTTATGGTTCTAAAAATGAAAAACATTGTCAAGATTTTTCAAAACGTATGTCAAAGGCATATGAAATGAGTTTACAAAGAGATCTGCAATACTTTTTAGGATTGCAGATCAAACAACTTGATGATGGGATATTTATAAGTCAAGATAAATATATCAAAGATATGTTAAAGAAATTTGGTCTGACCTGTTTAAAAGACATAGGGACTCCAATGGCAGCATCCATTAAAATAGATGCTGATCCAAATGGTGAACCAGTAAATATCACTGAATATAGAGGTATGATTGGATCCCTACTTTATCTTACAGCCAGCAGACCAGATATTATGTTCGCCACATGTCTCTGTGCCAGATATCAAGCTGATCCGAAAGAGTCACACTTGTTGGCAGTAAAAAGAATATTCAGATACCTAAAAGGTACTGCTAAACGTGGTCTTTGGTATCCCAAAGACCAGGATTTTGAACTAATTAGGTATTCAGATGCTGACTTTGCAGGGTGTAAAATAGACAGGAAAAGTACTACTGGTGGTTGCCAGTTACTGGGTAGTAGGCTAGTCAGCTGGACAAGCAAAAAGCAAAATACTGTGTCTACATCTACTGCTGAGGCAGAATATGTCTCTGCTGGTAGTTGTATAGCTCAAGTACTGTGGATGCAAAGCCAGCTAAAGGACTATGGTGTTCATGTTACAAAAACTCCAATCTACTGTGACAACACCAGTGCAATTGCTATCACCAACAATCCTGTGATGCACTCAAGGACTAAGCACATCGATGTTCGGTATCATTTCATAAGGGATCATGTTCAAAAGGGTGATGTTGAGTTACATTTTATTTCTACAGACCAGCAATTAGCAGACCTATTTACAAAGCCATTAGATGAGAAACGTTTTAACTATCTCATCTCTGAGCTGGGTATGCTTGAACTTTAAATAAAAGACAACTTTTGTTGGTGTGCTGGCTCTACAACGTGTAGGGCAAACCAGTAAGTCACATTTATTTACTTACTGCCTACATGTCAAACAACCAGCACAGCAAGGTCTTTTATATTTTGGTTACTTAAATGTTTTCAATGAAATAATAAATAGCTCTCCAAATTTAATGATTCCTTAAAACTGGAAACTCATTTACTTCCAATGATTTAAATTAAATTCATGACATATTAAATGTAACAAAAGTATCTTGTATTTAATACAAAAATTATTTTTGAGGTTTTAAATCAATTTGTTTGAAATGAAATCTGATGCATTTAATGCTGAATGGGAGGAATGAGTGTTTAAGCCGTATAAATGTCATGTCAACAGTCTGTGTCCCCTTGAAAACGTGCCAGTCTGTCACATCTGCCCACGCGCCTGCAGATGACAGTAATTTTCTCTCTCCTGCACTTTTTCACCCAATCACAACGGATAAAAGTGTGTTTCATCTTACATAATAACCTTCGGTTATTCATTATTCAAAACACACACACTTTTACTCTCAAAATCTTTTCAATCTTCAATCTTCAAATCTTCATCCTACATTCATCAATGGCAGAACAACAACAACAATCACCACGTGCTGCAAGCCAGCAAGAGGAACAACAGCAACAACAACCTCAAACAGTCGAACCACAACAGCAACCACAACCTGCCCCACAACCGCAACCGGCACCGGCACCGGAGGAACCGGTGGTTCAAGAACAAGTCGTTCAAGGACCACTGTTCAATCTCCACCCCAACCTGATTAGGGCTCCCAATGCACCTGATCACTCACTTATTCGCCTATCTAGAGGCAATGCTGCACATGCCCTCTCTATCCCCAAATCGAAGGTTAACAAAGGGTATGAGGCCCTCATCGAATATATCCGTCAATCACCTCTGGCAAGAGCCATCACCGGTGTACCTTCCCGATTCTATGCTGCCTGTTTGGCACGATTTTGGTATACTGCCACTGTTGCCACCACTCCCGGCAACGTTCCATGTATTCGTGGCATGGTGACTGAAACCCTAAATTGCTCTGTCACCGTCGAAGCTATTAGACGTGCTCTTCAATTGCCCGGTGGACCATTTGTTGATTCACCTACTAGTGACGAATTCAGAAGGGAGGTGTTGGAGACCATTGGGTTTTCTGGACCAGTGGCACATACACCGTTGAGAAAGCATATGCCACCACTGTGGTACTACTTCTTTGGGTTGATGACTCAGTGCATGAGTCAAAAGTCAGGAAGCTTTGACCAATGCTCAGATTTTGAGCTCAAGCTTGGTCATGGGTTATTGTTCAACAGGAACATCGATTACGCCCTTGAAATTTATTTGAGGCTAAGGGAAATGGTGACTGCTAGAGTAAGAACCAACTTGATTCCATTTCCACGATTCTTAAGCCTGGTATTTGAAAGTGAACTGGGTGAAGCTTATCAGCAAATTGCTGATCAATCATTTGAGGTCCCAGTAAAACAAGGGGGCATGCCAAAGGATGTACCTGCTGCTCCATATGCTGAGTTGACACCAGCAATGAACGAGTATCTTGCTGCTCGTCGTGGAGCCACCCAATCGACTGCCTCTGGTTCTGCACCAGCTGAGGGGGAGGGTCCTCATCGAAAGCCAGCAACGCGAAGGAAGCAGCCAGCTACCTCAACTAGTACAGCCACCGTCTCATAAACTGGTAAAGCAGTAGTTGTATTAGAATCTAGTGCTCTCTGATCATAAAGAACAGCCCTAGTCTTATATACTGACTACCCAATTCTAGTGTTAGAATCCGTTGCTCATCTATTTCTTGGTAACAGGCAAACCTAAGCGTGCTAAAGCTGGCTCCAAGTGAACCACAGGGGAGATTGCACCAGTCTCAGCTGCTGCTCCTGCAAAGGATGTAGCTATGGAACCTGGTGCGTTTCTAGACCAAACAGCAGAACAATCTAACTTAATTGAAAATTTTTTAACTGCTGACTTGAAAAATGTTGAGGGAGTTAAAGGTATAACCCTGGCTCCCAAGCTGACTGGTTTTAAAACAGGTGTCAAGAAGAGTAGCAACCCATACTCTTCTAACCAGGCACTTCCATATTTTTCTGAAATGAACTTAATGCAATACTCTCTGCTGACAGTACAACCAGCAGAGAACATAACTGACCCCCAAAGTAGGCTTGAGCTGGGTCTTCATCATGTTGAACCAGCTCAGGTGACTGCACAGCCAGTATGTTACTCGGATACTGATAAGAGTCACACTCCTACATCATTACCAGCCAGATCTCTTACACTATCTGGGTCAACATGTGTTGCCAATGAGTCAGCAGAGTCACCGCTGTACTTACAGACACCTTCTTCTGTCTCATTTGAAGGGCTGACCAAATCACAAGTCTGTCCTCAGAGACCAAAAACAGATGCAATTGTTGAGTCAAATTTATTTGGTTCTACAGTTGCTAACATAACTTGTTCTATTGTTTCAGTTCTTAGCAGGGTAGATGAACAGGCAGAGGGGGAGCAAAATAAAGATGTTGTTATTCCTACTGGTGATATTGCTGCCTCTGCTACTGGTGTTGGTGCCACTGATTCTGTTACTGGTGGTGCTGATGCTGGTACTGTTGATTCTGCTGCTGCTGGTGTTACTGAGGAGTTGGCCACTACTACTGTTCCTCCTCAAACTCTCAGTACCACTACTTCCACTACTGAGCATGATGTGGAAGATGTTATCATAGAAGAACCTCCTGTTCTTGAGAAGGTTATTGACAATATTGTCAAGGATGTTCTTCTTGATGAACCTGTCACCCAGCCAAGAGTGGACTCTGCATTAATGTCTGATGAGCCTGCTGATTCTTCTGATTCTTCTACTATGGAATGTCAAGTTCTTATAGAATCTGCAGTTCGTCATCCTATTGGTCCAATTTTGGTTGCTACTGAACCAACTGTTGAGATGGAGTTTGAAACCATTCAGCCGAATGCAGCTAATGTTATTGTCATTCCTGGTTCTGATTCTGGTATTGTTACAGCTGATGCTAGTGCTAGTGCTACGTTTCCATCTGATTCTGCTATGGATGCTGGTACTAGTGCTACTTTTCCTTCTGATACTGGTGTACAGGTTGCTGATGTTAAGGATGCTGGTACCTCTGCTGACACAACTACAGATTCGACTAAGGCTCCTGTTACTGAGAAAAAAAAGCCATATGTTGTGCAGGTACCAGATCCAGATGAAGTTGTTCCTAACTTCATTTTCAAGGGAGCTTCAATCTCTCCCAAGATTGCTATGCTGGTCGATCAGCTGACCATTGATCCCGGATCTACAATAGTCTCAGCCAGCAGATTACCTCGTGAAGAGATGGTTGAGCTATTATCTCAGCTTGATAGACCAGCTAGAGAAGAAATTTATGAGAGGATAGCCCTGCTGGAGCAAATCAATGAACAGCCTTACTATCATGTTTTTGGTATGGCTCCAGCTGCTTCGCCATTTCCTGGTACATGGAGGCCTCTCAAGTTCGTCATCGATCCTACTACTGGTAAGTGTGTTATGCAAAATGTCCCTGATTCGCCAGTACCTTCTTCTTCCTCAGCTTCTTCCTCATCATCTTCTTCTGATGGGGATGCTGATGAAGGTACTGGTAAGGGCGAACCAGTCATTCTTGATAACGTGACTGGTTCCAAAGACAAACCAGTGGATCATATTGATGACAATGCTGATAATAATGCTGACAAGGATATCAGTGGTTCTAAGCCTTCGGGCGAAGGTAAAAACGATGGTGATCATGGTGATGTGTCAGCTCCTGAACTTCCACCTCCACCACCCCACGGTGATACTCCTCTGTTAGCTGGTGCTGACCAACCTTCAACCTCTGCATACTTAAAGTTCAATGCAGATGAGGTTGCTGATATTTCCACCTTTGCTGTCTATAAGACACTGCAAGGGATCACACCAAATTTGGAGGAAACTATTCGCAGAGCTATTGTTGATAGTGTCTCTGCTGCTGTCAGATCTGCTGGAGAGGCTGTTACAACTCCTATTGATCTTAAACTCCAGCAGGTGTGTGCTTTTGCTGATGTGGCAGTCGAAGCAATCACAAAGCATCACGAAGATGAAGAGGAGCTTGAAAGGCGAATTATCTCTCACAATGAGTACTGTGAAAATATCACCCGACTCCAAGCTGATTTGGATGCTGCTAACCGCAGAAATACTTTCTTAAATGAGGAGAACAGGGTGTTACATGAGAGACTGGAATCGCAGGAAGCTCAAATGGCTAACATGATTCCTGCTGCTGCCTATGTTCAGATGGTTGAAAACATGCAATGAATGGCTGCTTTGCAAGGTGATGTTCGAGCCATCGTTGAACAAATGGCTATGGGTGTAGCCAGGAATGAAGTTAGATCCTCTAATCTTCTGCTAAGATAATTTGGTGTGGATCCTGGTGCCCATCTTACTCCAGAGGTTGCTGAGTGGAACAATTTTGCCTTCTCTGCTCCTCAGTCAGACAGTGATCTTGATGCTACTGTCTCCCCTACTATTCACCCTACTGCCCGTGCTGATGACAAAAAGGGGGAGAAAAAGTCCAAAAAGAAATCTAAAAAGAGAAAACAGTCTGAGGGGGAGCATGAACATGAAAAGGCTCCTAAACATCCCAGGAGAGATGGAGATGGTGATGGTGATGGTCAAGACACTGGCCCTAAGCCCAGCAACGCTCATACTGAAGCTGGTGGTGCACAGGCAACTAGTGGTACTCAACCCAGTGTGTCTGCCACACCAGTGGATGATATTGGTTCTGGCAGTAAGCCCAGTGATGTTTCTGGTATGGCTGTAGCTGAAGCTTTTGTGCTGTCTCAATCTATTGAACGTAAAATGAAGAGGAAGTTAGAGAGACATCAAAAGCGACAGCAGGAACTAGATGATGCCTTCAATGCCAAGTTTGAGGCCTTTGCTGAACTTAAACGTCGTAAGATTATGCACAGAAGATGGCTGAGTCCAAAAGCAATGGCAATCGATGATGACCTGACTGCCTTTGATAAACACAGAAAAGAGGCAAGAAAAAGAAATGCCAAGTTCATGGTCAAATACGACAAACAGAGGGCAAAGCTGTATGCACAGAGAGCAGAAAGAATCAGGAACATGACTCCTGCTGAGATGAAGGATTACCTTGATTCTACTGAGTCAACTGGTGGAGTTAGAGCTGATATTTTCATGAAATGGTTTGATGCTATGTTAGAAGCCAGCTCTACTCCTCAACCAGCATCTGCTGCTCAGCCAGCTACACAACAAACACAGCCAACAGAAACAATCATCCTTGATGATGATGATGTTATTAGTCAGGGGGAGCATCTTGCTATTGTTCCTTACCTGCCTCCTATTCAACCAGTATCGACACAAGAACCATCAGCTGAACCCAGGCCTATTGACAAACACAGGGTGAAATCTGCTCCTAGGGACAATCAGCCCCTGAGGAAAGGACCCCTATTCGAGGCAGCTGATGAAGGTACTGAAGTGGTTGAGCCAGCTGATACTAATCAGTCAGCTGGCGTTGAAGACACAGCAAGGAGTGCTGTGATAGAAGACCCAGCCAGAAGTGTGCTGCTGGGTAGTACAAGTGTTGAAGACCCAGCAAAGTCGGTTGAGCTGGGTGCTAAACAAGTAGATGATGAAACGGTTGATCCTGCTAACTTCACAGTCTGGGGAAGAGACGGCCAAACATTTGTTCTATCTCCTCCTCCTCCCCAGATTCAAGCTTACTTTGACAGAACACGGGATAACCGGGTCAATCAGCATCCAGTTAGTTCATCTGGCAGCTATGAATCATCTATGTATCCTCCATCTTCCCCAAGGGTTCATGACAAACATATCACTTGGGAAGATGACTCAGTAACCCATGGTGAGCCGAACATCAGAAAAATGAACCCAGATGAAAGAGAAGCCTACAGACTTCAGATCACTGTTCCAGAGCTGCTTGAACAAAGACAAATTGAGCTTAATGAAAGAATTCGTCAAGTCAGGCTGCTGCATCATCCTCTTGATCAGCCACACTATATTGCTGCACTAACCCATGGCATTGAAATTAGGGTGTACTTGAATAACAGTGGTCTCAGGCTCTCCACTACTGATGAAAGAATTCATTTTGAAGATGCTCTCCAGCTGGGTATGGATATAAGGGAGTATTGTGCTGCCCTTAGTACTGAAGAGGGTAGAAAGATGGTTGAAGCAGTAAGATCCCTGAACATTTCTTATGATGATTATCTGTTGGGTTTAGCTGCTGAAAGGGAAGCCAGAGAAGCTGCTGATGCTGAACTTGCTGAACGATCAAGGCTTCAGGATATTGAAGACAGATTGGCTGCTGACAGAAAGCAACAGGCTGAGTCCCTTAAACTAGCCAAAGCCATTGTCAAAGAACAGGATAAGGTTTTTGATAAGATAGAAGCTGCTGAGAAAGTACCTACCACTGCTCCTATAGTACCTGATCACAATATTGAGTTTCCTGATACTTATTATAAGAGCAGGTATGGTAATGTGATGAATAGAAGATCTAATCCCTGCAGAATTATCAAGGTAAACAGAGGGACAAAAAGGGCTTTCAATGTTGTCAGGGATAACAATGTTCAAGAAAGGATTAGTTTTGATGACTTAAGAACTCTTGGATTCAGTGAATGGATAGAAATCTTGGAGTATTTCATTGGTAAAGGTGAGAGTGCTATCAAGAGTGCTCTTAAGACTGAACTCCAACAGCTGTTCAAGAAGGCAACTAAGTTTGGGAATGCACCAGTAGTTGATGTTGATGAATTTCTTGCTCAAAAGCCTAAAGGGAAGCAACCTACTGGTGAAGGACCAACTGGGAGAAGCCGAATTGTTCTACCTCCTTTCATCCCTGTTTATGACCCTGCTGAATTACCTCTCCTGTTCCCTGAAGCCTGGAAGATTAAACAAGAGGAGCTATCTGATGAAGAAAGAGAAAGAGAAAGGGATAAAGATAGATAGTCTCCTATGTGCTTAACTTGTATCTTTTGTAATTTACTTTTCATTACGAATTATCTTGTAATTATTGTATATATCTGATGTAATGAAAGTAAAGTGAGTTTATCATATCAAATTATAAGATATAGATAACTTAGCAAAAGATCCCAAAACAAACTTAAAGGGACGAATTTACTGTCTACTCTCACTAGGTCCCTAAGTGCTGGCTTTAGTGTTTTCTCTTCAAGTCATAGGTTTTGTCATCATCAAATAGGGGGAGATTGTTGAGTCCCCAAAATAATTAAGGATTTAATTATGACAAAACAATATTTATTTGCACTAAAGTGTTATGTGCAGCCAGCACAAGTTTGTTTATGTATAGTCAGCTAATATAGCTGTGTCGAGTGTTTACTATGCTGCCTAGTCTATCAGCACAAGGTAGAAATGTATTCTTCGAATCAGCACAGGATGTGCACCCAGCAAATCAAGAATATCAAGTGACTCATCATATGAAGGACCAGTAAGTCTGGATATCAGCATACAACACAAGACAGCCATGCTCCATTACAAGCATGATAAGTTTCCCTGAGTGGTCTACAACAAATATACTATTCAACAGAAGTCGAAGACAAAGTTGAACAGAGAAGGACAAGCGTCGGCGGCTGACAAGTGACCTTACAAGACCGCATGGGAATGCAGAAGTTTAACTTATGTGCAGACATAAGTTATCCGTTGTCAACACCTAGGGAACACAATATTCTATTTGTTTAATCAAATAGTGGTGCCAAACCGAATTGGGGTGTTCCTGCAAATAGCTACTAAAGAGGAAAGAAAGGGAGCACGCCTCCTTACACAATTGTCCCCTCAAGTACAGACATCCTATGTACTAGTGGACAATAGATCAATTACACGGTTAATAGAACTACTATATATATTGTTGTATCCACTATTGTAAAAACTAGTGGTGTGGGTTTATCTGTTAGAGTCCAAACCGTGTAATAGCTTTAGTTTATCTCTTAGCTATAATCTAGGTAATCTGTATCAACCAACTATCATTTCTGCCAAGGATAGTTGTGATTCTTTCTGATTTAATCAATAAAGAATAACCGTTGAAAATTACCTGTGACTCTATCTTATTTACTACAGAATACTAAACGTGTTTAACTGACTAGTTAATTAAGAAAAGAATTGTATTCACCCCCCCTCTACAATACTCCTGTTGTTATTAAGGGACCAACACTAAGTTTTCAAAGTGTGCATTTTGGTTGGAAGAAGTTCAATTCCTCGGTCACATAGTGAACAAAGAAGGTATCCAGGTGGACCCGGCAAAGATCGAAACCGTTGAAAAGTGGGAAACCCCAAAAACTCCGAAGCATATACGTCAATTTTTAGGATTGGCTGGTTACTACAGAAGATTCATCCAAGATTTCTCCAAAATAGCAAAACCCTTAACTGCATTAACGCATAAAGGGAAGAAATTTGAATGGAAGGATGAACAAGAGAAGGCGTTTCAGTTATTGAAGAAAAAGCTAACTACGGCACCTATATTGTCATTGCCTGATGAGAATGATGATTTTGTGATTTATTGTGACGCATCAAAACAAGGTCTCAGTTGTGTATTAATGCAATGAACGAAGGTGATTGCTTATGCGTCTAGACAATTGAAGATTCACGAGCAAAATTATTCAACTCACGATTTGGAATTGGGTGCTATTGTTTTTGCATTAAAGACTTGGAGGCATTATTTATATGGGGTCAAAAGTATTATATATACCGACTACAAAAGTCTCCAACATATATTTAATCAGAAGCAACTGAATATGAGACAACGCATGTGGATTGAACTATTGAATGACTATGATTTTGAGATTCGATACCACCCTGGGAAGGCGAATGTGGTAGCCGACGCTTTGAGTAGAAAGGACGGAGAACCTATACGGGTAAAAGCTATGAATATAATTATTCATACTAACCTTACTACTCAAATAAAGGAGGCGCAACAGGGGGTTGTAAAAGAAGGAAAGTTGAAGAATGAGATACCTAAAGGATCAGAGAAACATCTTAATATTCGGGAAGACGGAACCCGATATAGGGCTGATAGAATTTGGGTACCAAGGTTTAGAGATGTGAGAGAAATGGTACTTAAAGAAGCACATAAAACCAGATATTCAATACATCCCAGAGCGGGGAAGATGTATAAAGATCTCAAGAAACACTTTTGGTGGCCGGGTATGAAAACCGATATTGCTAAATATGTAGGAGAATGTTTGATGTGTTCTAAGGTCAAAGCTGAACATCAGAAACCATCAGGTCTACTACAACAACCTGAAATCCCGGAATGGAAATGGGAAAATATTACCATGGATTTCATTACTAAATTGCCAAGGACTGCAAGTGGTTATGATACTATTTGGGTAACAGTTAATCGTCTCACCAAGTCAGCACACTTCTTGCCAATGATAGAAGATGACAAAATGGAGAAGTTGGCGTGATTGTATTTGAAGGAGGTTGTCTCCAGACATTGAATACCTGTCTCTATTATCTCAGATAGGGATGGTAGATTTGTTTCAAGGTTATGGCAGACGTTGCAACAAGCATTGGGGACTCGTCTAGACATGAGTACTGCCTATCATCCACAAACTGATGGGCAGAGTAAAAGGACGATACAAACGCTTGAAGACATGCTACGAGCATGTGTTATTAATTTCGGAAACAGTTGGGATCGACACCTACCGTTAGCAGAATTTTCCTACAACAACAGTTATCATTCTAGTATTGAGATGGCGCCGTTTGAGGCACTTTATGGTAGAAAGTGCAGGTCTCCGATTTGTTGGAATGAAGTGGGGGATAGACAGATTACGGGTCCGGAGATAATACAAGAAACTACCGAGAAAATCATCCAAATTCAACAACGATTGAAAACAGCCCAGAGTCGACAAAAGAGCTACGCGGACAATAAAAGAAAAGATATAGAGTTTGAAATTGGAGAAATGGTCATGCTTAAGGTTTCACCTTGGAAAGGCGTTGTTCGATTTGGTAAACGGGGGAAACTAAATCCAAGGTACATTGGACCATTCAAGATTATAGATCGTGTTGGACCAGTTGCTTACCAACTGGAGCTACCTCAACAACTCGTAGCTGTACATAACACTTTCTACGTCTCGAATTTGAAGAAATGTTTTGCTAAAGAAGATCTCACTATTCTGTTAGACGAAATCCAAATCAATGAAAAACTTCAATTCATTGAAGAACATGTCGAAATAATGGATCGTGAGGTTAAGTGACTTAAGCAAAACAAGATACCGATTGTTAAGGTTCGATGGAATGCTCGTAGAGGACCCGAGTTCACCTGGGAACAAGAAGATCAGATGAAGAAGAAACACCCGCATTTATTTCCAGAAGATACGTCAACACCTCCAACTGCTTAAAATTTCGGGACGAAATTTATTTAACGGGTAGGTACTGTAGTGACCCGAACTTTTCCATGTTTATATATATTAAATGAAATTGATATTTATATGATTAAGTGTTTCCAACATGTTAAGCAATCAAACTTGTTAAGACTTGATTAATTGAAATAGGTTTTATATAGACAATTGACCACCCAAGTTGACCGGTGATTCACGAACGTTAAAATTTGTAAAAACTATATGATGTCATATATATGGATATATATATAGTTAACATGGTATTATGATAAGTAAACATATCATTAAGTATATTAACAATGAACTACATATGTAAAAATAAGACTACTAACTTAATGATTTCGAAACGAGACATATATGTAACAATTATCGTTGTAACGACATTTAACTGTATATATATCATACTAAGATATATTATATATCATAATATCATGATAATGTAACAATTTAAAATCTCATTTGATATAATAAACAATGGGTTAACAACATTTAACAAGATCGTTAACCTAAAGGTTTCAAAACAACATTTACATGTAACGACTAACGATGACTTAACGACTCAGTTAAAATGTATATACATGTAGTGTTTTAATATGTATTCATACACTTTTGAAAGACTTCAAGACACTTATCAAAATACTTCTACTTAACAAAAATACTTACAATTACATCCTCGTTCAGTTTCATCAACAATTCTACTCGTATGCACCCGTATTCGTACTCGAACAATACACAGCTTTTAGATGTATGTACTATTGGTATATACACTCTAATTATTAGCTCTTAGCAGCCTATGTGAGTCACCTAACACATGTGGGAACCATCATTTGGCAACTAGCATGAAATATCTCATAAAATTACAAAAATATGAGTAATCATTCATGACTTATTTACATGAAAACAAAATTACATATCCTTTATATCTAATCCATATACCAACGACCAAAAACACCTACAAACACTTTCATTCTTTAATTTTCTTCATCTAATTGATCTCTCTCAAGTTCCATCTTCAAGTTCTAAGTGTTCTTCATAAATTCCATAAGTATTTCATAAAAATCAAGAATACTTCCAAGTTTGCAAGTCTACTTCCAAGCTTTCTAATCCATTCCAAGTAATCATCTAAGATCAAGGAATCTTTGTTATTTATAGTAGTTTATCTTTCTAATTCAAGGTAATATTCATATTCAAACTTTGATTCAGTTTCTACAACTATAACAATCTTATTTCGAGTGAAAATCTTACTTGAACTGTTTTCGTGTCATGATTCTGCTTCAAGAACTTTCAAGCCATCCAAGGATCCTTTGAAGCTAGATCTATTTTTTTCATTTCCAGTAGTTTTATCCAGAAAACTTGAGGTAGTAATGATGCTCATAACATCATTCGATTCATACATATAAAGCTATCTTATTCGAAGGTTTAAACTTGTAATCACTAGAACATAGTTTAGTTAATTCTAAACTTGTTTGAAAACAAAAGTTAATCCTTCTAACTTGACTTTTAAAATCAACTAAATGCATGTTCTATATCTATATGATATGCTAACTTAATGATTTAAAACCTAAAAACACGATGAACACCATAAAATCGGATATACGCCATCGTAGTGAAACCGGGGGCTGTTTTGGTTTGGATAATTAAAAACTATGATAAACTTTGATTTAAAAGTTGATCTTTTGGGAAAATGATTTTTCATATGAACATGAAACTATATCCAAAAATCAAGGTTAAACTCAAAGTGGAAGTATGTTTTCTAAAATGGTCATCTAGACGTCGTTCTTTCGACCGAAATGACTACCTTTACAAAAACGACTTGTAACTTATATTTCCGACTATAAACCTATACTTTTTCTGTTTAGATTCATAAAATAGAGTTCAATATGAAACCATAGCAATTTTATTCACTCAAAACGGATTTAAAATGAAGAAGTTATGGGTAAAACAAGATTGGATATTTTTAATCTTTTTAGCTACGGGAAATGTTTAACAAATCTATACAAATCATATCCTAGCTAACTTATATTGTTTTATACATGTATTCTAATATATTATGTAATCTTGGGATACCATAGACACGTATGCAAATATTTTGACATATCATATCGACCCATGTATATATATTATTCGGAACAATCATAGACACTCTATATGCAGTAATGTTGGAGTTAGCTATACAGGGTTGAGGTTGATTCCAAAAATATATATACTTTGAGTTGTGATCTAGCCTGAGACGTGTATACACTGGGTCATGGATTGATTCAAGATAATATATATATCGATTTATTTCTGTACATCTAACTGTGGACAACTAGTTGTAGGTTACTAACGAGGACAGCTGACTTAATACACTCAAATCTTTAAAACATAATAAAAATGGTTGTAATTATATTTTGATCATACTTTGATATATATGTACATATTTGTATAGGTTCGTGAATCGATCCGTGGCCAAGTCTTATTTCCGAGGAAGGAAATATCTGCGAAAGTGAGTTATAGTCCCACTTTTAAAATCTAATATTTTTGGGATGAGAATACATGCAGGTTTTATAAATGATTTACAAAATAGACACAAGTACGTGAAACTACATTCTGTGGTTGAATTATCGAAATCGAATATGCCCCTTTTTATTAAGTCTGGTAATCTAAGAATTAGGGAACAGACACCCTAATTGACGCGAATCCTAAAGATAGATCTATTGGGCCTAACATGAAATGCCCCGTCCTAACCCATCTGGACGAAGTCTTCAACAGTTGGTCCCATTGCGAGGTTCTGACCTCTATATGCCATGAACGACTCCATGTAATATGAGCAAACGCACAGCGAAAGATTTCTTTCATACCTGAGAATAAACATGCTTTCAAGTGTCAACCAAAAGGTTGGTGAGTTCATAGGTTTATCTTAAAACAATAAAATTCATCATTTTGATAGACCACAAAATTTAAAAGCTGCATGGTACAAATGGGCCCGAATCCTATACCCACCTGTAATGTACATGCTATATCTTTTAAATACAGTACATCTTTCTCGTGTACGAAACCATTTTCATAAATCATAGTAACCGTACACATATTTTGTGCACAAAAATAACATACACATAACCTGTGTATAAAATCATTCTCTCGATATATAACATTCATATCAATTGGTGGCAATTATCATGTCCACATAATTCAATGGTGGCAATTATCTTGTCCACATAATTCAATGGTGGCAATTATCATGTCCACATAATTCAATGGTGGCAATTATCATGTCCACATAATTCAATAATAATTCACAGAACTTCTGTCTGCATAATAATTCATTCGAGGAATGTTTTGCTTGTGTCTATCTCGTCAAACATTTATAAAAGCATTTCATGTATTCGTAGTTCAAAATATATTTCAAAATCATTTAATAAAGCAGTTGTAAAAACAGCGCATGTATTCTCAGTCCCAAAAATGTAAAGAGTAAAAGGGAGCAAATGAAACTCACCATTCTGTATTTTGTAGTAAAAATACATATAACGATATTGAACAAAAGTAGGATTGACCTCGGATTCACGAACCTATATCATGTATATATATTAACACATTATAATTCAACTAAGTTTATATATATTCTGTTATGTATTAAGATTAATTTTCTTATATATGATTTCATTAATACTTATATTATTTTGTAATATTTATTTGATATAAAATTTAGTTAACGTGATAATATTATATAAGTTAAAACATAATATTATGTGATATTAGTATACTTAGGTAATAAATATATTTTTTATATATTTTCTCCTGTTTGCGATATGTTAATTATAATCATACTAAAATAAGGCTAATAATAGTTATAACATTAATGATAACAATAATGATAGTAATAATAATAATTTTAATAAAAATGATAAGTTTTCTAATAATGATAATAATAGTAAAAAAATACTTTTAATAAAATGGTACTAATAATAATATTAATAATAATTATGATAATAATAATAATGATAATAATTAACAATAATAATAATAATGATAATGAACAAGTAACTACCTCAAAGAATTAGGCTCCTAAAAAGTAATGCCTCAGTCAAGACTCGAACCCGCGACCTCTAGCTTAAACCACAACACTCCTAACCATTCTTCCGTCTGTTTTCTTTCTGATTAATATCTTAAACTAAATCTTCATAACTCGTTTCAGTTTCTACTTCTTCATAACGTTTGGCCCAACAGAAAACAATTAAGGCCCAACATGGAAAACGTAATATAAGCCCACAGTCAAATCACAAGAACTCAGAAAAAAAATATAAATTCAGTTGCCTATGTCCAGTTTCGAACTTGGGACCTCTTGAATAACACAAACATCCCAAACCACCTCTCTACTCTATCATATCTGTTTTATATTCACTGAAATAAAAATATAACTTATGTATTAAACTGCATCTTCGTCAACCATCATCATAAATCATGTAATTCTTGATCGTGATTGATTATCTATTTATATCACCGAGTAATCATCATCAATACCATATCAAATTATAATCATCTTCATACGTTCGTATACATACTGTAATTCATCATCATCATTCTCACATAAAATCATAAACGAAACCTTCTTCTTTATAATGTGTCATGATACCATCATCATCCAATATCATCTCGTTCGGCCAGGAGTAGGAAACAGAAAAGTATAGCTGCAACAGCAGTGGTTCGACAGGTAGCAAAGGCTAGTGCTATTTTAAAAAAAAATCTTGAATTGAGTGTTAAATGGGCTTCGAGCAACAATAGACTATCCGGTATAGCAGCAGCCCAATTAACAGGAAATCGGATCACAACCTAGTTAAATATCACGGCCCAACCTAATTATGAATTTAGTATCGTAAATTAATTAGGGTGGATATAAGTCTATGGTTTTCAAAAGAACAGACACGTAGCAGGAAACAAAACAAATCGCGATTTAATCAAGCAGCTGGAGGGTTTCTTTAATCACAAGTGGGATTGCTTGTGGGGTATTTGTCGGCTGTAATGGAAAAAGAAGATATGAGAAAAGAATACGCCAACGAATCCTCTTCCTGCTTTATCATATTTTATTATACACCTCACCCTCATCATTCATATCACTTTAATACTGAACGCCACTTTCTTAAAGATTAAATTTGTCGGCCATCATATAAGAAAAGGAATTTAAATACGCCAGCTAGTGTTCCCATTATGAGTATTGTTATCAAAATTTGGTGAGTAAATTCCATATCTCCTTCACGGCATTGTTGTCATAAGAAACAGAAATAAAATTTACAGTAATTCGTTTTGTGTTTGAGGAGAGAGAGATAAGGTGGACGATGGCGGTTGTGCTGCAAAAATATGATTTGTTAAGGTGGTTCGTGGTGGTTCTTCTCAACGGTTGTGATGGTGTAGTTTGAGGTGTGATTTTAGAGTGAAGCAAGAAACAAGAGTTATATATACATCACTGTAAGAAAAATATTGGAAGAGAGAAAGAAGAAAGAGTATGTGGCGGTTTGATCAAATAACAATGGATGATAGATGGATGGGTGTTTGGAACGAATCGTGTATATGTAATGAATCATGTACATGTGGGTTAATGGTTGGGTTTTGTTTTGAGGTACGCAATGGTAACAGCAAACATGAAATATCGAATGAGGTGGTGTTCGATTGTACAAAGTAATGAAGAAAAGAAATATTAAGAAAGGTATGTACGAAAATTTGGTTGGTGGGTTTGGGTTGTTTTAAGTTTGTTTTTCTTTATATCTATAAGTGTATATGTAATTGTATAGATAGATTGCAAGAGTAATAATCACTTTAAGTGAGATGCGATGTCAACAGAGATATTCGAGTCAAGGAGAAACAAACAAGAAATGAAATAATGCAGATAGTGAAGTGTATCCGATTCGTACGATTGCTATTGATATCGAACGACTTAATTTGATCGAGTTTGTATTGTTGTTTAGTGATGGACAGGATAGTTGCAGTAGTTTTTGGTCTTCTTTCATGAGTTGCAGTCGAAGATATATATAAAGTGAATGAAGAATTGATGTAATAATGTATTTGATCACAATTGATTGTGTTTGGTAATTGAAATCGACCTGTAATCTATTGGCGACATATATAATCAAAATCAGAAGAAAGAACCAAAAATTTAGAATATAAAAAGGTAGATTAGGACTGGGACGTACAACAGATTTTGGTTGTATGTGTTGAGTGGATTCGAATGGTAATAAGTTTAGAGACAGAAACAAGAATCACCAACAGTTATGATTGAGATGGACATGATTGAGATGGACAACGGAATTAATACTAGTAGTAATTAAAAAATTGTAATTATATTAACAATCATCTAAATTAGTAATAATAATAGAAATAATAATAATATTAATAATAATATCATTAATACTAATAATAACAATAATTATATTAATAATAGATATAATAATAATGGTAATAAAAATAATATGATAACATTAACAATATTGGTATAATAATAATACTAATAATAATGTTATTATTAGTTTAGTAAATCACATGTTTCAAATTTTATATTAAGATTTAATATTAATAATTATATTAATAATAGAATAATAATGATATTATATATCAACTATATTTTAACTTGTTATTAAAATTGATATTACATATTATTATATATATTAATACATTTAAACATATACGTATCTATTTACAACTTGTGGTTCGTGAATCGTCGGAAATAGTCTAAGGGTAATTAACTACATGAATATAGTTTCAAAATTTTCGAGGCTCAACATTACATACTTTGCTTATCGTGTCGAAGTCATATAAAGATTAAGTTTAAATTTGGTCGAAAATCTCCGGGTCGTCACATAACAAACCCCATCCAAAGTACCGGATGCTTTAGTACTTCGAAATTTATATCATATCCGAAGGGTGTCCCGGAATGATGGGGATATTCTTATATATGCATCTTGTTAATGTCGATTACCAGGTGTTCACCATATGAATGATTTTTATCTCTATGTATGGGATGTGTATTGAAATATGAAATCTTGGGGTCTATTGTTACGATTTGATATATATAGGTTAAACCTATAACTCACCAACATTTTTGTTGACGTTTAAAGCATGTTTATTCTCAGGTGAATATTAAGAGCTTCCGCTGTTGCATACTAAAATAAGGACAAGATTTGGAGTCCATGTTTGTATGATATTGTGTAAAAACTGCATTCAAGAAACATATGTCGATGTAATATATTTCTATTGTAAACCATTATGTAATGGTTGTGTGTAAACAGTATATTTTAGATTATCATTATTTGATAATCTACGTAATGTTTTTTTTTAAAAACCTTTATTGATAAAATAAAGGTTATGGTTGTTTTAAAAATGAATGCAGTTTTTGAAAAACGTCTCATATAGAGGTCAAAACCTCGCAACGAAATCAATTAATATGGAACGTTTATAATCAATATGAACGGGACATTTCACATACTCACTTGTAAATTACTTCATCTGTTTGAAATAACAGATACATAATCTTAATCATATTCAAAATCGTTTAAATCATTTGAAAACAGGGTTTATAGTGTTCCTTATAACTAACTGCTATTAACTTATCTCCGTTTGTTTGAATTACAGGAGGGCAGATTGATTATTCTATGTTGATCAATATTAATGTGTTAAACCTAACTGTTGCATAATACAAAGACAGACACACATCTCATACACAAAACTCAATTCACGTATAGTCTTCCATATTAAACAAATTTTAACATCTTTAATCCAATATGAATCGACTCACTGATGTTCCTACGTACACTATATGGACTGAATATGCAAGCGTGGAAACACCTACTTTGGTGATTTTGCCTTTTGTGGTTTTGCCTTTTGGTGATTTTCAAACCGATACCCGGCCTGCTCTTGTTGGACTGTCGGTTTCCGCGGTTTGAAGGTTTTGTTACCACAAACTACATACAAGATACGAGTACGAGTAAATAACAAAAAGCATAGTCGGTGATCGCCAAGGTAAAACCCATCTTCGTCTTTGCTGTTTGAACATACCAATCACATAGCATCCCTTCACTCTTAATCCAACACCAACAACATCATCTAACCCTAAAACACATCATAATTTCAACCAAAAAGTATGCCCTTTTTTTAAATTCAAATCACCCCCAAAAAAGAATGTTTTTTGGGGCCGTTCAATTAGGATTAATGGCAGCTTGTGTAGTCTTGTTTGTTCCAATGGGTATGGCAGGTTGGCATCTCAGCCGTAATAAAGTTTTATTCTTTAGTGGTGCCCTCTTTATATCTCTTGCTGTATGTATACATCTAATTCCTTACTTCCCTTCATTTTTCCCCCAAACCCCATCTGTTATATCTATCAATCAAGATCTTACTACTACTAATTCATGCATTTCTACTGTAAATGATGTAACTTTTTACTCTAATTTTGATGGGTTTTCATGGAATTGGGATAATAGTTCAAGATCTTCAGGATTAAATGATTGTGATTTCCAGAAACTGGGTCGGGTTGATGTTTTGGATCTGTTAAATGGGTCATGGGTTGTTGTGACTGGTGATTCACAAGCTAGGTTGTTTGTTGTGTCTTTATTGGATTTGGTTTTAGGTTCTGATGAAATGGAAAAAATTCATGAGGATTTGTTTAAAAGGCATAGTGATCATCATATTGTTGTTATTGAAATTGGATTAAAGTTGGATTTCATTTGGTCACCATATGTTACGAATTTGACCGATCTTGTTATCGAATTTAAGCGAAATAATACTTACCCTGATGTGTTAGTGATGGGTTCAGGGTTATGGCATATGTTACATTTTACGAATTATTCGAATTACGGTTCTTCATTACGAGTGTTGAGGGATTCTTTGGTTCAGTTACTTCCGGTTTCTAATTCGGACGATGATGACGTGGGACAGGATCCAGCTCGGGTGATGCATATGTTTTGGTTAGGTATGCCAACGTTGATTAACAGGTTGTTGAATACAGAAGAGAAACAGGTCAAAATGACCCGTGAGATGTGTAATGCGTATGATCAAGAGCTTTATAAAAGCAAACTCTTGAAGCAAAATGGCGGGTCGTTTTTCTTGTTGGATGTTGAGATGTTAAGTAATAGATGCGGAGTTGAGTGTTCATTAGACGGAATGCATTATAATGATGTGGTTTATGAAGCTACGGTTCATGTTATGCTTAATGCATTGCTTATTGAGTCTCATCAAAAGCTATGATATTGGATCAGTGGATAATTGTTGGTCCCATGTTGATGCAGAAAACTCTTGTTTTGGGTTAGTTTTTGTAGAGTAGAAATGTTTTGAAATTTTCAGATGCGTATAGAGTTTTATATTTCTTTAGTAAGCATCGATACTGTAGGTTCGCACCAATTGTATTTTTGTATAACATATTTTAATTTCCAAAAGTAATGAAATTTTGCTTCTACATATCTATGAATTTTTTACTTTACTGTTATAGAAATCTATATCTATATATCTTTTTATGTAAGACCATCCTAGAAGGAATCTAAATTTGATTTGAAGTGCAATATATATTTTGGTCCTGAATCAATACATTTTATAGATTTCGAGCATCTGCAGGCCATCGGTAGTAAGGTAATACTATTTTCTTTCTTATAACGGCCCCGTTTGGCTCACAGAATTCAATGGGATTCCGTGAGCCAAACAGGCCTTAATGTTTTCATTAATACTTTAAGGATGACACATATTCAAGTTGCTCAACAATTTCTTGTGTTACATATATGTCTATGTATTCAGCAAGATCAGGCCATTACTTCACTCTTTTGCCCTGCTCTTTTGTTATCAACATCATCATCTGCTTTTGGTTATTAACATCATCATCATCATCAATGAGAAATTTGCTTTCGGGACTTCATATGAGTTTGCTGCATTAGAGTGTCATGAAGTTAAAATTGTTGCTTCATTCATTCAGTCTAATATACGTAGTATCTATTATCAATACATGTATGCATCTGTTTGAGTATAAGCATATTTCATTCAGTCTTATCCACTAGGTTATTCACTGGTTACGGGCATAGTTTAATAAGGATGCTAATGCTAATTTGGCACTTTATGTCTCTTGTCAAATTTAAAGTTGATGGCTTAATGCAATTTCATTTTTCTTTTTCATTACATTACATCGAAGAAGATTATACATGATAACCTTGTGCAAACACTTGACTAGTTCGTATGTGAGCCAAGGTTGTAAAAGCCGCTAATTGGGGATTAATCTGCCAAGACTTTGTAGGTATTAATCGATCAAACAACAATAACAAAACTCAATCCCACAAAAGTGAGGTATGAGAAATGTAAGATGTATACAATTCTTCTCCTATTTTAGAATAAAGTGGAGTTTAATTGGATACTACTTTTTTACCTGTAAATAATAAAGTTCAAAATTATATGTGTAAATGAGTTGTAATCTCTTGAATCCAATAATTTACTTGAAATTCAACGGACCAATCAGAGCGCGACATGTGGCGCGACAATCACATGTGTTTGAAAAAAAAAAAATTAAAAAAAAATTATTTTTGAATCTCAACTTAGAAGTTGAATTCATTTGAAAATTCCTTATGTGTAAATATAAAAGATAAATATTCATTTTTAGATTTTCTTTTAATCACATGTAATTGTCGCGTCACATGTCGCATTCTGATTGGTCCCTTTAATCTTAACTTAAAAGTTAAATTCATTTGAATATTTATTATGTGTAAATATAAAAGATAAAGGTAAACATTGGCATAGTTGTGTATAAACATAAACTAATTGGAAAGAGGCTGGAATAATTTTGTTTGTAATCGTGTATGTTGGTTTTGCTATGCGTGCGTTTAGTGAAAATAGTGACCCAATAATAGACTCAAAACCCTAGTTTTAAGTCGGTGAATTGTTGATAAAGTTTTACTTTGACCAATGTTGACTTGACCGATTAATCCCAATTATTGGAGAAAAATTTGCATCGGGAATCTTAATTCCGATTTTTACAATACTCATGTGAGCCATGAAAAGACTTGAAACCTGTCAAAATTATACCCCAAATAGCTCTAACAATAAAATAGCATGGTTCCTCCTGTTATCATCAGACAGAATGGATCATGTAACTGTGTACAAGCCATATTTGCATTTTGCGGTAACACCAAACTTACGCCAGTACCGACAAAACAGGTCAATCTAAAGATTAATTTATACAAATAAGGATATTGTAAATCTGGTAAAAACCAGATGTCTCAAGACGCATTTTCGACCTTCCAGTGTCACACCATTTTAAATCTTAACAAGTGTCGAAAACGCATCCTGCAAAAAAGACTACTCTCTCTATGCTTGAAGTAGCGTATACGTAATTAGCTGTTATCATGATTGAAACTGCTTGCCCTCAAAGCTCTGTCCATAACTCCAATCATTAGGAGCAACATTATAAGATGTAACAGTTAACCCATCACTACTTGTGACTTCAAAAGAAATCGGTTGACTTTTGAGGTCAGCGTTTATATGCCAATTTTGTCCCCAATTTCTGTTCATAGGAAGCCACCCAGTTCTCGAACCTTTAATCTTGACGGCCAATACATCCCCTGCACCAGCAACATTGTTGATCAACACTGATATAAATACGCCAGCTCCGTCGATAGTGAAACGAATCCCTCCTTCCTTTCTGCATTTTATCCTGTCAACAAAGAATCACCATTTTAGAAAAAAATTATAAAATATTGAAAACCAACATCCACCTACATGAGCATAATCACTAATCAAGTCCCAACATAAATTGAATCAAACAATTTAGTTACAATGGCATACTAGCACTAAATTCTGCTAGTGACATCAAACCAGTGAACAAGCCTTTAAATACTTGAGAGGCAAATTTTAGCTATGGTTTTTAGCAAGGTTTCAAAATTCGCTATTCGAGGATTAATCGGGGTGGACCTTGGAAAGAGTAATCACCAATTCGGGATTAACCGGGGATTAATCGGAATGTACTTTATTATACACTTAAATATTAAATTTTAAAAATTATGTGTAAATATAGAAGAAAACCATAAACATAAATATAAATAAATATAAACTTAAAAATAATTCTTTAAAATTGTTCATTTTGTTCAAAAACTCTAAAGTTTTAGTTTAAATTTATATTTATATTAAAAATTAAAATGTTGACCAATTTTGACTTACTGGATTTGATTACCAAATTCGACTTTGACCCATCAATCGACGTTGACCAATTAATTAAACGGATTTTGGAAAATCGGAACGGAATACGCTTAAAAATGAGTAATCGGGGATTAATCGGGTTTACAAGGTATCCAACTCGCTTTGCGAACCAGTTGATCTCTCACATGTGCATCAAAACCTTAAATCTCAATCACATTCAATTTCAATTTAAATTCAAAGTTCAATTCAAAGATACATTAAAACGCAATGATAATACACATCTTCTAAAAAAATAGCATCAAAACCTTATATCTCGATCAAATTCTAATTCAAATTCAAAGATACATTAAAACGCAATGATAATACACCATTTTTCTACAATCATAAATTTGTTCCACCAAAATTAAATTAAGGGTGGTGTTTTGTATACCACTAAAAATTAGTCTTACACCACTAAAACCACTAACAATACTTCAAGTACATTACAACTCTCTAATGCATAATTAGTAAAATGTGCGAGGTTTTCCACCTCAACTCAGACCTTATCTTGTGATTGTTCTAAATGCATGGTAGATTTTTGATTCCGTACAACTCAAACAAATCACCACCCATAAATCAAGCTAGTAATAAAACTAGTAGTATAAGATATAATAGTACCTGCGGTATTGAATGGGCATATTAGAAGCCTTCCAAATCGCAATCTTTTCAAAAATTTCAATCGGCAAAACAAAATGAGCATTGGGTGGATTACATTTACCACCACCATCACTCAAAAACCCATAATTGGGAGCACAAAAATTAGTCGCCGTCACAATAATCGAAGTTCCCGGAATACACCACCGGAGATCCTCAACACACCTCACCTCAAAACACGCGCCACAGATCTGTCCTTTCTCAAACAACACTGTGCTCAAACCAGCTGTTGCTTTCCCATACCCTGCTTTCTCTAAATCGCCGTACCCACACGCGCCGCCAACTACGTCGCGTGGGTCAGCCGCCGCGTAGTACGTTGCTCTTGCGGATCTCCATTCGGATACAAGCTCCGGTGAAGATGATTGATAGGGAGAGTGGGATGATACTACAAATGTGGTAGTGAAGAATGAGAGTATTAATGTTGGTGTGAATTTGAGTAATGACATTTTTGAGGTGCGTTTGCGTAAACTGTGAATTTGTATTGATTTTTTTTTTTCTTTTTTAAAGTGACGAGTGTTTTGATGCTTGCAACTTAGCTTTAGTTGTCAGGTTTATTGTTGTTATGCACCGATTTTAGACCAATCCCATGACTGTTTTTTATTACAGGCCACATCAGTTTTCTTTCTCCTCCTTCCTCACCACTTTCTCCACTCTCATAACACACCATTGTTAACTATGACATACTTTCTCACATTTTATTATTTATTTATTTGTATTTATTATTATTATTATTAAATTATAAATTGAAAATTCAAACTAAATAAATTTCAAATTAACTAATGATTAATGAATTAAAAACAACAACAATAACACCCAATCCCACAATGTGTAGGATATGGGAGAGGTGAGACATAAATCAATATGCATACATAGCCACATAATTTTAGTGAGTCCCACATAAAATAAATAAAATCCATCCAACTTTATCTTCTTCCTCTCCAACCCATCTCCTTCCATTGTTAACGGTTCCTCAACACTTACATTGTTAAAGAACTCCTATTTTTATAGTTAAAATAAAATAGAAATTAATTAAAAAACCAAAAAGTAAAAAAAAAAAAAAAACTCATCCTTGATTATGCTTGGGGAAGAAATTTTGAGGGTGAATTCGGTTTAAGTGCTCGAGGTCGGCCCAGGGAGAGGGGATTGCCATCGGCGCCCTCGAATGACATCTCAGATGGCGGCTGTGAGGGCTTGCCGATGGAATTGGTCTTATCATACATTTGAAATGATGCATTTGTATTTGTACTTCCTCCTATATTCCCACCATATAAATAGTCTACTATTCTATTTTAGACTGTCTTAAATTAATAGTTCATTTCAATATATCGATAAGAATTACAAGTTAAAGTTCTATTATGCCCTTAATGCATGTGAATATGATTAAAATATAAATAAAAAATAAAGGTAGAACTGAAAAATAAACAGAAATTACAATACTTTTATGACATATTTTTAAATTGTGTATTTTTTGTCTGTAGACTATTAATATGAGACGGGAGAAATATTTGTTATGGAGTATAAATAAAGTAAAAAAAGTAGACTTGGACTGATAATATTCTGGTATACTCCGTAACTAATGTTTATGTAGAAAAAATTACACGACTAGTTTACATTTTTCTCATACTACATACTACATACGGAGTATTTGAGATCTATCTTCTTTATCGACTCGGTTCATCATAGTGTTTATTATTATCCACGAACGCAGTGGACATAAGTCAGTCAAACTCATAACACCGCTGAGTTTGATGGATATATAGTAAGTCACCTAATTATCAATTGAAATCAAAGAGATTTCAATTGATTGTTTTGGCTATTTAACGATTAGCCGAATCAAAGAGATTTAAACTTAAAAACAATATTATTAGTATTTTATGTTAATAAAATGAGGTAAGATAGATTCAAATAGATAAATGAGAAATATGTCCACCTAGTTTTTATTCACTAGTGTTGGATGTTTAAAATTAAACCCTAATCAATTATCACACATTTGCGATATGACTAACCAGTTCACCAAGAGTTCCCCTGAGTAAACACAACACTCCAGATTATACAAGTGCATGGTTCCAGATTATACAAGTGCATGGTTCCCTGTCACTGTAGACCTCTAGACTGTGGTTAACCATATTGACTGACTATTAAACTAAAACTGTGACCCAGGGTGCTGTAGTCAACAACCACAGTATGATCAACCCCTGTATCAACTAATCAATTTCAGCTTCAATACCGTCTCTAGTTAATGCACAAGTGTTTAAACAATTTAATCAATCTATCAATTGTGACAGACTCCGGTAAAGATCACTAAATTAGGCAACCATAACAATCAATTAATCAAAATCTTTAATATATATGAAAAATTATAATAGACTTCAATGAATTCTCATTCTATTGAACAATCACAATTATCAATAACTTTCATCAATAAGTTTTAACAAGAATTCAACTGTCCAAGCTAATAATCGTCAAACATGCTATAATCAATCATAAAATTACATCCAACACAAGTATTTAGTCACGATGAACATAAATGGTTTAGCCTACAACCATGATAAACAATACATTTAAATCAAAATAAATATATGAAATCATTATAAGAGAATAAAAGATCAAACTAGTAGCAATTGTGTTCTTGAATGATGTAGAAATCAAAGCTTGTTAATTGAATGATTAGATGCTTTAGGTGATCTTGGAATTCGCAAAAATTCATTTTTTCGTCCTTCCAAACCCCAAAAATGGTTGCCCAAAAGATATCCCACTAATATGACCTAAAAACTGATTTAAGAAAAAAAAATCCCGTTCAGCTGCTGCCTTTCTCGCGATCGCGAGTTTTATGAGCCTGCTGAGTCGTGATCGCGAGCTACCCTAGGTTGGTGATTCGCGTTTTGTCTTTGCTGATTCGCGTCTGGAGATTATGCTCGAAGTGAGGTTCGCGAATGAAAGTAAAAAATTCGTGAAGGGGAACTGAAATAACCCAACCCGTATTTAACACGAGTAAAATTTTTTTTTTTTAAATAAATAAACCATTAGCGCCCAAAATAACGGTTACATACAACTCATTCAAACAATGACACAAGTTTAATGTTTACAAAAGGCACGAAGGCCATTAATCGAATGTAATACAAGTTCGACCCCTTTAAAATGATAGTTTTAATCCAAACTACACCCGAGCATGGTTTGGGGCTAAACTACCCAAAATGCTTGCTCGACTTCAAAAACTTCGACAAGAATCCAACATGGGAACTAGTATCCAGCAACCCTCTTTCCCTTCTCCGCACCTGCATCTAAAAACATAAACAACGAGAGGGGTAAGCTAACGCTTAGTGAGTGCAATAATTATACACATGCATATATAACCTACTTACTTGCAATCACAAACACATTACCGCATACAAGCTAGCAATTCGACAACCATGCAAGCATCATGCATAAACTACTATCCGTAATTCACAATAAGCTAGCAATAACAATAGCATATGGGTCACAATTTAATATGCTAAATACAAATTCACACAACCATGGTTAACCAATCGAACAAGGGAACGGTACTTGAAAGGCCGTCGGAGTTCATAACATCCATTAGTGTACATTACTCCGCGTATTCACTAATCCCCCGGGTGATGTCTTGAACACCGCGACTAACTCACCCCCATGACAATGTGGTGTCTTGAACACCAAGACAATTCCACATGTCAATCAAACCAATGAGTGGTGTCTTGAACACCGCGACAATTCCACTCCCATGACAATGTGGTGTCTTGAACACCGCGACAATTCCACATGTCAATCAAACCAATGAGTGGTGTCTTGAACACCGCGACAATTCCACTCCCATGACACTGTGGTGTCTTGAACACTGCGACAATTCCACATGTCAATCAAACCAATGAGTGGTGTCTTGAACACCGCGACAATTCCACTCCCTTGACAATGTGGTGTCTTGAACACCGCAATAATTCCACGTGTCAATCAAACCAATGAGTGGTGTCTTGAACACCGCGACAATTCCACTCCCATGACAATGTGGTGTCTTTAACACCGCGACAATTCCACATGTCAATCAAACCAATGAGTGGTGTCTTGAACACCGCGACAATTCCACTCGTTACATAGAATGTGGGGTCTTAAACACCGCGACAATTCCACATTCCACGCTACAAAAATAAATACATTATATACGTACACGCATAATTATTCCACTCACCTTAACACCAAGATGATGATTATGCACTTCTGAAACTTCAAAGCAACGTACCTAATACATTAAGTACACATTCAATACACAACTTGTGGAACCAACCACAATACTTACACTTGAGCATTTAATGACCTAATTGCATTAAATAACTCAACTACACCAAAACCGCCCATAAATGGCCAAGACTCATCTTTAATCATTAAACCTAGTGATTTAAAGTCTACTAACTCTAACTAACACAAACTTAGGGTACTTCATACCCATTTCACCCAATTAGGTCAACATTACCCATTTGACCCATTTTAACACTTAGACTTACAAATTTGGTCAAACTTAACTCATTTACAATCTTTCAACATTTAACAAGTGTATTAGTGCCTAACAACACAATTAACACTTACAAATCTCAATTTACATGACCAAACCCTAGATTATAGCCATTTGGGTTTCCTTTCATCAATATAACCCAAATTTACCCATTTAACCCCCAAATGGGTCATACAAGACTCAAGTAAACAAAACCCTAACCATAAACCAATTAAAACTCAAAACATAGAGTTAAGACTTACCAATACAACCACAACGTAGCTAGTGACGTAGGGAACAACTTTAAAGCTTGGGTTCGGGTGAGATTTGGCCTTCTTCACCAAAGTGAGCTCTCTCACTCTAAAACCTTATCTCTTTCTCTAGATTTAATTTGGGTAGATGAGAAAGTGATAATTGAGGATGGGATAAGGTTAAACCAGTTTTAGACTCCCCAAAACCGGCCATAAGTGAAAAGACTAATATGCCCCCAAAAGATGTCATTTAAAATGGCTAAAAAATCATTTCAGCGACATTTATCGCGTTTCGCGACACAGTGTCACGTTCCGCGACAACCAAACACGACAAACATGTTTCAAACGCGATAACCTTGATAGAAGTGGGGTTTTGGAGCTGCCGCATCCCACACAGCTTTGTCGCAGTTCGCGACCAACCAGAACGCGATGGGACACACTAAAACGCGACAGATCGTCTGATCAACCCATTTTTCAATGTTTTCTACATTTAAACCATGCACACTCATTCGCGGTTAATATTAAACGTTTACAAGGTAAAAATACGTACCTTTTAACCATGTATGGGGAAACGGGGTGTTACAGGAACCTTGAAAAACTCGTTTTGGCATGGAAAATGTCTTGAACTTTTATTTTAACCCCAAATCGAACCAAAACCCATTTTCTCACTCTTTTGGCTTCAAAACATCATCAAATCACCAACCAAAATTCCAAAACACCTTATGAACTAAAAAGGTGTTAAACTTCATAAATACCTTCATTAATGTGCAAGAACTAACCGAAACGGACCCGATATTGCGATAGAAAACATGTGTGATTTTAGCAATATTAATGTTTCTATCCTCAAATCTCTCTTTAATAAAAAAAACTTCGTAGACAACACAAAAAGGCCCCAAATTTAAGGAGATAAATCTTATCTTTTGATTATCTATTTCCTGTTTGTCGATCGGACAAAAAAAAGTATTCTTCGTTCATTCATTTCTTTTCGTCATGTGTGATAATTTAAGATCACTATCTCTATTTTCTTTACTCTTATACTATTGGCTATTATCATCATGATCGACGGCAACAACCGTCGTCATCGTGGTTACAGGGAATAATTATCTTTAATCACCACCAATTGGTCAATATGGATTGATTTATATCCCCCCGCGAAAGATGCGGAGGCCGTCATTGATAATAGATGCTTTTTACGTTCCCAACAACTAGTCAAACAAATTGGGCTGCTACTACCGGTCCTTTTAATAATTTTTCTTTTGGCCCACAAACCTAGATCATTTCACAAAACGATTTTGTACCATGATGTCGGCTGAAAGTAATGTTTTTATCCCCAAATTTAAGGCCTAAAACAATAAAGTTATAAACTTTATCGTCAATTATTTACTTTATTTGATAGATCAAGTGATTACAAAGGCGATGCAAGAAGAATCGAAGAAAACGGGCTTAAAACGAAGAATCTAGAGGAAAAACGATGAAACTCAAGTTACGACCCCGGAAACCAAGTTACGATCCAGGGAATCAACAAAAATAAGCAAGGAAAAGAAGCCACACGGCCTACTCAAAATGGCTGGCACACGGCTGGGATCAAGACCACACGGCCTAGCCTGACTTTTGTCACACGGCCAGTGTGCCCGGGCAAGGCTAGCACACGGCTGCCTCACCACGGCCAGGGCACACGGCCTGCCCACAAAAAGCATGATTGTGCACATGGCTCACCCATTTATAAAATTAGTATAAATAGGTCAAATTGTATCACATTTCAACAAATTTCTCAATTCTCTCTCTTAGACCATTTTTAACAATGTATGGCGTGCTGGCGTGTTGGTAGGTAGGGGTGGGGTACTTAATGGGCGTGCTGATAAACTGATGGCTAATGGGTGAGGTGTTGAGTAGCGTGTTGCTGGGTAGGGGTGGGGTATTTTTAATTTCTTTTTCACTTTCCTTTCATTTTTCTTGATTTTAATTTATTTTGTTTAATTAATTATATTAATATTTTGTAAGTATTAAAAGAAATAAATTTTTATAAAACACACTACAATTAATATTAGTAATACGATTACATTATAAAAAGTCCTAAATTACCTTATTTTTATAAAGTACTAGAAATAAAAGATTACAATAATTAAAAACTCCTAAAAATAAAAAATTACAATCATAAAAAAACTAGTTAGTGCGTCGGAAATTTGGTGGAAGATTTCATATATACTCGGTTAAGTCATGACGAAGTGCATTGTGCACATCTTTGTCGCGTATTTCCCTAGCTCGTGTTGCACGATCACTATTTTGAATCCTAACATAAGCCGGTTGGTTTTCTGGCGCTCTTAGATACTCTTCATCGAGTGAAGTTATAGCAAAACCGTTATCCTCTTGGATCATATTGTGCAATAGAACACAAGCATATAATATGCGAGACATTTTTTTTTCTGGCTTTCCAAGCTCGTCTAGGCACACATAATATATTGAATCTACCTTGAAGAACACCGAATGTGCGCTCGACATCCTTTTGTGCACTTTCTTGAAATCGTGTAAACTTGAAGCTAGCACGTCTGTTGGGGATGAAAATGCCTTAATTAGTGTAGCCCAATCGATGCTTCCAAACATTCCTATAAAAATGCGTTTTGCTTCGTGATGTTCATATATTCGTTGAATATCATGTGCAGTTGGTTTTCATAGATATTCTTGTTGGTACAAATCAGTAACACACAAACAAAAGTTGTCTAAACACATTAATGAGGTTTGCTTACTCATTTTTAAATATTCATTGAACATACCCCCTGCTGTACCGTATGCCATTTGGCGTAAAGTCGATGTGCACTTTTGGTATATATTAAAACCTTGACGACCAGTAGCGTCGGATCTTTATTTAAAAAAATCAAAGTGCGCGGGCAAATGATTAAGAGAGCTATACCCTGTATGATACGTAGAAATAATTGCGAGCGCATTCGAAATCTTCTCTTAAATTTGTGAGGAGGATACGTAGGAGTTTCACAAAAATAGTCTTTCCATATATTACTTCCAGCTCCTTCACGATCTCTAGGAAGATACATACAGGGTGCTCGTAGGGGTCTTTCACTTGTGCCTTCATCAGCTTCTCGACCTAGCTCTTCGGCATAGACACCCATAACTTTTATTAACAAATCATCGTCGTCCGAAGATTCATCGACAATAGTTAAATAAGCATCCATTTTTTTTATCTTTTGTTTTGAAAATTGATTAAGAGTATGTTGAATTGGTGACTTGTGTATTTGTATATGTAATGGGATATGTATATGAAATGAGAGAAATTATATATATATATATATATATATATATATATATATATATATATATATATATATATATATATATATATATATGAATTATTGTATCCTTTGGAAAAATAAATATACATTGCAAAAATGTATATCCGTTGCTTGAGTTGCTGCTATATCATGCTTCCACGTCAACGATTAACTCCACACGCCTAGATGATGTCTCGTGCCGGCACACAACACGCCTGCGAAGAAACCCACCAACAGGCCTTGTTAACGGCATGTTAGTCAGGTGTTGGTGGCACCAAGGTAGCAACACGTTACCGTTAATTATGGTCTTAATACAACACTTTATCTCTCTAGCTTTCTCTTACTAGAAAGCTAGACACTTTCAAGGCCTTCTCACCTCCGTACGGGAAATTTAGTAGCCAGAGACTAACATCAAAGATTGTGCTAGGAGTGGTCTAGAGAATTTCACGTTTGTAACAGTCAGAACCTCCTCTGTATATGATGAACGTCTTCCTTAATTTAAACGATATGTTTAGTTATCTTTCATTTGCTTTCATCTTATGCTTTCGTCTATCTGTTATAATCATTATATATGTTGATATTTATCTACTACTTATGCCATTGTTACGCTGAAACCTTGTCGGGTTTAGAAGTCTAATTCACGGACCACCCTTTCCAATTACTCACGTGGCTATAACTTAGTGCTAGGGCCTAATTAATCCTAGAATACAGGGTAAGTAGTTTTTTTTTTTACTTAACGTTACAACAAGGGTTAGTACCTACGTATAGGTAGTAACACATCTGTCAGAGAAGAGCTGCCCAATTAGAGGTTGTGATTAGTGTAGTGCTATAGTATTCAGAGAATGCTGGACTATCAAAAAGCAAGATGTTTTAGATGTTGTAAGATGATCTGGGGTTGAGTAATTGATCGCAAATGAGAGATTTCTTATCCAATTAGCAGTTATAATATCTAAGATTACACATTTGTTAATGTTGAGGAATAGCTAAGCATTAAGTGTAAGATTTAGATAAAAGTTAAACTAACTAAGGTTAAGAAAAAGCCAACACCCTTCTTAATTATATTACTTTATACATGAACCTAGGATATCATTCAAAAAGGTCGTTTAAATCTGCAAAGATTAACGTTGGGAGTAAGTATACTTGTATTGGCCATAATATTCAAAACCTAGACTCTTAGTGACAAGTCAAATAGGTTACCTCGGTTTGATTGAGGTCTAGTGTTTATCTTAGGAAGTGAGACTTTGTCTACAATCTGCCAACAGCTCTGAATATTGCATATCTTTACTTTATCTGTTGTTTACCGTAATTCCTATATATATATATATATATAACTTAGTTTATCCTAATTGCGTTACGGGTTATCTAGAAGACATACTTTAATCCCACGTTGTAGGCAAAGGTACAAAAAATATGAACCCAGATTATACTTATCACTTACTCGTTATAAGAAAGAAGCAAGTAGGTGATTTATAGCTAGAAACCCCAACTAAATATAAATAAAAAAAAAAACCTAGTCTCCCTCTTACTAGCCTCGACAGATGGTTGGTGATCTAACGACACCTCCGCAAAATAAACCGTTCATTTTGGCCATATCATACCTCTAGCCCAATCCAAGAATAATTAACAAAATATTTATGGAAATGTACATTATGCCTATCAAACCTACCCCATTAATTTTGGCACACACTTTGGGCCTACTACTGGACAACCCAATCCTTTTCTTTATTCATTTAATACAATGGTTTTGCAAAAACCCGACAGTTCAGGATGGATCATGGATACGGGAGCTACGGATCATGTTCATTCGGATGCATGTATACTTAAGTTCATTTCTGATAAACATGATACTCATTCTATTTATGTTTGCGATCATTCCTCAACTCATGTCTTGACCACCGGGCACACCTACCAAACCTATATCGTCCACTTCACTTAAATAATGTCCTTCTTACTCCCACAATTATCAAAACCCTTATTTATGTTAGAAAATTTACCACTAATAATAGATGCTCTATTGACTTTGATCCTTATGGATTTACTATAAGGGGTTATCGTACACATCGACCCCTAATCCGATGTGACAGCATTGGACCTCTCTGATAGTGCTCCAAATGAACATATATTTAGGCACAATATCCTTCCAATATGTAAAGCTTTTAGTTGTAATTGTTTTATTTTTATGTAATATTCGTTTAAATAAATAAGTGCGAAGACAAAAGAAGAAAATGACGATTTGAAGACGCAAATGACCAAAAAGCTAAAAAGTACAAAGTACAATCCAAGTGGTTCAATTTATTGATGAGAAACGTCCAAAAATGATAAGAGTACAAGCCGCAAAACGGAAAGTACAAGATATTAAATTATACGAAAGGACATTCGAAAAACCGGAACCTGAACCTGAGCCAACTATCAACGCCCGACTCAACGGACCAAAAATTACAAGTCTACTATGCACAAGAATATAATATAATATTTAAATAATTATATAAATTATTTATATATTATATATTATATGAAATAACGTCGACAAAGAAGAAAACAAAGCAATGTGGCTGGATTCAGCTGGCCATGCGATCGCATGACCTGAAAGAGCAAATTCCATGCGATCGCATGGCTTCAGAAATCATGCCACATCTATAAAAGGCAACGAGTTTGGCCAGTTTAAACACACCAATTTTTATCATACTCCCTCTGTAATATAATAAATATATATATATATATATATATATATATATATATATATATATATATATATATATATATATATATATATATATATATAGTATAGGTTAGTTTTATATTAGATTAGTTTCGGTTATGTAAAGGTTATTTTACGGGTTTTGAAGTCGAAGCTCTGTCCATGTAACACTACGCGATAAATAATCAATGTAAGCTATGTTCTCCTTTTTAAATTAATGTCTCGTACTTAAGTTATTATTATACTTATTTGAGCCGAAGTAATCGTGATGTTAGGCTAAATATTAAGATGGGGTAATTGGGCTTTGGACCATAATTGGGGTTTGGACAAAAGAACGACACTTGTGGAAATTAGACTATGGGCTATTAATGGGCTTTATATTAAATTAACGATACCTCGTTAATTTAATATAAAGGTTACAATTTGACGTATCTATATATAACCACATACGCTTAATCGGATACGATGGGTGGAATATTTATAAATACAAATTATTGTTCATTTGACCAGACACGGGGATGGATTAATAGTCAATGGACTCATTAAAACAGGGGTGAATTACATTCAAGGGTAATTGGTGTAATTGTTAACAAAGTATTAAAACCTTGGTTTACAAAGTCGATAACCTGGTGTATTCATTAAACAAAGTATTAAGACCTTGTTACAGTTCGAATCCCCAATTAGTTGGAATATTTGACTTCGGGTATAAGGTTAAATTTGCCGAGCATTTTATAATTATGACCGATGAACTATTATAAGTGTTGTAGCAAGGTTTAGGTATATCCCATCCGTAAATTAATAAAAAAATTGTATCGTATTTAATAGTATTTCCTTGTAAAAATTACTACTATTTTGTATACACCTCGCATAACATCAAGTTTTTGGCGCCGCTGCCGGGGACTCGGCGAAACGCTATATTTTTAATATATATTTGTGTAAATATATTTATATATAATTTTTAGAAAAACAATATAAAATTAAAAAAAAAAAAACTGAAACCCAGGCCCATGCGGTCGCATGAGCTGGGTGCCTTAAAACCATGCGGTCGCATGGCCTGATCTGACACGCCAGAAACCCTTATTCAGCATTTATTACGGGGTATTATTTATTATTATTATTATTATTATTTAGGGTTATTTATTTTAATATTTAGTTTTAGTTTTAATTTAATTTGTAATTTAGTTTTAATTAGTTTTATAATTATAAAAAAATTAATACTTTTATAAAATATATAATATAAAAATAATATTTTTATAAAATTTATATTTTTATCATTTTAATTACAATTTGTATTTTTATCGTTTATTCGTAATATTTGTATTTTTCGCTCGTAATTAGTTTTAAGTCATAGTTTTTGCCATAGTTATTTTTATTTCTAGATTTTTAGGCTTTGCCGTAAAATCCCTTAAGTGCTTTTTCTTTAGACTAAGATTTAGGTGCTTTAGAATTTTGCGATGCCGTTTTAATATTTTAGTACCCTTTTAAGTAATTGCGGTTTTGGATATAGAATTTCTTTTAAGCTTTAATACCTTTAGACGCAACCTTTAATTCTTAGTTTTAGACTTTTAAGTTTCGACGCGCTACGTTCTTTTTATTATTTTTCGACCTTTTATTTTTCGGCGTTTTCCGACGCGATCTTTTTCTTTCTTATTTCTCGCCGCTCTAGTTTTTAGGACATAGAATTTTCTATTTCTTCTCTAAAATTTCTTTAAACTCCAAACGAAAAATTATTTTAAGCGGTTAAATTGATAGACATCCAAATTTTCTGGTTCGTAGTAATAATTGGATTTGTTAGTGGCGAGTTGTGGGCTTCCGATTTAAAGGGTCCTGGCTACCTGCTGCATCTATTGGCTATTCAAAACGTGGAAAAAATCAGAAAAGTCTATTAATTTGATAACTTATATAATTTTTAGTTTTATAACTAATAGGATAATTAGTAAATGGACCACATTGTAGTTAAAATTTGGTATAAGAGCATTATGGAAAATCTCGAGAATATTTTGGAAACTCTTTATCACATCCGAAATCAATTTAATCAATACTCTCAAACGGGTGTTGATGACAATTCGTTCGGTCAATCTTGGATCATGAATGACGAAACAATAACTGGTTGTGAAATCTGTGGAGATTATCACTCAACATGGAAATGTTATTATTACGTTCCTATGGAAAATTATGCACCCATGGAACCTGAATGGAATGATTATGAGGAATATAATTCTAATTGGGATTATTCCCAAGAATATATCCAAACTCAACAACCAGAAGACGAGAAAAATTATGTGTCTGAAAATTCTTTAGATTATATGAAAATCAAACTCGAAGAACTTGATGCTCAAAATGAACAAATGAGAGAGTTTGTAAATAGGCAAGCTGAAACTCTATCAGATTACACACCTGTTGATCTGAGGAATATTGTGCAAGAAAATCTCATATCATCGGATTTTGATGAATTCGAGAGCTCCGAAATCACCAACTATCCCGATGATACTTTTTATTCAGCTTTACGAATTTCACAACATATCGACACATTAGCCTCTACCGACGAAATCATCGATCCATCAATGGATGTAGAAGAAGTAAGGATGACAAATTGGTACTATTGGGAAAACGATAACATTGAAAATTTTACCCCCGAGACCAAAGTGGTGGGACCGATAAGTACCGTTAATGAAAAAGAATCTACTTCGATCCCGAAATTCACCATTCCACAACCTTCCATACCAATATTCTCAATAGACGAATCGTCTACCGAAGATGAACTACGAGCTGTAATAGATAATGACACCTCGGATTTCACCCAATTGGGTAATAGAGGTGAAAACTTTGATCCAAAGAATAAACGGAAGGAAATGTTAGGAATTGTCCACCCTATAGAAATATGTATATCGGTGTATATCGATCCATTTGACCAAGAACCAGAAAAGAGACATTTCCATTTACTAAAAGCTACCCTTAAAAAAGAATTAAGTAGTGACGATCGGGTGGTTCTAAACTTTAAACCCATTGATATATTATACACCACCCGAGATGTAAATAAGTGGCTCACTATTATAATTCGTGGAACTTATTCTACCGACTTCACATGTCGTCAGCTAAGTGTGGGGAAGTCTAACCCCACTTAATGTTAAAATAGGGGTTCGGGTTAGTGCATAACACGTTAATAAAAATGCATGATGAGTAAGGGTAAAAGATGCATTTTCAAAGATTAGCAAACAGTTCAGAAAAGCAACCGTTTTTGAAGAAAAACATGGGGGATAAAACAAGAAGGAATGAACGATGAGGTGCACCATCTATCATTCGACGAGCTTTGTAATTACAAACTGGGTATCTTTAACTACTTTTTTACACTAATCACCCTCATGAATTTATAATTAGAGTCTGATTTCATGCAAATGAGGGCATTGCATGATCTCAAGTGTGGAGAAGGGTTATAAATTCTCTCAGGTTTACACTTGGTTTAATTGCCAAATTTTGTGAAAATTTGAAAAATTTTCAACTAAATGAACTCAAAATCATGTTTATACATATTTATGAATGATAAAACTAGGTGATAATACCGAAATTATTGTACTTTGGAAAGGACATAATTTGAGAAACAACCCAAAATGCTTGAATTCATTTAAAATGGAATAGAAGAGAATAAAAAGGCAAAGAAAAATAAAATAAAAGCTAAGTGTGGGGAGAATGTACCAAGTTATTCAATTAAAAACTATCTATCACATGTTTCTGTAAAGTTATTGCAGGTGCTTTTGTTTTGGACTAAATTAACCGCTTTACCGGGTTTATCTGAAAGAATAGATGGATCTACACGATGAATCAATTTCATCATTAAAAGGAAGTAAAGTCTTCCAAAAAAGACACGCGCTTCTTGATTTAGGTCAGGAAGTTGTCATCCAGACCAGCTGTAGGTTGACGAAAAATCTAGAAAAGTCATCTCTAAAATCAGCAGGAAATCCACGGACCTCAGCATCAAACAGGGTCGCCAAGTGGTCAGACTTATCCTAACCATGAGAGGATCTGTCTCATAAAATGGGGAGGACGCCGTGTAAATTAGTTTGATAAGACTAATGAATCAGACCCCCAGAAAGGATAATCTCCTTAAAGATTAAAAATCAGCTTTTAAGCCTGATATTACTCAATCCTTGAGATTGACCTTAAAGGTTGAGAATTACAAACTCATGGAATTCAATGATATCTAAACTCGAGCTTGAACGAGAAAATATTTTGATCAAATTAAAACCGATTTGTTTTCTGAAAACCTATTTTCAATGCGTTCATTACCATTGAACGTAAAATCCTAAGAATTCACCTGGAATTCATTAGGTCACCTGAATCAAATCGGGTGTCAACCGTAAGAACGGTGATTGCATAGCATGGTCGAAGATAGGACCTTGTGCCAGACCGAAAAATTATAGGGTGATCTTTACTATTGCTTCTACAAAGGATAGTAATTGCATCCGACACGTTTTAGACCATGAACATCTGCATGTCATTAGATATTACCTTAACAGTTGCTTGTTCAACGCTTTCCTTTACAACTGGACGGTAGTTTACCGAAAGGTAATATACGGAGCAAGTATACTGGACGTGTGCTTTCCTAATACAAGGTTAGCAAGTGGTTGACACAAAACCGTAAGTTTTGAGCTAAAATTTAAAAATATGAAACCCACGCAACCCACAAAAATATTTTACAAACACCGGTGAAAGGTTATTTCGAAAAACTTATCTAGGGTAAAATCTAGATTGAATTTTCAAAAAGATCAAATGTTTTCATAAAGATCCAATTTCCTTAAAGGATCTAAATTTTTAATAGTCATGTGGGACTGTAAACCACATCGTTACTATCATTGTTTATACTGCCGTATCAAAATCACTGATGTATAAAGTGTGAGAATAAAAAAAGTGATTCGAGTGAAGTGTGATTTTATTTCAAAGTTATGTATTGCTTGAGGACAAGCAACGCTCAAGTGTGAGGATATTTGATAGTGTTCCAAATGAATATATATTTAGGCACAATATCCTTCCAATATGTAAAGCTTTTAGTTGTAATTATTTTATTTTTATGTAATATTCGTTTAAATAAATAAGTGCGAAGACAAAAGAAGAAAACGACGATTTGAAGATGCAAATGACCAAAAAGCTAAAAAGTACAAAGTACAATCCAAGTGGTTCAATTTATTGATGAGAAACGTCCAAAAATGATAAGAGTACAAGCCACAAAACGCAAAGTACAAGATATTAAATTATACGAAAGGACGTTCGAAAAACCGGAACCGGGACCGGAGCCAACTATCAACGCCTGACTCAACGGACCAAAAATTACAAGTCTACTATGCACAAGAATATAATATAATATTTAAATAATTATATAAATTATTTATATATTATATATTATATTAAATAACGTCGACAAAGAAGAAAACAAAGCAATGTGGCTGGATTCAGCTGGCCATGCGATCAGAGCAAATTCCATGCGATTGCATGGCTTCAGAAATCAGGCCACATCTATAAAAGGCAACGAGTTTGGCCAGTTTAAACACACCAATTTTTATCATACTCCCTCTGTAATATAATATATATATATATATATATATATATATATATATATATATATATATATATATATATAATATTTATATATATATATATATATATATATATATATATATATATATATATATATATATATATATATAGTATTGGTTAGTTTTATATTAGATTAGTTTGGGTTATGTAAAGGTTATTTTACGGGTTTTGAAGTCGAAGCTCTGTCCATGTAACACTACGCGATAAATAATCAATGTAAGACACTACGCGATAAATAATCAATGTAAGCTATGTTCTCCTTTTTAAATTAATGTCTCGTACTTAAGTTATTATTATGCTTATTTGAGCCGAAGTAATCGTGATGTTAGGCTAAATATTAAGATGGGGTAATTGGGCTTTGGACCAAAATTGGGGTTTGGACAAAAGAACGACACTTGTGGAAATTAGACTATGGGCTATTAATGGGCTTTATATTAAATTAACGATACCTCGTTAATTTAATATAAAGGTTACAATTTGACGTATCTATATATAACCACATACACTTAATCGGATACGATGGGCGAGATATTTATAAATACAAATTATTGTTCATTTGACCAGACACGGGGATGGATTAATAGTCAATGGACTCATTAAAACAGGGGTGGATTACATTCAAGGGTAATTGATGTAAGTATTAACAAAGTATTAAAACCTTGGTTTACACACAGTCGATAACCTGGTGTATTCATTAAACAAAGTATTAAGACCTTGTTACAGTTCGAATCCCCAATTAGTTGGAATATTTGACTTCGGGTATAAGGTTAAATTTGCCGAGCATTTTATAATTATGACCGATGAACTATTATGGACAAAAACCAGATAGGTTTCAAATACATCCAGGACAAAGGACAATTAACCCAGGGTAATAAATAATCAAAACGTCAAACATCATGGTTACGGAAGTTTAAATAAGCATAATTATTATATTGTTATTTATTTTACGCACTTTAATTATTGTCATTTATATTTACGCTTAAGTTTTAAAATCGACAAACCGGTCATTAAACGGTAAACCCTCTTTTATATATTATTACTATATATAATATATTTTGTACAAATATAATTGTTTAAAAATATAGTGTAAAATAAGTCGTCTCCCTATGGAACGAACCGGACTTACTAAAAACTATACTACTCTACGATTAGGTACACTGCCTATAAGTGTTGTAGCAAGGTTTAGGTATATCCCATCCGTAAATTAATAAAAAAATTATATCGTATTTAATAGTATTTCCTTGTAAAAATTACTACTATTTTGTATACACCTCGCATAACATCACTCTCTATCCTATGACTCAGTCCACACCATAAGTCTTTACTGCATATATTTCATCACTTTGACACCAACATCTTGGTCATCCTGGTGACCAAGTGGTTCAACACTTAGTTTCTCGTCAATATATTTCATGTAATAAGGAGAAGTCTCGTGTTTGTTGTCAACCATGTCAACTTGGAAAATACGTCCGAATTCCGTTACATACTTTTGAGTCCATTGTGAGTTCTCCGTTTAATATTATTCGCTCAGATATTTGGACTTCACCGGGTGCTAGCTTGAGTGGTTTAAAATACTACGTCATTTTCCTCGATCATTTTACTCATTACTTGTGGGTCTATCCATTACGACGCAAACCTGAATTTTTTCAAACGTATCTATATTTCAAGGCTTATGTTCAAACTAAATTTTATGATGATTCGGAAATTTTCGACCAAATTTAAACTTAATTTCATATGATATCGACACGATAAGCAAAGTCTGTAATGTCGAGTCCTAAAATTTTGGAACTGTTTACATTGATTCATTTAACCTTTGACTATTCTCGACGATTCACGAACAATTGTATGTAAATAAAAATTTAAATATATGTATATAAATATAAATATAAATGTACATGTAATATTTTTGAATAAATAAAAGTACACTTTAATCAATTAGAATATAAATAAAAGTATATATAATAATTTGAAATAATAAAATATAATTTAAACATTAGAATTAAATATGTAAAATAAGATACAAAATAATTAAGTGTAATATAAAATGAATTTATATATAAATATATATGATTTCTATAAATAATTATTATGGCATATATATTGGAATATATATATAAAAAGTATAAATATTATATATATGTATATATAATTATTTAAATATACATAATTAATAATATGTAATATTAATATATTAAATTTAAATGCAAGTTACAATATAAGTTGTTATTATTACTTTCATTATTATTATTATAAGTAGTAGTAAAATTATGATTCTAGTTATTATTATGATTATTATTATTATTATTTTTACTATTATCATAAAAACATTATTTTATTTATCATTAGATTTAATTATTATTGAACCTATTTTTTTAAGGAAATTATTATTTTTATATTATTATTATTTATCTTTATCAATAATGTTATTATTATTATTAATAAAAAAATTATTTTATTTATCCTTAGATTTAATTATTATTGAACCTATTTTTTTAAGGAAATTATTATTGTTATATTATTATTATTATTATTTATCTTTATCAATAATGTTATTATTGTTATTAATAATAAATATGATTTATTATTATTATTAACATATTTATAAATCATTAAAAATAAATATACAGACAGATATTAAGCATAATTATTGTTACAAGTCGTTATCTGTTTTTTCTTATTTTCTTTATCAGCTGTTATGCTCGTGATACTAGTCGACATACATATTTCTGTATAAATCGATCATCTCATCTATGTGTGTTAAATCAGTGGACTTCCAATATCATTATCAATTACCCAAATTTCTCTATTTCTTGATTAATTTTTTTTTCTCTCTTACAACAAATATATCTCTGTATCGTCTTTCAGAAATCAAAATCTCGAAATCAAATCAAATTCCAAAATGTATAAATGTAGATCAGTTAGGATTTTCATTTTAGAACTATCTGCAAAGTTTGGATTTAATTCTTCATATTGAATTCGAATTTTTGAGTCAAAGGTTAATTTTCAAAAGTCAAACTTTCGGTTCATCAAGAAATTCGAAACGATTTTAAGGTTTCCAGTTAAATTGATGGTTTAAAAGTTTCTAGGAAAGTTTTGAAACATAATTCGTATTATAAACTTTGTCCAAAACGTTCTCAAACTCAAAAACCAATTTTTTTTAAAAGGACAGTCGCGACAGCAACAGTGGTGTTCTTATATAATTTTTTTTTTCTCTTCTTTATTTTCGTTTTCAGTTGATTTAAACATTTGATATTGGTTAATTCTAAATAGTTTGAAGTATTTAAATCATAATTGTAGTAAGTTGAATTGTTTTGGTTTGATTTAATTTTGATGATGATGATGAAGAAGATAGAAACGAATCTGGTTAAAAAATACAAGTTAGATAATATTTCAGAAAGACAGACTTAGAGTAATGGTTAAGAGTGTTGTTGTGTGAGCGGGAGGTCTCGGGTTCGATCCTAACTTGGTGCAGTTTTTTTAAAGGGTTTATAAAGGTAGATTTTTTTTAAATTATTATTATTTTATTATTATTATTATTATTATTATTATTATTATTATTAGTATTATTATTATTATTATTATTATTATTATTATTATTATTATTATTATTATTATTAGTATTATTATTATTATTATTATTATTATTATTGTTGATATTGTAATTATCATAATTACTAATTTAAGTAGTAAGTAATATTATTATTATTTTGATTTTAGTTACAATTATGGTTATTAATATTATTATTGTTATTATTATTAGTATTATAATTATTAAGGTTATTATTACAGATACAAATATGAGTTGTATTATTATTAATGTTATTATTAATATCACATTTATATTACAAGTATTAAAGACGTTATTATCATTAGCATTTTTATAAGTATTATTAATGTTATTATTAATCTTATCATTTAAGCATTATTTTTTTTTATGATTATGATTATTAATGTCATTATTATTTTTAGTATCATTTATAAATATTAGTATTGATTAATCTATTTATAATTAATATTATTACTAAACTTTTCATTTAAAAACTATTTTATCGTTATTATAAGATTTATTATTAAAACTATCATTAATATTATTATTAAAAGAATCATTAATACTATTATCATTATTATTAATACCAGTATTATCATTATTATCGCTACTAATATTACATTAGTATTATTATAATTACTATTTTTAACAAACAAATGACATATATATATATATATATATATATATATATATATATATATATATATATATATATATATATATATATATATATATATATATATATATTATTAATATAAAAATGATATAACTAATAAATTTATATATATATATATATATATATATATATATATATATATATATATATATATTTGTTCAATTACAATTATATGTATTAATGAATATATAAATGATATAGGTTCGTGAATTCGAGGCCGACCTTGCATTGTTCAGTTTCGTCGTATGAATATTTTTACTACAAAATATTGTATCGTGAGTTCATTTGATTCCCTTTCACTCTTTACATTTTTGGGACTGAGAATACATGCGCTGTTTTTACAACTGCTTTATTAAATGCTTTTGAAATATATTTTTGAACTGTGAATACATGAAATGCTTTTATAAATGTTTGACAAGATAGACACAAGCAAAACATTCCTCGAATGAATTATTATGTAGACAGAAGTTATGTGAATTATTATTGAATTATGTGGACATGATAATTGCCACCAATTGATGTGAATATTTTCCCCTTGATTATTATTGCTTGGTAACCTATGAATTAGAATCGGGTATGACCCTAATTCACGCGAATCCTAAAGGTAGCTACCGGGTTTAACACCCCCACCCAGAATGTTCACTAGACGGAAGAGCTAGTGGGCGTGGTGTTTAGTACTTCGAAGTTTATATATTATACAGACGAGATGTTCTGTTTTGGGGATATTATTTATGCGCATTATATGTTAAGGTCGGTTACCAAGTCAAGCAATGAATGAAAAGTAAATGTTATGAATCGAGAGAATAATTTCTATACACAGATTATGTGTATTACTTTTGTGCACAAGATATGTGTACGGTTATTTAAAAATCGCGAGGCAACCTATGAGGGAGAAAAGGATACGAACCTACTCTGCTAAGCATTATGAAAAATGGTTTTGTACACGAGATAGGTGTACTGTGTTTAAATCTTGTGGTCTATCAAAATGATGAATTTTATTGTTTATGATAAACTTATGAACTCACCAACCTTTTGGTTGACACTTGAAAGCATGTTTATTCTCAGGTATGAAAGAAATCTTTCGCTGTGCATTTGCTCATTTTAGAGATATTACTTGGAGTCATTCATGACATATTTCAAAAGACGTTGCATTCGAGTCGTTGAGTTCATCAAGATTATTATTAAGACATTTATAGTTGGATATATTATGAAATGGTATGCATGCCTGTCAACTTTCAAAGTTATGAAAGTTTGTCTTTTAAAAACGAATGCAATGTTTGTAAAATGTATCATATAGAGGTCAGAACCTCGCAATGAGATCAAATGTAATGTATTCATCCTGGTGGATTAGGACGGGTCGTCTCATGTGGTATCAGAGCGGTGGTCTTAGCGAACAAGGTCTGCATTAGTGTGTCTAACTGATAGTCATTAGGATGCATTAGTGAGTCTGAACTTTGACCTTAGCTGCATGTCAAAAGTTTTGCTTATCATTTTCTATCGAAAATTACCTGCTTATCACTCTTAGTCTAGACACATCTTACTACATTGATTGCATGAATAGTGTATAGACAAAATTCATATCTTAGCGTATCTGCTAATATCTTAGCGTATCTGTTACTGTAAACTTTGTCTGGCATATTCCGTAAATCCCTCCGTAATCTACAGAATCGTTTGTTCTATATATATAGATATTCTTTGTAATTAGAATACCATCTGATAGCCAGAAATCATTTCATATCGAAAAATTCTTTATTCAATTGTATAAAATGGAACTCTCCACTAGTTCAAGTCCCTCGAATTCTGAAATGGAATCCCACTCAAGCTCCGAAAGCAGTGTGACTGGAATGGATCAACCAATCAGCGATAATCTATTCTGGATAAATTGGGGATGGGTTCGTAGCCTTCTCAATCATTGGAGACAAGAAGAAGGTGATCCATTCCATCCACCACATTGCCCTCTTGGCGAAGAACCTGAAGCACTTACCGGCGAACCTGTTCGAGACACCATTTTCTCTCTTATTTCCAGAGTATCTCGGCACGATTATATACTATCTCAAATTCTAGATCTTATTCACCTGCTCGTCCAAACCACTGATCATTCCGGTGTAATAGAATAAGTCAACGAGCTCCGCGCTCAGATAGTGGCTTTGGAGAATATGGTGCAAAGGTTACAAGCACCAGCAGCATCATCGACAACAGTACCACCAATAATACAAGCCTCAACATCCACATCCCACACCTCAACATCACAATCTGTACCTCGAACATCAACGACATACGCACCATAGATACCAAGGAGTACCAACAACAATAACCGATGAAGTATTAATCTATAACTTCATTGGAGAATCATTCTGTGGCAATTATGTAATCTCTAAAATCTTAGAGATTATTTATTCTAGCTCAAACCGAAAAGAAAATGAGATTAATATCATATTAACTCATTAAATCCATGATTTCATCTGAAGAAAATATATATCTAATATGTTTTCATAAAGATTGTAATTAAAAATTCTTTTGTACAAACTGTTAATGGTGAAAATATTTTAACGGGTAGGTAATACCCGAGAAATATTTAGATTTCACATTAATAAGTTACATTGTACATTCTTCGAATCTGATTCAACAGTTATTTACTATCCTACTTACATTCACAGATATACGAATCCATTCACCATAGAATAACCATTTTCATTAAATTTCATATTTGGATTTTGAGTTATCAGAATCCAACAATTTTCATAACGAAGAAAACATTGGACAAAATAAAATTTGTTAGAAACAAAAAAATTAACTATGAGAAATTCTGTTAAGAAACCGCGCTAACAAAATCCTAGCTAAAGGTTCCTAGCTAACTGTTAATTCTGTATTACATTTTATTTATCGCAATTTATTTATCACAATTTTAATTCTCGCAATTTTATTTATCGTCATTTAATTTCTGTTATTTATTTTACGCACTTTAAATATCGTCGTATAAATCGGGACACATATACAATGTTTTGACATATCATATTGACGTCATCTATATATATGATTTGGAATAACCATATACACTCTATATGCTGTAATGCTTGAGTTCGCTATACAGGGTTGAGGTTGACTCTAAATAATATATATACTTTGAGTTGTGATCGAGTCTGAGACATGTATATAATGGGTCACGACACGTATTAATTAATTCAAATATTATATATTAAACTATTATGAATTGTTGAACTACTAATTGTGGACTACTAACTGTGGACCAATAACATTGGACAATTAAAATGAATTAAAATATTAATTATAACATATGAAACTAAACATTTCTTCAAGTTTTCCACTTGATTTCATCTTAAAACTCATTTATATCTTGACGATTACAATCTGCGTTCAAAACTTTCATGATCCTTGAAAACGCCTCAATCGAGAGGATGAACCAACCGCACTTCATCTACAGAAGGAAAGATTTATGCATATAGTTATGCACCTGAAAAATTCTCGGAAACTGAGTAAACGTTAACAAGTATCTGTAATAGCTCCTTTGGCGTTGTTATTACCGAAAATAATTTTACAATCCCTCTCCAAATTAGTCAATTTTGTCATAGCACCAGCAAATCAACTCTGACTTTTCGTTCGAAACAACCTTATTATAAATTTGATATATATGCGTGCTCTTTTATTGTTACCGGGGAACCTTTAATATTCCACCATATTACCATTAGCGTTTAATCATCTAAAAACACAATTCTCTTGAAACCACCTCGGATTGATAACCGATAATTCAGATATGGTAGCATTAAATACAGAGGAAACAGCAAAATTGTAGATGGTCTATACGGCCAAAAGTTTGATAATAAAGAATGGAATGTTGAGAACGCTCGATAGAAAATTTGGTACTGAAAAACAGATTGAGCTAACCATGAAGGAGACCAAGGATAAATACAAGGACCAAATCCTATATTCAAAGAATCCAGGTAATTCTGGATCCGATGAAATCTTTAGAGAACATCCTGCTCCGAACTCATGTTAAAATCTTGCAGAAAATTTTTCCTTATCAACTTTTGAACTTAGAAATTCCAAAATATCATCATAAATATCTTCGATACTTCTGAAGATATTTTCATAAATATTCTCATCTGAAATTATATACCTCTTCGTGCTATCTGTAATACATTATATTAGAAATTTCTGTAAAATCTAAATATAAACTATGAATGAATCCTGAAGTAGTGTTGGGAACTGAAGCATGAGTTAGTATAATATAATGACACTTGATCAACGTGATTATATTTACAGTAAGTCATGCTGAGTTTCTAAATAGAACGTAATGATTCACTGATCATAACGTCATCATGTGCCATGTTACACGACTCTTGTATTCTACTTAATCTCTAAACATATCAAGAAAATATTTTCTTGACGATTCGGTCTTTTCCGGGATATTCTGGTAATTTGACAAATCAAGATCGCGCCATTACGATTTCCTTTTTAGAACATTAACTATGTCCATTCCGAATTTAATATCTACAAATTCTGGATCATTATTCGCTTGACTTAGAGTCGAGAAGAGAATAAAAAGACAAAGAGCCCCGAAATATAAGGGAGAATATAAAGCCCGATAACAACACATAAATTACAAACCGTGTATATCAATATTTATCGCAAAATAAAAACACGAGAGAATTAAAAACACTATAACCCCAAGGGCGAAGTAGAAGAAAACAGATTCCTCCGGTGGAAGTTGAAAAAGGAGAATGATTGTTGTGATAGTAAGGATAAGGTCAAGGATTAGAACTGGATTGAGCATTTTCACAATCTTTTAAATTTGAAAATTGAGTATAGGAGTGATAAAAGTAATGGAACGGATGTAACACCCCGTTTTCCCGTGCACGTCTAAAGGTACAAACTTAATTATTAGCACGTTTGTAAATGAGCCTAGTGTTAGTTAATGAGTATATATATATATATATATATATATATATATATATATATATATATATATATATATATATATATATACATATGTATGTGTGTCACATTGGTATTGAGTCGTATGAGGCATAAGGTCGAAGCTTAGATGAGCATAAGAAGAGTGAACGAGGTGTGTTAGTGGTTTGAGCCATCATTTTATGCTAACTTGTCGAAGGGATCAGGATCAGGCCACTGCCGCGCCGCGAGAAATGGGTCCGTGACGCGACAAGCAAAGCAAATCTGGATCAGAACATGAGTTAAGAGTGGTGGTTTTTCCTTTGTAACGTCGCGCCGCGACATTTAGCGCCGCGCCGTGGCAATTCTGCAGTTCTGATTCCGGTTTTAGCTTAAATTAAATGACTTTAAGGGACAAAATGGTAATTTGACATGTAAATCTGATGGGGGCATTAACTCACCACCACACATCCATTTATTTCATTTCCTTTTCCTTTTCCTTTCCTATTTCTCTCCCAAAGCACAAAACCACCTAGTTTAATCTTGAGATTTGGAGTTGGAGATTTATGAATCAAACCTAGGAGCGAGATTTAAAGTTGTTCCTTGTATCTCTAGCTACGCGTTGATAGTCTCGGTAAGTTCTAACTCTAAGTTTTGAGTTTTAATTGGTTAATGATTAGGGTTTTGGGTACTAGAGAGTTGTAAGACCCATTTGGTGGTAAAATGGGTGAGTTTGGGTTATGTTGTTGTAATGAAACCCTAATAGCCACAATCTAGGGTTTTGGCCTTGTGATTTGGAGTTGTAAGTGCCAAATGGTGTTGTTAGTCACTAATGCACTTTAAGATTTATGAAAGAAGTGTAAATGGGTAAGTTTGACTTGATTGTGAATCTAAGAAATATAAAATGGGTCAAAATGTACTAGTTGACCTAATTAGATGAAATGGGTATGGATTACCCTAAGTTTTGTGTTAATTGAAGTTAATAGACTTTAATTCACTAGTCTTAGTGATTAAAGTCGAGTCTTGGCCATTTATGGGCGGTTGTGAGTAGTTGAGTCATTTAATGCAAATTGGGTCATCAAATGCTCAAGTGGGAGTATTGTGGTTAATCTCACTAGTTGTGAAATTGAATGTGCACTTAATGATTTAGGTACATTGCGTTGAAGCTCGGAAGTGCTAAATCATCATCCTCGTGACAAGGTGAGTGGAATAATTATATATGCATGTATATGATTTATTTGCTTGTGGGGTATGGGTTAAAGTTCGATGTTGATGATACCATACCCTAGTGTATATTTGTGTTGTTGATGAGGGTTTAAAGTTCATTGTTGACGATACCTCACACGTATGGAATTAAAGTTCGATGTTGACGATGCCATACGATTATTGTAGTGACGTTGATGAGGGTTTAAAGTTCGTTGTTGACGATACCTCATATGTGGGTTTAAAGTTCGGTGTTGACGATACCACATTAAAATAGGCGAATAGGATTTAAGTTCGATGTTGACGATACCATTCGTTGGGCTAGCCTTGAGATCTTGAGCACTTTGGATGTTGTGAACATCATCGTTATACTTGTATTTTAGCATGATGTATCGTTGTGTTATATGCTATTGTTATACTAGTCTTGTTATCGTGGTACTTAGCGTTATACATGTGAAAGGTATGCTAATTATGTAACTAGTATGTATGCGGATTTGGTAAGTGTTTGCAAGTAAGTAGGTTATATATATGTATGTATAATTGTTGCACTCACTAAGCCTTGCTTACCCTCTCGTTGTTTACCATTTTATAGGTTCCGTCTTGGACAAGGGTAAGGGCATACGGTTGGATTAGTTGTCTCCCGTTTGTGTTGACAGGGGATGCTTTTGGGATAGCTTTTGAAGTGGCCGAACGTTTTGGGTAGTTTAGCCCTAAACCATGCTCGAGTGTCGTTTGGATTATAAACTATCATTTGTTGTTGGTCAAACTTGTATCACATTCGTTAATAGGCCTTTGTGCCTTTTTGTAAACATTAAACTCGTAATATGTTTTGACGAATCGTGTAGAATGGGTTACATATTTAATTGGCGCGTAAATGTGTATTATATTTTAAATAAAAAAAAATTTATCGTACGGAGTACGGGTTGGGTTGTTTCAAGTGGTATCAGAGCATCGTCTAAGGGATTTAGGCCACTTGAGATAGGTGTCTAGACTTGGGCTTTATTGTGTGAGCGCTTTATGCGGGGCTTGTAGGACTTTGGGTCTAATCGGGAATTGTAAGTGCTTTGGTTTATGTGAGCTAACCTTGTGCTAATTGTTTTGTGTTATGTTTAGCAATCATCAAGCAAGACGGACGTTGTACTAGCGAGTTAATGCGACGTGCTCGCGTAACAACGATTAGCTACCGTTGTTACGGGTGCAAATCGTGTCAAACAAGTAATGTACGACGATTGTCGAGCGAGATGGAGTAGTGTGGTGTACATGTATATACCTACATGTTATGTCTTTTCGTTCTTTGTTTAATCCTTTCTGTTTTATAGAATGAAGACGAGAAACGGACACGATAATGATAACGGTGGTACGAGTGAGGATGTTGAACTCACGGCCACGGTTGAGGCCATCTTTAAAAAGTTAAAGAAGGATTTTCTTGATGATGTCCGGAAGGTCTTCCAAGAGTCGGTCGATGGACAAGTGATTGAAATGATCAACGATCGAATGAAAGCCGCAATAGAGGAGGCTTTAGAGGCTAGAAACATTTATCCTCGAGGCGAAGGGGGTGAAGGTAATGGTGGGGGTGGAAGGTGGGACTTCCACTACAAGAATTTCAAGGATACTCAACCTCCGATGTTTAATGGGGTGAGGGATCCATTGAAAAGCACTTGTTGGATTTCCGATATCGAGGGAGCTTTCCGTACCGCGGAATGTCCTCCCGAGAAGAAGACGAGATATGGGTCTAGCATGTTACGTGAAGAAGGCAAGTTGTGGTAGGACGATAAAATCAATTTGTATGGTGAAGAGCAATGCATGAGCTTGACATGGGAGGAGTTTAAGAAGGAATTCTTCCAAGAGTACCGAACTTCTTCTGACCTTGATAGAATCCGGGACGAGTTGCATCATTTGCAACAAGGTTCGATGGACTTGGTTACTCTCAAGTCTACCTTTTTGGCAAAGACTCGCTTTTGCCCGGAATATGTTGGTGACGATCACAAGCTAATGAAAGATTTCTACCGTACCTTGAACGATGAGTTAAAGAGTAAGATTAGTCGGGGAATGTCTAAGACTTTTGAAGAGCTATTCGAGTTGGCTCGGGGTTTTGAACCGGAGGTTCCGAGGAAGAGTGATTTCACTTTTTCAAAAAGAAAGTTTGAAGGTTCGAGTTATTCGAATTTTTGAAGTAAAAAGAACAAGAACAAAAAGGGTTCTGAAAGTGTCAATAGTGTGAAAAAGGGCGCTACCGGTGGTTTTGGGAACTTTGTCCCTACTTGCTACAATTGTGGGGTACGTGGACATATGGCTCGAGATTGCCCGAAGCAAAATTCAACAAACAAGCTCACTTGTTTTAATTGCAACAAAGAAGGACACCGAAAGTCAGAGTGTCCCGATTTGAACAACGATAATGTTAAAAGGCTAGAGAAGGCGGCGGGTACGGCTCGAGGTCGCAACTATTTGATGACCAATGACGAAGCCAAACAATCAAACAAAGTAGTCTCATGTACTTTCATGGATAATTCTAATCTGGCAAGGATTTTATTTGATAGCGGTGCAAATTTGTCGTTTGTGTCTCCAAAATTTGTGCCTAAACTTGATAGACCGTTAGCTAAGTTAAGTCGTCCGGTAGAAGTCGAAATAGCTGATGGCAAGACGGTGCTAGTGGTTGATGTGTGTAAGAACTGTGATGTCGTTTTTGGTGCCGAAAACTTTAAAATTGATCTCATCCCTATGACTTTGGGTGATTTTGATATCGTTGTTGGTATGGATTGGCTCGATCGAAATAGAGCCGATATTGCATGCCATGAAAAGTTTATACGTGTGAAGACCCCAAGTGGGGGAGAGTTGATTATTCATGGCGATAGACGAAGAAGACTTGTGCCGATATGTTCTTTTGCACGGGCACGTCGTTTTCTTGTTAGTGGTGGCATGGCTTTTCTTGCCCATGTTGTTGATACTCGTGATGAGCCGCCACCTATTCATGAAATTCCGGTGGTTAGGAAATTCGAAGACATTTTTCCGGACGAGTTACCGGGTGTTCCGGCGGAAAGACAAGTTGAATTTTGCATTGAGTTGGTTCCGGGAGCTACTCCCATTGCTAAAACTCCTTATCATTTAGCACCAACGGAAATGCAAGAGTTGTTAAATCAAACCCAAGAGTTGCTCGAGAAGGGTTTTATTAGACCGAGTGCTTCACCGTGGGGCGCTCCAGTTTTATTTGTGAAGAAGAAGGATGGTAGTATGCGGATGTGCATCGACTACAGGGAGTTGAATAAAGTGACAATCAAGAATCGTTATCCACTGCCTAGGATCGACGATTTGTTTGATCAACTCCAAGGTGCGACGTATTTCTCTAAGATCGACCTACGGTCCGGCTATCACCAAATGCGGGTCCGTGAGGAAGATATTGAAAAAACGGCTTTTCGAACGTGTTATGGGCATTTTGAGTTCGTAGTTATGCCTTTTGGTCTTACGAATGCACCTGCGGCATTCATGGATCTTATGAACCGAGTGTGCCAACCTATGTTGGACAAGTCGGTAATTATGTTCAATGACGACATACTTGTTTATTCAAAGAGTATGAACGAACATGAACGTCATTTGCGTGAAGTATTGAAGACATTACGAAAGGAGAAGTTGTATGCTAAGTTCTCCAAATGTGAATTTTGGCTAAGGGAAGTTCAATTCCTTGGTCATATTGTGAACAAGGAGGGTATTCAAGTGGATCCGGGGAAGATAGAGATGGTGAAGAGTTGGAGACAACCGACTACGCCTACGGAGGTTCGAAGTTTTCTCGGATTGACCGGTTATTATCGTCGGTTTATCCAAGACTTTTCTAAGATCGCTTCTTCATTGACGAAATTGACAAGGAAGAATGCGAGATTTAATTGGGAGAACGAGCAAGAAATTGCTTTTCAATTATTAAAGGAGAAGTTGTGTCAAGCTCCGGTGTTAGTTTTACCGGAAGGGGTGGAAGACATGACTGTTTATTGTGATGCCTCGTTAAATGGACTCGGATGTGTTCTAATGCAAAGAGGTAAAGTCATCGCTTATGCCTCTCGACAATTAAAAGAACACGAGACGAGATATCTGACTCATGATCTTAAGTTGGCGGCGGTTGTGCATGTGTTGAAAATTTGGCGCCATTACTTGTATGGTGTCAAGTGTACGATTCATTCGGATCATAAGAGTTTGAAACACCTCTTTAATCAACGAGATTTGAATTATCGTCAACGTAGGTGGATGGATGTGGTGAAAGATTATGATTGTGAAATACTTTATCATCCGGGCAAGGCGAATGTGGTCGCGGATGCGTTAAGTCGAAAGAGTCATCACTCGGCGTTACGATTGGGATTGTTACGTATGATTATTACTAATGATTTTCTTGAAAAACTCAGTGTGATTCAAATAGAGGCTTACGTTCACAACAAGCATGCGGAGCAAATTGTGGGATAATCGGAGTTCATTACTATGGGCTCGCGTGGTTTGTTGTCTTTTCAAGGAAGAGTGTGGGTGCCTAAGATGGGTGATTACCGACAAGTGCTATTTGATGAAGCACATAAGTCAAAGTATTCCATTCATCCGGGCGCGACGAAAATGTATCTTGATTTAAGGAAAGATTATTGGTAGCCGGGCATGAAACGTGATGTTATGAAGTATGTTGAGCAATGTGTCACGTGTTTGCAAGTTAAGGCCGAACACCAAAAGCCGTTCGTAAGTTACAACCGTTAGAAATCCCTAAATGGAAATGGGAGCACATTACCATGGATTTCATCACAAAGTTACCTAAAATGGCGAGAACCCAGTTTGATTCGATTTGGGTTATAGTTGATCGACTGACAAAGAGTGCTTTGTTTCTTCCCATTAAGGAACCGATATCGTCAGAGACCTTGGCTAAGTTGTTTATCAAGGAAGTCATCTCTCGACACGGCGTTCCTATATCGATTGTTTCGGATCGAGATACTCGTTTTACATCTCGATTTTGGGAAAAGTTTCATGAGGATATGGGTACACAATTGAAATTGAGCACGGCGTATCATTCTCAAACGGACAGTCAAACCGAACGTACGAATCAAACTTTGGAAGATATGTTACGTGCGTGCATTATCGATTTTGGTGGTAGTTGGGACGAGCACTTACCTTTGGTGAAATTCTCGTACAATAATAGTTATCATACTAGTATTGGGATGCCACCTTATGAGATGCTTTATGAGCGTAGGTGTCGAACCCCGATTTGTTGGGGTGAAGTGGGACAAAAGGAAATCGGGAGTACCGATTTGGTTTTAGAGACGAATAGCAAGATTGATGTGATTCGAGAGCATTTGAAAAAGGCTTAAGATAGGCAAGAATCTTATGACAATAAACGTAGACGAACGATCGAATTTCAAGAAGGTGACATGGTGATGCTCAAAGTTTCGCCATGGAAGGGCATTATTCGGTTTCGGAAATGAGGAAAGTTAGCTCCTCGGTTTATTGGACCATTTAAGGTTTTAGCTCGTGTTGGTGAAGTCGCGTATCGTGTGGAATTACCTGAAGAGCTTGCCGGGATCCATAATACATTTCATGTTTCCCACCTCCGTAAGTGTCTTGCGGATGATTCATCTTGGGTGCCATTAGACGAGATTGAGCTAAATAATAAGTTAGAGTAAATCGAGGAACCGATTGCCATACTTGATGAGAAGGTCAAAAGGTTGAGACATAAAGAGGTTAGGACTTTTAAAGTTCAATGGCGTCGTAGTAAGGATTCCGAGTTTACTTAGGAGTCCGAAGAGTTTGTGTTGGTTTATCTTCCTTCTTGTCATGCAGCTTCGATCGCGAGGACGCGCTCTGATTTAAGTGGGGGAGAGTTGTAACACCCCGTTTTCCCGTGCACGTCTAAAGGTACAAACTTAATTATTAGCACGTTTGTAAATGAGCCTAGTGTTAGTTAATGAGTATATATATATATATATATATATATATATATATATATATATATATATATATATATATATATATATATATATATATATATATATATATATATATGTATATATATATGTATATACATATGTATGTGTGTCACATTGGTATTGAGTCGTATGAGGCTTAAGGTCGAAGCTTAGACGAGCATAAGAAGAGTGAACGAGGTATGTTAGTGGTTTGAGCCATCATTTTATGCTAACTTGTCGAAGGGATCAGGATCAGGCCACTGCCGCGCCGCGAGAAATGGGTCCGCGACGCGACAAGCATAGCAAATCTGGATCAGAACATGAGTTAAGAGTGGTGGTTTTTCCTTTGTAACATCGCGCCGCCACATTTAGCGCCGCGCCGCGACAATTCTGCAGTTCTGATTCCGGTTTTAGCTTAAATTAAATGACTTTAAGGGACAAAATGGTAATTTGACATGTAAATCTGATGGGGGCATTAACTCACCACCACACATCCATTTATTTCATTTCCTTTTCCTTTTTCTTTCCTATTTCTCTCCCAAAGCACAAAACCCACCTAGTTTAATCTTGAGATTTGGAGTTGGAGATTTGTGAATCAAACCTAGGAGCGAGATTTAAAGTTGTTCCTTGTGTCTTTAGCTACGCGTTGATAGTCTCGGTAAGTTCTAACTCTAAGTTTTGAGTTTTAATTGGTTAATGACTAGGGTTTTGGGTACTAGAGAGTTGTAAGACCCATTTGGTGGTAAAATGGGTGAGTTTGGGTTATGTTGTTGTAATGAAACCCTAATAGCCACAATCTAGGGTTTTGGCCTTGTGATTTGGAGTTGGAAGTGCCAAATGGTGTTGTTAGTCACTAATGCACTTTAAGATTTATGAAAGAAGTGTAAATGGGTAAGTTTGACTTGATTGTGAATCTAAGAAATATAAAATGGGTCAAAATGTTCTAGTTGACCTAATTAGATGAAATGGGTATGGATTACCCTAAGTTTTGTATTAATTGAAGTTAATAGACTTTAATTCACTAGTCTTAGTGATTAAAGTCGAGTCTTGGCCATTTATGGGCGATTGTGTGTAGTTGAGTCATTTAATGCAAATTGGGTCATTAAATGCTCAAGTGGGAGTATTGTTGTTAATCCCACTAGTTGTGAAATTGAATGTGCACTTAATGATTTAGGTACATTGCGTTGAAGCTCGGAAGTTCTAAATCATCATCCTTGTGACAAGGTGAGTGGAATAATTATATATGCATGTATATGATTTATTTTCTTGTGGGGTATGGGTTAAAGTTCGATGTTGACGATACCATACCCTAGTGTATATTTGTATTGTTGATGAGGGTTTAAAGTTCGTTGTTGACGATACCTCACACGTATGGAATTAAAGTTCGATGTTGACGATGCCATACGATTATTTTAGTGACGTTGATGAGGTTTTAAAGTTCGTTGTTGACGATACCTCATATGTGGTTTTAAAGTTCGGTGTTGACGATACCACATTAAAATAGGCGAATGAGATTTAAGTTCGATGTTGACGATACCATTCGTTGGGCTAGCCTTGAGATCTTGAGCACTTTGGATGTTGTGAACATCATCGTTATACTTGTATTTTAGCATGATGTATCGTTGTGTTATATGCTATTGTTATACTAGTCTTGTTATCGTGGTACTTAGCGTTATACATGTGAAAGGTATGCTAATTATGTAACTAGTATGTATGCGGATTTGGTAAGTGTTTGCAAGTAAGTAGGTTATATATATGTATGTATAATTGTTGCACTCACTAAGCCTTGCTTACCCTCTCGTTGTTTACCATTTTATAGGTTCCGTCTTGGACAAGGGTAAGGGCATACGGTTGGATTAGTTGTCTCCCGTTTGTGTTGACAGGGGATGCTTTTGGGATAGCTTTTGAAGTGGTCGAACGTTTTGGGTAGTTTAGCCCCAAACCATGCTCGAGTGTCGTTTGGATTATAAACTATCATTTGTTGTTGGTCAAACTTGTATCACATTCGTTAATAGGCCTTTGTGCATTTTTGTAAATATTAAACTCGTAATATGTTTTGACGAATCGTGTAGAATGGGTTACATATTTAATTGGCGCGTAAATGTGTATTATATTTTAAATAAAAAAAAATTTATCGTATGGAGTACGGGTTGGGTTGTTTCAACGGAAGAAGTTAATTTATAGTGAAATACCTGATAAAGAAATCAAGGCAGATAATCGCATTTAATTAAAGAGATTTTATTCACCAAAGAATCAAATCTTTCTGATCTCAACGATTTTCTCTAAATCCCTTGAATTCTGGAAATCAACCATATCTACGTCAAAAGATTTGATGAAACACTATTTACTCATCTCACTCTTTTGTGATAACTTCACTCGTACTCTTCACATAAACGAATTGTTTTATCCAACTACGCACTGATGATAAAACTTTAAATTTCAACTCATATGAGTCATGAAAACATATTTATTATCAGCCATGACCATTCCAATCAAATTTCGAGAAGAAATTTCTTTAACGGGTAGGTACTGTGACGACCCGAAAATTTTCGACCAAATTTAAACTTAATTTCATATGATCTCGACACGATAAGCAAAGTCTGTAATATTGAGTCCTAAAATTTTGGAACTGTTTACATTGATTCATTTAACCTTTGATTATTCTCGACGATTCACGAACAATTGTGTGTAAATAAAAATTTAAATATATGTATATAAATATAAATATAAATGTACATGTAATATTTTTGAATAAATAAAAGTACACTTTAATCAATTAGAATATAAATAAAAGTATATATAATAATTTGAAATAATAAAATATAATTTAAACATTAGAATTAAATATGTAAAATATGATACAAAATAATTAATTGTAATATAAAATGAATTTATATATAAATATATATGATTTCTATAAATAATTATTATGGCATGTATATTGGAATATTTATATAAAAAGTATAAATATTATATATATGTATATATAATTATTTAAATATGCATAAGTAATAATATGTAATATTAATATATTAAATTTAAATGCAAGTTACAATATAAGTTGTTATTATTACTTTCATTATTATTATAAGTAGTAGTAAAATTATTATTCTAGTTATTATTATGATGATTATTATTATTTTTACTATTATCATAAAAAAAATTATTTTATTTATCATTAGATTTAATTATTATTGAACCTATTTTTTTAAGGAAATTATTATTGTTATATTATTATTATTATTATTTATCTTTATCAATAATGTTATTATTGTTATTAATAATAAATTTGATTTATTATTATTTTTAACATATTTATAAATCATTAAAAATAAATATACAGACAGATATTAAGCATAATTATTGTTACAAGTCATTATCTGTTTTTTCTTATTTTCTTTATCTGCTGTTATGCTCGTGATACTAGTCGACATACATCTTTCTGTATAAATCGATCATCTCATCTATGTGTGTTAAATCAGTGGACTTCCAATATCATTATCAATTACCCAAATTTCTCTATTTCTTGATTAAATTTTTTTTTTCTCTCTTACAGCAAATATATCTCTGTATCGTCTTTCATAAATCAAAATCTCGAAATCAAATCAAATTCCAAAATGTATAAATGTAGATCAGTTAGGATTTTCATTTTAGAACTATCTGCAAAGTTTGGATTTCCAATTCTTCATATTGAATTCGAATTTTTGAGTCAAAGGTTAATTTTCAAAAGTCAAACTTTCGGTTCATCAAGAAATTCGAAACGATTTTGAGGTTTCCAGTTAAATTGATGGTTTGAAAAGTTTCTAGGAAAGTTTTGAAACATAATTCATATTATAAACTTTGTCCAAAACGTTCTCAAACTCAAAAACCAATTTTTTTAAAAAGGACAGTCGCGACAGCAACCGTGGTGTTGTTATATAATTTTTTTTTCTCTTCTTTATTTTCGTTTTCAGTTTATTTAAACATTTGATATTGGTTAATTCTAAATAGTTTGAAGTATTTAAATCATAATTGTAGTAAGTTGAATTGTTTTGGTTTGATTTAATTTTGATGATGATGATGATGAAGAAGATAGAAACGAATTTGGGTTAAAAAAATACAAGTTAGATAATATTTCAGAAAGACAGACTTGGAGTAATGGTTAAGAGTGTTGTTGTGTGAGCGGGAGGTCTCGGGTTCGATCCCAACTTGGTGCAGTTTTTTTTAAAGGGTTTATAAAGGTAGATTTTATTTTTTTAGATTATTATTATTATTATCATTATTATTATTTTTATTATTATTTTTATTATTATTATTATTATTATTATTATTATTATTATTATTATTATTATTATTATTATTATTATTATTATTATTATTATTATTATTATTATTATTATTATTATTATTATTGTTGTTGTTGTTGTTGTTGTTGTTGATATTGAAATTATCATAATTATTAATTTAAGTAGTAAGTATTATTATTATTATTTTGATTTTAGTTACAATAATGGTTATTAATATTATTATTGTTATTATTATTAGTATTATAATAATTATTAAGATTATTATTACAGATACAAATATGAGTTGCATTATTATTAATGTTATTATTAATATCACATTTATATTACAAGTATTAAAGACGTTATTATCATTAGCATTTTTATAAGTATTATTAATGTTATTATTAATCTTATCATTTAAGCATTATTTTTATTATGATTATGATTATTAATGTCATTATTATTTTTAGTATCATTTATAAATATTAGTATTGATTAATCTATTTATAATTAATATTATTATTATTACTAAACTTTTCATTTAAAAACTATTTTTATCGTTATTATAAGATTTATTATTAAAACTATCATTAATATTATTATTAAAAGAATCATTAATACTATTATCATTATTATTAATACCAGTATTATCATTATTATCACTACTAATATTACATTAGTATTATTATAATTACTATTTTTAACAAACAAATGACATATATATATATATATATATATATATATATATATATATATATATATATATATATATATATATATATATATATATATATATATAAAGTATATAACTAATAAATTTATATATATATATTTGTTCGATTACAATTATGTGTATTATTGAATATATAAATGATATAGGTTCGTGAATCCGAGGCCAATCTTGCATTGTTCAGTTTCGTCGTATGAATATTTTTACTACAAAATATTGTATCGTGAGTTCATTTGATTCCCTTTTACTCTTTACATTTTTGGGACTGAGAATACATGCGCTGTTTTTACAACTGCTTTATTAAATGCTTTTGAAATATATTTTTGAACTGCGAATACATGAAATGTTTTTATAAATGTTTGACGAGATAGACACAAGCAAAACATTCCTCGAATGAACTATTATGCAGACAGAAGTTCTGTGGATTATTATTGAATTATGTGGACATGATAATTGCCACCAATTGATGTGAAAATTTTCCCCTGATTATTATTGCTTGATAACCTAAGAATTAGAATCGGGTATGGCCCTAATTTACGCGAATCCTAAAGGTAGCTACCGGATTTAACACCCCCACCCAGAATGTTCACTAGACGGAAGAGCTAGTGGGCGTGGTGTTTAGTACTTCGAAGTTTATATATTATACAGACGAGATGTTCTGTTTTGGGGATATTATTTATGCGCATTATATGTTAAGGTCGGTTACCAAGCCAAGCAATGAATGAAAAGTGAATGTTATGAATCGAGAGAATGATTTTTATACACAGGTTATGTGTATTACTTTTGTGCACAAGATATGTGTACGGTTATTTAAAAATCGCGAGGCAACCTACGGGGGAGAAAAGGATACGAAACTACTCTGCTAAGCATTATGAAAAATAGTTTTGTACACGAGATAGGTGTACTGTGTTTAAATCTTGTGGTCTATCAAAATAATGAATTTTATTGTTTATGATAAACTTATGAACTCACCAACCTTTTGGTTGACACTTGAAAGCATGTTTATTCTCAGGTATGAAACAAATCTTTCGCTGTGCATTTGCTCATTTTAGAGATATTACTTGGAGTCATTCATGACATATTTCAAAAGACGTTGCATTCGAGTCGTTGAGTTCATCATGATTATTATTAAGTCATTTGTAGTTGGATATATTATGAAATGGTATGCATGCCTGTCAACTTTCGAAGTTATGGAAGTTTATCTTTTAAAAACGAATGCAATGTTTGTAAAATGTATCATATAGAGGTCAGAACCTCGCAATGAGATCAAATGTAATGTATTCGTCCTGGTGGATTAGGACGGGTCGTCTCAAATTTAAATCCACAATAAAATATTTTCATTGTGACAATGGCTTCGATAATAAGTAATTTCATGACTTTTTTTGCCAACAATGGCATTTGTTTTCGCTTTTCTTGCCCATACACGTCACAACAAAATGGAAAGTCCAAAAGAATGATTCGCACTAGCAACAACACTATTCAACACTGTTATTTCATGCACGTCTTCCTCCTACATAATGGGTAGAAGCCCTTCATATGGACACACATGTCCACAACATTCTACCCTCGTCAGCCATTCAAAACGATACACCTCACTTTCTCCTTTTCAAGAAACACCCTACCTACACCCATTTACTTGTTTTTGGTTGTTTATGTTTTCCTCATCTAATTACCCCTCATAAACTTGACCTTTCTACATATAAAATTATCATCTCACGTCATTTTGTCTTTGACGAAACCGTCTTCCCGTTTGGATCTGTTACTCCCACACAAAATCCATCATATGACTTCCTTTCTATGTCTCCGTCCTTCCATATATCCTTCCAAACCACCTCTCCATTGTTATCCTCGGATGTTGACAACCCATCACTGGGTGATTCACCTACACCTACTATTCCACCTTTCGCAACCTCAACAACTGACACAATCACTACCACCCCAACCATATCTCCATCACCTCCCCTAACACACCCCATAATGACTCTTAGAAAACATGGCATTACCAAAATAGTCACTCGCCTTAATTTACACGCTACTTCAACTACTAATTCACCCGTGCCCCGGTCATATTTACAGGATTTTGAGGATCCTCATTGGCGTAAAGCCATAGGTGAGGAATATCATGATCTTATTTCTAATGGCACTTGGGTAATTGTTTCATGCACTCCCGGGGCTAATATGGCTCGTTCTATGTCGTTATTTAAGCAGTAGTTTCATGTTGATGGATCTTTGGCTACGTACAAAGCCATGTTGATTGCTAATGGTAAGAGCCAGCAGATTGTCATTGATTGTAATGAGACTTTCAGTCCGGTTATCAAATTAACCACTATTCGCACTATCCCGAGTCTGGCAGACTCCTGTCATTTGCCCATTCATCAGCTTGACGTGAAGAACGCCCTTCTTTACGGTGACTTACAGGAGATTGTTTACATGCATAAGCTACCTGGATACTGAGATACTAGATTTCCTGACTATATTTGCCGCTTATAGCGCTCTTTATATGGCCTGAAACAGGCAATGCACGCTTGGTACTGGCGGTTTGCAAATTTTGTTCTGACACAGGGATTTCATCGTAGTCGATGTGACTCTTATTTATTTGTATATCATTATGGGTCCTCTACAACATATGATAATGCTAAAACGAACATATATTTCATAGCATTATCCCTCAAGAAAGATAAGCTTTTAGTTGCAATTGTTCTATTTACAAGTGATATTCGTTTAAATAATAAAAGATGAAAACAAAAGTCAGATTCGACGAATTGAAGACGCAAACGACCAAAAAACTCAAAAGTACAAAGTACAATCAAAGAGGTTCCAATTATTGATAAGAAACGTCTCAAAATTACAAGAGTACAAGATTCAAAACGCAAAATACAAGATATTAAATTGTACGCAAGGACGTTCGAAAATCCGGAACCGGGACCAGAGTCACTCTCAACGCTCGACGCAACGGACTAAAAATTACAAGTCAACTATGCACATAAATATAATATAATATTTAAATAATTCTTATAAAGCTGGCCATGCGATCACATGGCCCTGAAGGGCAAAGTCCATGCGATCGCATGAGGCTCTTTTCCAGTTCACATTCCTATAAAAATCGAGCTTTGGTGCACCATATATCATATATCAATCTCTCTATCATAAACGTATATATATATATATATATATATATATATATATATATATATATATATATATATATATATATATATATATTTTAATTTTAATTTTAATTTCTAATAATAAGGGTATGTTAGCGCATGTTGTAAGGGTGTAAGTCGAAATTCTGTCCGTGTAACGCTACGCTATTTTTAATCATTGTAAGTTATGTTCAACCTTTTTAATTTAATGTCTCGTAGCTAAGTTATTATTATGCTTATTTAAATCGAAGTAATCATGATATTGGGGTAATTACTAAAATTGGGTAATTGGGCTTTGTACCATAATTGAGGTTTGGACAAAAGAACGACACTTGTGGAAATTAGACTATGGGCTATTAATGGGCTTTATATTTGTTTAACTAAATGATAGTTTGTTAATTTTAATATAAAGATTTACAATTGGACGTCCCTATAAATAACCATATACACTCGATCGGACACGATAGGCGGGGTATTTATATGTACGAATAATCGTTCATTTAACCGGATACGAAAATGGATTAATAGTCTATGGAATTATTAAAATAGGGGTAAAATTATGTACAAGGATACTTGGCATAATTGATAACAAAGTATTAAAACCTTGGGTTACATGCAGTCGATAACCTGGTGTAATTATTAAACAAAGTATTAAAACCTTGTTACAGTTTAAGTCCCCAATTAGTTGGAATATTTAACTTCGGGTATAAGGATAATTTGACGAGGACACTCGCACTTTATATTTATGACTGATGGACTGTTATGGACAAAACCAGACGGACATATTAAATAATCCAGGACAAAGGACAATTAACCCATGGGCATAAAACTAAAATCAACACGTCAAACATCATGATTACGGAAGTTTAAATAGGCATAATTCTTTTATTTCATATTTAATTTCCTTTATTTTACATTTATTTTCACTTCTAATTATCGCACTTTTATTTATTGTCATTGTATTTAATTGCACTTTTAATTATCGTACTTTTTAATTATCGCAATTTTATTTTATCGCACTTTTATTTATCGCAATTTCCTTATCATTATTTACTTTACGCTTTAAATTAAGTTATATTTATTTTTATTATTTTACATTAGGTTTTAACTGCGACTAAAGTTTTTTTAAAATCGACAAACCGGTCATTAAACGGTAAAAAAACCCCCTTTTTATAATAATAATATTACTTATATATATTTGTATTTTTATAAATTAAAACTAATATAGCGTTAAGCTTTGGTTAAAGATTTTTCCCTGTGGAACGAACCGGACTTACTAAAAACTACACTACTGTACGGTTAGGTACACTGCCTATAAGTGTTGTAGCAAGGTTTAAGTATATCCATTCTTTAAATAAAATAACTATCTTGTGTAAAATTGTATCGTATTTAATAGTATTTCCTAGTAAAATATACACTATTTCATATACGCCTCGCATAACATCAAGTATTTTTGGCGCCGCTGCCGGGGATTCGAAATCTAGCTTAAAAGCCGGAAGCGCAACGCTAAATAAAAAAAAGATTTTTATTTTTAGTTTACTTTTATAAAAAATACGCTTTTGTAAAAATACGTTTTAAATATTCAAAAATATAAAAAGAAAAACAAAAATATAAATATTTTTAAGAGTTTGTTAAATATATAAGTTTTATAAAGTTTCTTTATTTTTATTTTAGTTTGTAAAAATATAAATTTTATTTAAATATTTTGTAATTATATAAATATTTAAAACAGAATTTAAAACAAAAAAAATAATAATAATAAATACTCGAGCCTGGTACTGTTACAGCCCGTAAACTGGCCCAAAACCTCAGCTCATGCGATCGCATGAGCCCGAAGGCAAAATCTCATGCGATCGCATGAGAGTGTCTGACACGCCAACTGCAACCCTAATTCAGCATTTATTACGGGGTATTATTTATTATTATTACTTTAAAACCCTAATTAGGTTTTTAATATTTAATTAGTTAGTTTAGATTTTAATTATTTGTATTATTTAGTTAAATTAGTTTAATTAATTTATAAAATTAATAGTTTTATAAAATAAATAATATAAAAATAATATTTTTATAAAAAGTGTACTTTTTACAACTTTTAGTATATTTTTATATTTTGTCTCCTTTTATTTGTTTATTCGTAATATTTGTATTTTTCGCTCGTAATTAGTTTTAAGTTATAGTTTTTGCCATAATTATTTTTACTTCTAGATTTTTAGGCTTTGCCGTAAATTCCTTAAGTGCTTTTTCTTTAGGCTAAGATTTAGGTGCTTTAGAATTTTGTGACGTTTTTTTTTTTTTAAGTTTTAGTACCTTTTTAAGTTATTGCCATTTGGGATATAGTTTTACTTGTAAGCTTTAATATTTTTTTTTAGACGCAACTTTTAATTTTTAAGTTTTTAGTTCCTTTTTAAGTTTCGACGCGCTACTTTCTTATTTTTATTTTTCGACGCCTTTTACCTATGTATCAATTATCACTCCAATTAGTAATCTCAATTTGCAATTTTAATTTTAAGTTAGGGATAATAATAAGGTTGGGTTAGTCGAATGTTTTAAAGTTTTATAAGTCACTCTTTTTATTTCTTATTTCTCCAATTTTAATACCGACGCGCTCTTTTTCTTTCTTATTTCTCGACATTCTAGTTTTAGGACATAGATTTTTTTTTCTACTTCTTCTCTAAATTTCTTAAAATTACGAAAATTTATTTTAAGTGGTTAAATTGATAGACATCAAAATTTTCTGGTTCGTAGTAATAGTTGGATTTGTACGTGGATCGAGTTATTGGAGCCAAACAGTACTCAATTATATTGAGACCAAACGAATCCTGCCCCTCTGCTGCATCTTTTGGCTATTCGAAACGTGGGCAAAATCAGAAAAGTCTATTAATTGGATAACTTATATAATTTTTCTTTCCTTTTAAAAACTAATAGGATATTCAGTGAATGCACCGAGCAAGACGTTCACCACCTTTTATACGTTCACCACCTGTAACTCGATCAAGACATCTAGCTAATATTGTCGCCGTTGATTTTTCTTTAGAATCGTCATCCAGTCGACCAAGTACTCCAATTCAAATTTCCGATAATCCATTTTTTGAACCCAACCTCACAATTGAGAATTCGGAGAATATTCAGGGACAATTCATAGATCCTGAACCATTAATTTTTCCTCCGGAACCACCAATCATTCAAACAGAGATTGTTGAGGAACGAACCATTAAATCAGAATCCTCTAGTGATTCAGATTCAACAAATTCAATCATGGAAAATCTAAAACCTTTAAGTATGGAAGACCGAATGAAAGCTAAACGCACTGGCCAAGGTCACGCAATTACGCATCCAGACATTAATGCGCCAGATTATGAAATCAAAGGACAAATTCTACACATGGTGATTAATCAATGCCAATTTGGTGGTGCGCCGAAGGAAGATCCAAATGAACATCTTCGTACCTTTAATAGAATCTGCACACTATTTAAAATCCGAGAAGTTGAGGATGAACAGATATATCTCATGTTATTTCCCTGGACTTTAAAGGGAGAAGCCAAAGATTGGTTGGAATCGTTACCAGAAGGGGCGATTGATACATGGGATGTTTTAGTTGAAAATTTTCTTAAACAATTCTTTCTGGCATCTAAAGCCGTAAGACTTCAAGGAGAAATTGTTACGCTTATTTACATGGTGAATCTGAATTACCTGTAATAATATCGTCTTCTCTTACTAAAAATGAAAAATCTCAACTCATTTCTGTGTTGAAAGCTCATAAACCAGCCATTGCATGGAAGATTCATGATATTAAAGGAATAAGTCCTTCGTATTGCACACATAAAATCCTTATGGAAGAAGGTCATAAAACGTATGTGCAACGCCAACGAAGACTAAATCCTAATATGCAAGATGTAGTTAAGAAAGAAATTATTAAACTGTTAGATGCAGGTTTAATTTATCCAATTTCTGATAGTCCATGGGTAAGCCCAGTTCAATGCGTGCCTAAGAAGGGTGGCATGACTGTCATTACAAATGAGAAAAATGAGCTTATTCCGACTAGGACTGTAACAGGATGGCGTGTGTGTATTGATTATAGAAAATTAAATGACGCCACCAGAAAAGATCACTTTCCCTTACCTTTTATTGATCAAATGTTGGAAAGATTAGCCGGAAACAGTTACTATTATTTTCTTGATGGATTTTTCGGATATTTTCAAATTCCAATAGCACCCGAAGACCAAGAGAAAACCACATTCACGTGCCCTTATGGTACTTTTGCTTACAAACGCATGCCATTTGGACTTTGTAACGCCCCTGCAACCTTTCAAAGGTGCATGATGGCGATTTTTCACGACATGATAGAAGAATGCATGAAAGTTTTCATGGATGACTTTTCAGTCTTCGGTGATACATTTGAATCATGTCTAGTTAATCTGGAACGAATGATTATTAGATGCGAACAATCAAATCTAGATCTTAATTGGGAGAAATGCCATTTCATGGTTAAAGAAGGCATCGTTCTTGGTCATAAAATTTCAAAGGAAGGAATTGAAGTGGATAGAGCTAAAGTAGATGTAATTGCTAAACTTCCACATCCCACCAATGTTAGAGGAGTTAGGAGTTTTCTAGGGCATGCCGGTTTTTACCGACGTTTCATAAAAGATTTTTCTAAAATTGCCACTCCTATGAATAAACTCCTAGAAAAGGATGCTCCATTCATCTTTTCAGATGAATGCATCAAATCTTTTAATATTCTTAAAGAGAAACTCACTAATGCACCGATCATGATAACTCCAAATTGGAATCTACCGTTTGAACTTATGTGCGATGCAAGTGATTTTGCAATGGGAGCCGTTTTAGGACAAAGGATTGAAAAACGATTTCAACCTATATATTATGCTAGTAAGACGTTACAAGGAGCACAAACAAATTACACAACTACTGAAAAAGAACTCCTTGCTATTGTCTTTGCTTTTGACAAATTTCGATCATATCTCGTTCTAGCTAAAACGGTGGTTTATACTGACCATTCTACTCTTAGATACCTATTTTCGAAACAAGATGCTAAACCACGATTAATCCGTTGGATCTTACTCTTACAAGAGTTCGATATTGAAATCCGAGATAAAAGAGGAGCAGAAAATCTCGCCGCTGATCATCTTTCTCGTCTTGAAAATCCCGAATTAGAAGTTCTAAATGAATCGGCCATACAAGACAACTTTCCTGATGAATATCTATTGAAGATAGATTATAATGAAATTCCATGGTTTGCAGACTATGCAAACTACTTAGTATGTGGATTCCTTGAGAAAGGATTGTCGTTCCAAAAACGAAAGAAATTCTTCAGTGATATAAAACACTATTTCTGGGAAGATCCACATTTGTTTAAAAGTTGTCCCAATAGAATAATACGCCGATGTGTATTCGGTGATGAAGCCAATCAAATCTTAAACCATTGTCACACATGACCAACAGGAGGGCATTATGGGCCTCAACTCACAGCAAGAAAAGTTTATGATGTTGGATTCTATTGGCCTACAATTTACAAAGACACACACCTTCTTTGCAAATCCTGTGATGCATGTAAAAGGGCCGGAAAAATAAGTCAACGTGATGAAATGCCACAAAATGTCATTCAAGTATGTGAAGTATTTGACATTTGGGGTATTGACTTTATGGGTCCATTTCCAAAATCTCATAATAATCTCTACATTCTCGTAGCCATTGATTATGTATCTAAATGGGCGGAAGCACAAGCTCTCCCAACTAACGATGCACGAGTTGTAGTCAATTTTTTAAAACGTCTTTTTGCAAGGTTTGGAACACCGAAAGCTTTAATAAGTGATCGGGGAACTCATTTCTGTAATAATCAACTTGAGAAAGTTCTTAAAAGATATGGAGTAACTCATAAAATCTCCACCGCATATCATCCACAGACAAGTAGACAAGTTGAAAATACCAACCGAGCTTTAAAACGTATTCTAGAGAAAACCGTAGGATCAAATCTGAAGGAATGGTCCATTAAATTGGAGGATGCACTCTGGGCTTTTAGAACAGCCTACAAAACTCCAATTGGAATCACACCTTTTAAACTCGTTTATGGAAAAGCATGTCATCTTCCAGTAGAAATTGAACACAAAGCATTTTGGGCTTTGAAGACATGTAATCTTGATTTACATGAAGCTGGACGTCTACGGTTAAGTCAATTAAACGAATTAGAAGAATTAAGACATGAAGCATACGAAAATTCGTTAATCTATAAAGAAAGAACGAAGAAATGGCATGATAAAAGAATCAGAAGTTCAAAAGAATTTAAAGAAGGCGATAGAGTTCTTCTTTTCAATTCACGATTCAAGCTATTTCCTGGAAAATTGAAATCAAGATGGTCTGGACCATTCATAGTCAAAAGAGTTTTCCCATACGGAACAGTGGAATTAATAAATTCAAATGGGATTGAATTTAAGGTTAATGGTCACAGAGTTAAACACTACATAGATAGTCCGATGGAAGTTGACAACGAAGTTAATCGCAATTTCGATACCACAGCTAACTAAGTGTGGGGAGAATCAAGTCTTTAAAGGATAATATGTATTTCTGTTAGAGTTAGATTTTCTGTTTTCGTGTAGTTCTCGAAAATGGAACCCGAATGGTCTTTCCCTAGCAGACCCTAAAGAACTAGTCTTCTTCCCCCATTCTGAATTTTTATTTTTTTTTAGGTTTTTACGAAATGAAGACTTCCTGTGAACTAAACCATGGTCTAATGCTACACGATTTGATCACTAAACGTAATAATGACACACTTCCAAGTGAAATAGTATCATTAATCAGAGGTAAATTGGACGGAGTAAGAAAAGAATCCAGATGTGAAGATAATAAGTTACAATTTGGTAAAGGAAAATCAAAATCCGCAGCGAAAAGAAGAGCACGACACCTTGAAAGATGTCACACATGCGGAAAATGGTCACACGAAGGTAAATGTTCAAATAATCAAACTTATTCAAACACCGAATTTGTTACTTTATGCAGAGATAGACTGTTCATATGTTTAGAAGAAAAAACGTTGAATGCTCGAGGTTACGCCTATGTAGCCATGGAAAATCAATTAGTCCGACTATCTTATGAGTGGGCTAGAGCATATCACTAAGAAATCTCTTTCACAGGTAAGTTTGTACAGTTTTTATTTTTATTTTTATTTTTAACCTTTTGATAATAAACGCTAATTTGTTCGCTATAAAGTATTAAATTGGTATTCGATGAAATTAGGTCTTGCGACCGAAATTATTGATATCATACAAAAATTTATTACATCACTGCAAAATTTAACGTTTATTCTTAAGGTATAAATATCTTTAATCAATCAACTCAAAATATTTCAAAAATTCGTCATGAGTTAAATTAGGTCATGGAACTGAAATTACTTTACCGAAAAGAGGGGCGCATATTTTTGATAATATTTGATTGATTAAAGTGAGATAAAAGCTAAAAAGATTTTTAATTTTATTTTTACCATGTTTTTAAAAAATTAATAAATTAATATTAAATAAATATTGTAAACTTTTAAAATTGTAAATATTTGAAAAATTAATATTTTTAATATAAGTTTGTATGTATAAAAATAAAAATATAATTTAAGTTTGGTGTGAATTTATAATATGAATTTTTAATTAAGTTTGGTGTGAATTTTTTTAATTTTATGCATTTTAAATTTAAGTTTGGTGTGAATTTAAAAACAAAAATTTACTTTATTTCGCTAAGTTAAAAATATGATTTTTAAAATTCGTCGTAAGTTGAAGACTAGGTCGTTGAGCCGAAATTGCTTTACCCGAGGGAGGGACGAGAACTTTTATTATCATTATTTTTAATCTTATTGAATTAAAGTATGCCAAAAACATTAAAAAAACCCAAAAATCTTTGCTTTTAAAACCGCGCTTTAAATTGACAAATTTTAAAATTTTGTCGAGAGACGGACTAGGACAACGATCCGAAACGCCCTCATCCTAAAAAGAAACAAATTTTTAAAATTTTATTAATTTTATGTTTTATAAAGTATAAGGTTTATATAAAAAAAAAAGCTGAAAACACTGTTCTCGGATACCCATGCGATCGCATGGGTATTGCACTCCAACTCCATTGCGATCGCATGGAGCTGGAAAACAGGCCTGATACAAAACTCTCAGCGAGCTCTGCTCTTTCCCACTTCACACACACATACACGAATACACTCCCAAATAATCACCAAAAATTACCAAAATTCACCGTAATTCGTCAAATTTTTTGCTCTAATCATGCCTAGATTCTCATTCTTCAGCAAAAAGGTAAAAATTACACCCCTAAACTCTATAAATTCCTAGTTTTTGTGATAATTACCAATATTTTACCTAATGCAATTTTGTTAATTTCTAGAGTAATTAGTGATAAATTGATAGTATTTTATGCATGTATAACCTAGATTGATGCTATTTAACATGATTTGAAACCAAAAACTTAAAAAATTTTAGAAATCTAGGGTTTGTGTTCTTGAGCAATTTGGGGCTTTTTGATATAAACAGGTTATGGCCGATTTTTGTCATGAATTATTGCTTAATTGAGTAGTGTAACATGTTTAGGTAGTTAAATGATCCAAACATTGATCCTAAACATGATTTTTAAAGATTAAAGTGGACTTTTTAGGCGAAAATTCATGAACTTGATTAATTTGATATAATTGCCATTTGAGACTTGTTTAATTATTAGTAATGACTATTTTGACATGTTATTTGAGTTAAATGCTTATGAACTTTGTCTACATTTCCATATGTGCTTATTTGAAAAAGTATAGAATTGTAAAAATTGTGAAAATGTGTATAAGTTAAATTTTGATTTAACTTGTTATTATGATTGTTTTAAGTTGTTATTTTGCTAACACTAATGCATATTTAGATGCACAAATTTTGTGTTTAATGGGTTTTACAGAAAGCCGATACTGGAGGTTAAGGAGCATCATCATCTAGACGACCTGCTCCAGCACCAGAACCAGAACCAGAAATGCAACACGAGCCAGAACCCGAACAGGAACCACAACAACAGCCTGATCAACATGTACCTTATTATGATCCGGTACAGTTTGTTAATGAATTCATAGTATTCCCGATGAGGCCGCCAGTAGAATTCCCAACAATTCCTGAGCACGCTTTGCATCCTAATCTGAGATTTGATAGAAGATGGAGAGATTACGAGACATATCAAAGGAACAAATTCAAATTGGTAACAAAAAACGTAGAGGTGCCAAGGGTAATCGATTGGGATCCTTTGGAGAGAGTTCATCTAGCTAATAGAGTCAGACTGCTACTGATTCAGAGGTACGGGAACTCTTCTTTTACAGATTGGGAATGTCTTTTCACCATTCGTAGGCCTGTATATAAGGAATGGTGTGTTGAGTTGACGAGTACTGTATCACTTGATACAAATATAGTTAGAATAGATGATAGAAGATTTCTTAGGTTTATCCTTGGCGGTAGGATGTACAGAATGTCCATGCTGGACATGGCCAGGGCTTTACAGATATATACTCCTGGAGAGTTGCTACTACCCGATTGTACAAATTTGATTCATTATGGTGAAAGGGTAGATAGCAACTTTGACGCTGACGCCATTTGGAGGCGTATGTCACATTTTGATGTTTTTTAACGAGCGGGAGGACACTCCTATACACATATTGACAGAGCCGAGCTTCGTATCATTCATAGATTTTTGGCTAACTCGATTACACAGAGAGGTCACAATAAGGAAAAAATGACCTTACATGATTTATTCTACCTAAAGTGTATTCGGGATCCTAGAAGCTTTGTCAATATCCCTTACTGTGTTGGTTTTTATTTATCTAAAATGGTAGAAGGAATGCAGGACGGGAGTATAATAGGAGGAGGTATTTTTGTTACTCTCATTGGAGAGTATTTAGGTGTTGATAGGAACCAAGGGGGTCTATTACAGCTTTGTAGAGAACAGGTTGAGCATTTAGGATTGAAAGTTTATGTGGGTGCTAAGGTATTGAAAAGTAGACGCAACCAGGCAGTACTCTATGAGGGCCCTCATCCTCAGGTAGAGAGAGGCTCAGACGAGGAAATGGAGGAAGCGAAAGACATTAGGGATGTCTTTCAAGATGCTATTCTTGACGTCCACGTTCGTATAGATGAGGAAGCAATGACGAGCGTGGCCAGACATAGTATGTACGAGCAGTGGAACTCCGAGCGAGTATACGAGGATTATAGGAGACGCCAACACGATAGCTGGTTAGTTCATCAGCACCAAATCATGAGCCAGCTATCATATCAGGTACCAAATAATTACGTGCCTACTCGACCTGCTTATTTTCCGCCACACAGCCCCGAGATCTGACCACCCTTTAACCGGTATGAGTATAACCAAGCCTATCAGAACACCTAAAACCAACAATGGAACCCGCCTGACGAGATGAACTGGAACCCCTATCCAGACTGATTTGGTTCCATTTGGTTATTTTTATGATTTTTATGTTTTTATCTTTTTACTTATTCATGTTTAAACTTATGTTATTGGATATATTTATGTAATTTTTATCTTTTTTATTATTATTGTGTACTAATATTTCACATTTAGGATTTGAAAGTGGGATATTAAGTCCCATTTCAAATTGCCATGCATGTTTATATTTGTATGTATGTATTTTGTCCATTGTACAAAACAGGGTAAAACAGCGCATTTTCAAAGACTGGCATTAAGTTCAGCAAAAGCTAGTAATTTTGACGACAAGATGAAAAATAAATGTGATGTAACAACAAGATGGAATGAACAAATGATATGCATCATTTATCATTCAGCAAACAAACGCCAATATGTTTGAAAACTTTGGTAAAATTTAATCATTTTTACGCTAATCACCCTCAATAATTTAAATTGTTGCTGATTTCTTGCAAATGAGGGCATTGCAAGATTTTAAGTGTGGGAAGGGGTTAAATTCTTTCGGATTTTTAAAATTTTTGATTTATACACTTGGTTACCATTAGAAATACTAGTAAAGCAGTAGTTGTATTAGAATCTAGTGCTCTCTGATAATAAAGAACAGCCCTAGTCTTATATACTGACTACCCAATTCTAGTAAAAGTTTTCAAAATTTTCAATTTAATGAATTCAAAATCATGTTTATACATATTTATGAACGATAAAACTAGGTATTAACACCGAAATTATTGTTACCTCGGAAAGGACATAAATTGAGAAACAAACCAAAATATTAAAATTCATTTAAAATGGAATAGAGGACAATAAAAAGGAAAATAAAAGCCAAGTGTGGGAAAATTTACCAAGTTATCTTAAACATATGTCACATATTTCTGTAACAAATAATTGAAGATACTTTTGCTTTGGACTAAACTAAATAGTTTTACCCGATTTACTGTAAGAAAGATGGATCTACACGATGAATCAATTCCATCATTAAAAGGAAGTAAAGTCTTCCGAAAAAGAAACGTGCTTCTTGATTTAGGTCATGAAGTTGTTGTCCAGACCAGCTGTAGGTTGGCGAAAAATCTAGAAAAGTCATCTCTAAAATCAGCAGGAAATCCACGGATCTCAACATCAAACAGGGTCACCAAGTGGTCAGACTTATCCTAACCATGAGAGGATCTGTCTCGTAAAATAGGGAGGGCACCGTGCAAATTAGCTTGATAAGACTAATGAATCAGACCCCCAGAAAGGATAATCTCTTTAAAGATTAAAAATCAGCTTTTAAGCCTGATATTACTCAATCCTTGAGATTAACCTTAAAGATTGAGAATTACAAACTCATGGAATTCGATGATATCTAAACTCGAGCTTGAACGAGAAAATATTTTGATACAAAAATTAAAACCGATTTGTTTTCTGAAAACCCATTTTCAATGCGTTCATTACCTTTGAACGTAAAATCCTAGGAATTCACCTGGAATTCATTAGGTCACCTGAACCAAATCGGGTGTCAACCGTAAGAACGGTGGTTGCATAGCATGGTCGAAGACAGGACCTTGTGCCAGATCGAAAAACTATAGGGTGATCTTTACTATTACTCCTACAAAGGATAGTAATTGCATCCGACACGTTTTAGACCATAATCAAAAGCATGTCACGGGACATTGCCTTAACATTGCTTGTTCAACGCTTTCCTTTACAACCGGATGGTAGTTTACCGAAAGGTAATATACGGAGCAAGTATACTGGACGTGTTGCTTTTCCAATACAAGGTTAGCAAATGGGTGACACAAAACCACAAGTTTTGAGCTAAAGTTTTCAAATCTGAAACCCACCAAACCCACAAAAAGAATTTGCAAACACCGGTGAAGGGTTATTCCGAAAAACTTATCTAGGGTAAAAGCTAGATTTAATTTTCAAAAAATCAAATGTTTTCATAAAGATCCAATTTCCTTAAAGGATCTAAATTTTATAGTCATGTGGGACTGTAAACCACATCGTTACTACCATTGTTTATACCGTCGTAAAGAAATCACTGATGTACAAAGTGTGAAGAATAAAGAAGTGATTCTAGTATTTCAAGACTTTATTGCTTGAGGACAAGCAACGCACAAGTGTGGGAATATTTGATAATGCTAAAAACGAACATATATTTCATAGCATTATCCCTCAAGAAAGACAAGCTTTTAGTTGCAATTGTTCTATTTACAAGTGATATTCATTTAAATAATAAAAGATGAAGATAAAAGACAGATTCGACGAATTGAAGATGCAAACGACCAAAAAGCTCAAAAGTACAAAGTACAATCAAAGAGGTTCCAATTATTGATAAGAAACATCTCAAAATTACAAGAGTACAAGATTCAAAACGCAAAATACAAGATATTAAATTGTACGCAAGGACGTTCGAAAATCCGGAACCGGGACCAGAGTCAACTCTCAACGCTCGACGCAACGGACTAAAAATTACAAGTCAACTATGCACATAAATATAATATAATATTTAAATAATTCTTATAATTATTTATATATTATATATTATATTATTAAAAACCGTCGGCAGAAAAAACAAAGGCATGTGAGCCTCTCCAGCTCGCCATGCGATCGCATGGCCTTGAAGGGCAAAGTCCATGCGATTGCATGAGGCTCTTTTCCAGTTCACATGCCTATAAAAATCGAGCTTTGGTGCACCATATATCATATATCAATCTCTCTATCATAAACGTATATATATATATATATATATATATATATATATATATATATATATATATATATATATATATATATATATATATATATTTATATTTATATTTTAATTTTAATTTTAATTTTAATTTTAATTTCTAATAATAAGGGTATGTTAGCGCATGTTGTAAGGGTGTAAGTCGAAATTCTGTCCGTGTAACGCTACGATATTTTTAATCATTGTAAGTGATGTTCAACCTTTTTAATTTAATGTCTCGTAGCTAAGTTATTATTATGCTTATTTAAATCGAAGTAATCATGATGTTGGGCTAAGTACTAAAATTAGGTAATTGGGCTTTGTACCATAATTGGGGTTTGGACAAAAGAACGACACTTGTGGAAATTAGACTATGGGCTATTAATGGGCTTTATATTTGTTTAACTAAATGATAGTTTGTTAATTTTAATATAAAGATTTACAATTAGACGTCCCTATAAATAACCATATACACTTGATCGGAAACAATGGGCGGGGTATTTATATGTACAAATAATCGTTCATTTAACCGGATGCGGAAATGGATTAATAGTCTATGGAATTATTAAAACAGGGGTAAAATTATGTACAAGGACACTTGGCATAATTGATAACAAAGTATTAAAACCTTGGGTTACACGCAGTCGATAACCTGGTGTAATTATTAAACAAAGTATTAAAACCTTGTTACAGTTTAAGTCCCTAATTAGTTGGAATATTTAACTTCGGGTATAAGAATAATTTGACGAGGACACTCGCACTTTATATTTATGACTGATGGACTGTTATGGACAAAAACCAGACGGACATATTAAATAATCCAGGACAAAGGACAATTAACCCATGGGCATAAAACTAAAATCAACACGTCAAACATCATGATTACGGAAGTTTAAATAAGCATAATTCTTTTATTTCATATTTAATTTCCTTTATTTTACATTTAATTGCACTTCTAATTATCGCACTTTTATTTATTGTCATTGTATTTAATTGCACTTTTAATTATCGTACTTTTTAATTATCGCAATTTTATTTTATCGCACTTTTATTTATCGCAATTTCCTTATCGTTATTTACTTTACGCTTTAAATTAAGTTATATTTATTTTTATTATTTTACATTCGGTTTTAACTGCGACTAAAGTTTTTTTAAAATCGACAAACCGGTCATTAAACGGTAAAAAACCCCCTTTTTATAATAATAATATTACTTATATATATTTGTATTTTTATAAATTAAAACTAATATAGCGTTAAGCTTTGGTTAAAGATTTTTCCCTGTGGAACGAACCGGACTTACTAAAAACTACACTACTGTACGATTAGGTACACTGCCTATAAGTGTTGTAGCAAGGTTTAAGTATATCCATTCTTTAAATAAAATAAATATCTTGTGTAAAATTGTATCGTATTTAATAGTATTTCCTAGTAAAATATACACTATTTCATATACGCCTCGCATAACATCAACATACCTTTTTATATATGTGCGATGACATTATCCTCACTGCATCATCCACTTTATTGCTACACACCATTATTGGTCAACTTAATAAAGAGTTTTCCATGACTGATTTGGGGACCCTTAACTATTTTTTTAGCATTTCCACTACTCGGAGCTCTACAAGCATGTTTCTATCTCAACGAAACTTTGTTATAGACATGTTACATCGTGCAGACATGACGCAGGGCAAACCTTGTTGCACGCCTGCTGACACACAGTCCAAACTGAAAGACACGGGTTAACCTATAGCTGATCCCACCATATAAAGGACTCTTGAAGGCGCTCTTCAGTATCTCATGTTCATTCGCTCTGACATTTTCTACGTGGTTCAGCAGATATGTCTGTTCATGCATGATCCACGCGAGCCACATTTTCTTGCTCTTAAGCGGATTTTGTGGTACCTTCGTGGCATACTTGATTATGAGTTACAGATGGTCTTCTTGCGTATTCTGACGTTGATTGAGTTGGATTCCCAACTACACGTCATTCACATCTAACTATTGTATTTTCCTGGTGATAATATTTTATCATGGTAATAGCTTATATCTAGATCTAGTGTCGAGGCCGAATATCGTGGCGTTGCCAATGCTGATGTTGAGAGATGCTTGCTACGTAATCTTCTCATAAAGCTTCACAATTCTCTGCCAAAGGCCACCATTGTTTATTGTGACAACATTAGCTCTATATACATGGCATCTAATCATGTACAACATCAGCGAACGAAGTACATTAAATTGACATTCATTTTGTTCGTGACCACATTGCTTTAGGGAACATTCGTGTTCTACATGTCCCCTCTCACTCTCAATATGATGATATCTTCACCAAGGGACTTTTGACATCGTTATTCATATATTTTAGATACAGTTTGAACGTTTGGGTTTTTCCTGCCGATAAAATTTTGGGGGGATGTTAGTGTACAGATTGTATAATATTATTAGCCTATTATATATTGTATAGCCCATTGTACATAAGCCCATGAAGGCCCTTAATGTATCTATATATTTGTATATTGTAAATGAGAAGACACACTTAATTCATTAACACAAAAGCCGCAAAAACCTCGTCTGTCATTTTTTCCTTCATCAAAAAGGGGTGAACCTAACATGTGACATGTGGGGTCCCGTGACACCATGAGTTGCGAATTTGTTTTAGAAATGATAATTCAAAATTATACAGGACACCACTAAATATAGTTGTAGGACCCCATAATTTTTTAAATTTATAATTCTATAGTACGAGCCACTAAAATAGTACCTTCTTTTATAGTATGAGCCATTATCATATACGGAAGCAGATAAATAAATAAATAAATAAATAAATGTAATAGACTGAAACCCAGGCTAGTTATAAGTTACCTATTTTGCCCTTAGGGTTTGTGCTTAGTCTTAAGTGCTTTAATTTTAATTATTTTATTAGTGTTTTATTATAATTGTGTTGTGACCAGTTTATGACAAGGGTCCCAGAACATGTTGGTTTATTTAATTTGGACTCCGTTAGGGTTGCCAAATTAAGTACGAAAGAAATTAGATAACTGGTAAATAACCGTGTGATATGGGGTATGGGTTTATAACCCAATATTAAGTGTATGTCCTGGATTCTTCTACCATTTTCTCAAAATAAACACACACACACACAAACGCATACCAAACGCACCCATGATCATAAACCCTAACTTGATTTGTGAGCTTTTAGATTAATTGAAGTTAGCAATCGATTCCTTGTGTTCTTGTGATCATCTTAAGGTAAGTATTACAAAGATTTATGTATTAATCTTGTTGAAAATTGGGTTTTAGTGTTCTTATGAGTTTTTGAAGAAATTAGCTCAAATCTTGTTGTTTGATGTTTAAAAACATCAATTGATGTTAGAAATAGGTTGTATATATGTTTAGTAGCTTCCATGTGCTTAAAATTTGATCAAAATCGCTCAAAAATCGAGTTTTTGGGGAAAAAATTACGAAATCAGCGAATGTGTTCGAACCAGTTGCTACTGTATTTTGCTACAGTACCTGAGTTGTTACAGTGCCCGAGTTGCTACAGTGCCTGAGTTGCTACAGTGTCACTGTTTGCTACAGTACCGAGTTGCTACAGTGTCACTATTTGCTACAGTGTTCGGTATTTGCTACAGTGTCACTATTTGCTGGTAATTGGTGAGTGGGTCTATCTCCGGATAGAGTTTAAGTAGCATATCATGCTACTGTGGTTGACTCTTTTACCATGCATAGTGTAGAAATTGCTATGATAGAATAATATCGTTTGCCTGATGTTGTATGTGAATTATGTGTACACTGTGTGAATGTCACCAGTCGGGCCTAGGGAGACTGGGGACTCGAAACCGTGCCTAGGAGAGGTTAGAGTCCGTATGAGGTCAACCGTGCCTAGGGGAGGTTGGGTCCATAGGCTACTGATTGTGGAGTATAGTGTGAATGATGCATCCCCTGCATCTGGATAACTATACTGTGAATTGAGCAGCAGGGACTATCGGTAGACTCAGGCCCAATCAGCTGAGAGTCGTGTGCTCGTACAAGCCGCCGATCCTCGTATTGTCTTATTATATGCTAGTTGGTAGTTAGCATGTGTTGTTGTTAGTATATAGCTTGTGTGTGACTTAAGCTATATCTGTTAGATAGATTCCATTCACTTAGCGGTGCGCTAATCCCCCACATATTCTCCCCTTGCAGGTTTAGGTACTGCTAGTCGGGATGGGTGCTGTTGCAGAAGACATGTTTGACAACCCAACTCAGATGTGGACTTTTGTATAAATAATGTTTTGTGATAACGTAACACCGTGGTGTAAACTTAAACTTAATTACTCAGATTAATGTAATGACACGACTAATAGTGTGTTTGTTAATAAAGTCTTCCGTTGTGTTTTAAAAAAAAAAAAAATGCCGGTGTTCTAAGTTGGTATCAGAGCATGGTTTGGCAGCAGATACGTGCGCGTATTTTGTTCCCAAACCCAGAGGCAAGTCAAACATGTCTGTGGGAGTGGGGGCTAAGTGAAAATAGGATATACGTGTGTTAGTTGTGATTGAACTAACTGTTATCCACTAAGCTTTTGTGTGAGCTGTTTTGTAGCACAAGTATGGCTGATAGAAACGCAACTGGCCCATCCAACCCCGGAACATTCAGAGCACCAGAAGAGGGTATTGAGTCTGATGATGATCAGAATAGTTACATTCTTCAGTTAGAGAGCAAACTAAAGGAGGCTGAAGACAAAATTAATGAGCTTAAATTGGCGAGGCATTCTGGAAATGATGATACACCACCTGGATTCCCAACCGCGCAATCCCAAACGATACCTAATGTGCCCCAGAACCAGCTTCAGAATCAAATACCTATCCAATATTATATGCCACCACAAAACACCTTTACTTACCAAAATCCCATGATGATGAATCCATAGCAAATGCAAATGTTCCATCAATCTTACTTGCAACCACCCAAAAGATGTACTTATAAAAATTTTCGTGATTGTATACCCTCCGAGTTCTCTGGAAGTACTGATCCAACTGTAACTCTCAATTGGTTGCGAGAAGTTGAAAGGGTATTTGAAGCGTGTCAGTGTGAACCCGGGCTGAAGGTAACATATGCTAGTAGACTGTTGAAAGGTAGGGCTATGATTTGGTGGGATTCTTTGATTTCTAGTATACCGAAAGAGCAAGTGAGTATGATCACATGGGGGCAGTTTTATGGAAAGGTGTGTGAACAGTATTATAATCCGTTTGATATGAACCGAATTAAGACTGAGTTTCTTGAAATGAAGATGACACCTCAAATGACAATCGATGAGGTAGTAGAGAAGTTTATGGATAAACTGAGGTTTGTACAACAATGGGTGCCAGACGAAGCATCTCGTATCCAGCATTTTGTTAATATCATTCTGCCTGAGTACAGAACTTTTGTTAGAACAGCTACATCATTGTCTCAAGCTGTTGTGATGGCTAAGATGGTAGAAAGTGATGTTCAGGCCGCCAGAAACAGAATGTTTGGTAATGTGCTACAACAAGGTGGGCAAGTATCTGGTCAATCAGGATCTAAATCCAAGAAGTCTAGTGGGTTTAAATCGAAGGGTAAAAGTGGTCAGAGTAGTACTGGATCTGGATCAGGTAAAGGGAATTGGTGTCACACGTGTCAATCTTCTCACAATGGTCAGTGTTCTGAGGCTACAAGAAGATGCTTAAAGTGTGGTGTTGTTGGGCATGAGTCTTCAGCATGCCCGTATCTGAATAGTGTGTGTTGGAGTTGTCATAAACCAGGGCATCGTGCAATTAGTTGTCCGTCAAAGAGTGGTAGTTCCGGGGCAGGGTCAGGAGCGCGTTCAGCATCAGAGGGTAGGGTCAACTGCCTCGAGTGGGCAGAAGAGGAAGAACCCTTCAATAGCAGAGGCTAGAGCTTTTCAGATGTCGGTTGAAAATGCTGTGGCAACCGACGAAGTGATCACCGGTATGTTTCTAATCAACTCAATACCTGCTCGCGTATTGTTTGATTGTGGTGCCAATAGGTGTTTTATGTCCCTAGATTTCTATGCTAAGTTGAATTTACCAGCTACTGTGTTACCCAAGCCGGTTAGTGTAGAAGTAGCCGATGGTAAGACTACACCCGTCACAACCTATGTGACTGGGGTTTGTATAGAGATCGAAGGGAAGCCTTTCCCGGTGACTTGTTTAGTGTTACCTATTTCTAGCTTTGATGTAGTACTAGGAATGGATTGGCTGAGCTCGCTTTGGGCTAATATTAAGTGTGATAGAAAAATGATTACCTTTCGTCCGACCGATGGAACCCGTGTTGTGGCCCGAGGGGAGCGTAGCGGGTATAATTTTCCGTTGATAACCATGATGAAAGCGAAAAATTCGATGGCAAAGGGTTGTGAATCATTTCTTGCATATGTGATTGATGCGAAGAAAGAAAAGAAAACAGTGGCCGATATTCTGATAGTATCAGACTTTCCCGAAGTGTTCCCAGATGAGTTACCAGGTCTGTCGCCGGTAAGGGAAGTCGAATATAAGATTGAGTTGGTTCCTGGAACAACTCCAGTTGCAAAAGCTCCATACCGATTAGCGCCATCTGAAATCCGTGAAATGATGTCACAGATTCAAGAGTTATTAGACCGCGGGTTTATTCGACCGAGTTCTTAACCGTGGGGTGCTCCGGTATTGTTTGTTAAAAAGAAAGATGGGTCAATGCGTATGTGTATTGATTATCGTGAATTGAACAAAAGAACAGTGAAGAATAAGTATCCGTTACCTCGAATAGACGATTTGTTCGATCAGTTACAGGGTGCTTCATTCTTTTCTAAGATAGACTTAAGATCCGGATATCATCAGGTTCATGTTGCTAAATCAGATTTACCAAAAATAGCGTTCAGAACAAGGTATGGTCATTATGAATTTCTTGTCATGCCGTTTGGGTTGACGAATGCGCCAGCAATCTTCATGGATCTAATGAATAGAGTGTGTCGTCCGTTTTTAGATAAGTTTGTGATTGTGTTTATAGACGATATACTAGTGTATTCATAGACCGAAATTGAAAATGCTGAACATCTGAGACAGGTTTTGAACATGTTGAAACGTGAACAACTATTTGCAAAATTTTCAAAGTGTGAATTTTGGTTACGTGAAGTGCAGTTTTTGGGTCATGTGATTTGTGCCGAGGGTATAAAAGTTGATCCGACAAAGATAGAAGCGGTAATGAATTGGAATTCTCCGAAGACTCCGACTGAGATTAAGAGTTTTCTGGGATTAGCCAGTTATTATCGCAGATTTATCAAGGATTTCTCGAAAATAGCGGGTCCGTTGACTAAGTTGACTCGTAAAGATGTAGTCTTTCGATGGACTGATGAACAGGAAAAGGCTTTTCAGATTTTGAAACAGCTACTGTGACAGGTACCGGTATTGGCTTTACCAGAAGGTTCAGACGACTTCATGGTATACTGTGATGCGTCATTTGCTGGGTTGGGTTGTGTATTAATGCAAAGAGATAAAGTAATCGCTTACGCCTCGCGACAGTTGAAAGTTCATGAGAAGAATTATCCAGTGCATGATCTTGAAATGGATGTAGTAGTGTTTGCTTTGAAACTGTGGAGACACTATTTGTATGGAACCCATTGTGTTATATGTACAGATCACAAGAGTTTGCAGTATATCTTCTCACAGAAAGAATTGAATATGCGTCAAAGACGATGGCAAGAGTTGATCAAAGATTACGATTGTGAAATTAAATACCATCCGGGTAAGGTAAATGTGGTTACAGATGCACTAAGTCGTAAAAAGTCAAGTGAAAATGTGAAATTTCTTCGTTTGAATATAACTTCAGATTTGATTAACAGCTTAAAAACCATTCAGGCTTGTGCTTTAGAGGACGGACATATTAAATCTGAACAAATGACCAAACGAAAAATGGACTTAATTGATGACTCACGTGGACTAAAGACCTTAAACAATCGTGTTTGGCTGCCTAAGCTTGGAGATTTGAGGGATTTAATCATGACGGAAGCTCACAAATCCAGATTGATAGTACATCCGGGTAGTAATAAGATGTATCATGATTTGAAAACAGTGTATTGGTGGCCAACAATGAAATCAGATATCGCCCGTTATGTCGAAAAGTGTCATATATGTGCTCAAGAGAAGGCAGAACATCAGAAACCTTATGGTTCGTTACGTCAGTTACAGATTCCAGAGTGGAAATGGGAACATATAACGATGGATTTTGTGACCAAATTACCTCGAACTCAGAAAAGACATGATATGATTTGGGTAATAGTGGATCGTCTAACTAAAAGTGCTCATTTTCTTGCTACTCGTGAAACAGCTTCGTTAAGTGAGTTAGCCGAATTGTATGTGAAAGAAATAGTTAGTCGTCATGGTGTGCCGTTATCGATCGTTTCAGACAGAGATTCCAGATTTGTGTCAAATTTTTGGAATAGTCTTCAACAGAATTTGGGTACACGTGTGAATTTAAGTACAGCTTATCATCCTCAGACAGACGGTCAGAGTGAAAGAACGATACAGACTTTGGAGGATATGTTAAGGGCTTGTGTGTTAGAATACGGTGGTTCGTGGGATACACATTTGCCGTTGGTCGAATTTGCGTATAATAATTCATATCATTCGAGTATAGGGATGCCGCCCTATGAAATGTTATACGGTCGTCGTTGCAGAACTCCGACTTGTTGGTTAGAAGCTGGGGAGAAACAGTTTGCAGGTCCCGAAATTGTTCAAATGACAGCCGAAAAAGTTGCAATTGCGAGACAAAAGTTAAAAGCCGCTGGAGATAGGCAGAAAATGTATGCTGATCCGCGTAGACATCCGGTAACCTTTAATGTGGGTGAACGAGTGTATCTAAAAGTTTCACCGTGGAAAGGGGTTATCAGATTCGGTAAACGTGGTAAGTTAACACCGAGATTTATTGGTCCGTTTCCGATCACTGAAGTGTTGAATGATCTGACTGTGGTGTTAGATCTTCCGTTAGAGTTAGCCGGTATTCATAATACATTCAACGTGTTTTATCTTCGTAATTGTAAAGTCGACGATGAAACACAACTTCTTCCTTTAGAAGATTTAAGGGTCGATTTGAATAAGAAATTGGTGGAAGATTCGATCCGTGTGGTTGACCAAAAGGTGACTAAGCTGAGAAAGAAAGAGATTCCGATGGTGTTGATTGAGTGGAAACACGGTTTGGGTTCTAATCTTACGTGGGAAACGGAAGAGTTGATGAGAAAACGTTACCCTCGTTTGTTTGACCAAGACCAGATTCCGAGGACGGAATCTTCTTAAAGGGGGTGGATTTGTAACAGACTGAAACCCAGGCTAGTTGTAAGTTGCCTATTTTGCCCTTAGGGTTTGTGCTTAGTCTTAAGTGCTTTTATTTTAATTATTTTATTAGTGTTTTATTATAATTGTGTTGTGACCAGTTTGTGACAAGGGTCCCAGAACATGTTGGTTTATTTAATTTGGACTCCGTTAGGGTTGCCAAATTAAGTACGAAAGAAATTAGATAACTGGTAAATAACCGTGTGATATGGGGTATGGGTTTATAACCCAATATTAAGTGTATGTCCTGGATTCTTCTACCATTTTCTCAAAATAAACACACACACACAAACGCATACCAAACGCACCCATGATCATAAACCCTAACTTGATTTGTGAGCTTTTGGATTAATTGAAGTTAGCAATCGATTCCTTGTGTTCTTGTGATCATCTTAAGGTAAGTATTACAAAGATTTATGTATTAATCTTGTTGAAAATTGAGTTTTAGTGTTCTTATGAGTTTTTGAAAAAATTAGCTCAAATCTTGTTGTTTGATGTTTAAAAACATCAATTGATGTTAGAAATAGGTTGTATATATGTTTAGTAGCTTCCATGTGCTTAAAATTTGATCAAAATCGCTCAAAAATCGAGTTTTTGGGGGAAAAATTACGAAATTAGCGAATGTGTTCGAACCAGTTGCTACAGTATTTTGCTACAGTACCCGAGTTGTTACAGTGCCCGAGTTGCTACAGTGCCTGAGTTGCTACAGTGTCACTGTTTGCTACAGTACCGAGTTGCTACAGTGTCACTATTTGCTACAGTGTTCGGTATTTGCTACAGTGTCGCTATTTGCTACATTACCGAGTTGCTACAGTTCCCGAGTTGCTAGAGTGTCACTATTGCTACAGTAACGAGTTGCTACAGTGTCACTATTTGCTACAGTTCCGAGTTGCTACAGTGCCACTATTTGCTACAGTACCTTTTATGAAATTGAAAAGGGCGTAACTTTCAAAACGTAACTCCGTTTTTGATGAATAAACTATCGTTAGAATCATAATAAAGAGTACTTTTTAATGGTGAACTTTTAAGAAACTAAATCAAACTGTTTTTGGGTCGGAAAAGGAGTTTTAGTGTGTATGTCGTGTTTTGCACGCACCTGTATGCCGTTATTGAGTGGAGTCATGATGTAGACTCATAAAATTATGAATATATGGTGTTATGACCTAGTTAATTGTATGAAATGATTATATTATTTATTGAATATGTATATTAACTTTGTTTGTGTTGTTCTCAGGTTATAAGGACAAGGAGGAAGCTCAGAAATAATAACTGAGCAGTTGCTGGTAATTGGTGAGTGGGTCTATCTCCGGATAGAGTTTAAGTAGCATATCATGCTACTGTGGTTGACTCTTTTACCATGCATAGTGTAGAAATTGCTATGATAGAATAATATCGTTTGCCTGATGTTGTATGTGAATTATGTGTACACTGTGTGAATGACACCAGTCGGGCCTAGGGAGACTGGGGACTCGAAACCGTGCCTAGGAGAGGTTAGAGTCCGTATGAGGTCAACCGTGCCTAGGGGAGGTTGGGTCCATAGGCTACTGATTGTGGAGTATAGTGTGAATGATGCATCCCCTGCATCTGGATAACTATACTGTGAATTGAGCAGCAGGGACTATCGGTAGACTCAGGCCCGATCAGCTGAGAGTCGTGTGCTCGTACAAGCCGCCGATCCTCGTATTGTCTTATTATATGCTAGTTGGTAGTTAGCATGTGTTGTTGTTAGTATATAGCTTGTGTGTGACTTAAGCTATATCTGTTAGATAGATTCCATTCACTTAGCGGTGCGCTAATCCCCCACATATTCTCCCCTTGCAGGTTTAGGTACTGCTAGTCGGGATGGGTGCTGTTGCAGAAGACATGTTTGACAACCCAACTCTGATGTGGACTTTTGTATAAATAATGTTTTGTGATAACGTAACACTGTGGTGTAAACTTAAACTTAATTACTCAGATTAATGTAATGACACGACTAATAGTGTGTTTGTTAATAAAGTCTTCCGCTGTGTTTTAAAAAAAAAAAAAATTTGCCGGTGTTACAATAAATACACCTACTCTCTTTTTGTTTGTACAGACTTTAGATCCATCACACCACACAGACGTGCACTTCTTATTTTATTTCATTTCTTATTTTATTCCACACACATTATCCAACAACAATAAGAAGCACTTTTAGTTCAACATTTAAGGCAATTTTGCTGCTTACTCTTGGATTTTCTTTAACAACATTTTCTTCTTCAACAAAACTGAAAGTTCCAATTCTAACGATCGTTATTTATAATGTATACTCTAATTTTAAAACTCTCATTCTCAAGAATAACTTATTGTTTTAGAATATTTAGATAGTAATTTAGTTAGGGTTTACAGTATCCTAAAGTCCTAATATGATTTTGGATTAAGATTAAGAATTGTGGTCTTGTAGATGATAAATATATGGTAGGTGTAACAATATCATCTTATCAATATCTTAACTATGTATGTTTGTAGTAATTTTACATATTTTATGGTAAATGAAATTTGATAAACATAGTCTTAAGTAATAACATATCAAATTGACAAATTTTACTTATTTAAGCATAACTAAGAATATAAATATAGAATAATACTTAGATATTTTAAAATTTTGGTTAGCATATATTATATGTGACATACTGACATTGACATCAGCTTAACATGAGCTTGAAAATCATAGAGGACAACTTAAGAAATTACATTGCTGATGTACGCGGTGATGAAAGGTTTAGTCATCGGAAAGGAATTGGATACCTTGCAAAGATAATGGTTGAAACAAACAAAAGTATAATATATTCGAAGGTATATCTTTTGTTGAAACTTGCGTTAATTTTGCTCGTTGCAACATCTACGGTGGACCGAAGAGTGATTTATGAAACAAAATGGGAGATCAATTTATGAATGATTGTCTAATTACATATATTGAGAAATATGTGTTAGATGGTATTAGTAATGATGCAGTTATGGATTAATTTTATCGTATGAAACCGCGTAGACAAAAGTAAAAAGTTGCATGTGGTACTTTGTAGATTGACGGGGTTGATATTTTTGTAAAAATGATATCAGTATTATACTTTTGTTTGATGGTGTTCGTAATGACTTGACCCGACATCTTCAAACTTTCGTTTAACTAAGTTATCGAATATATTTTTTTGAGACCTTATTGGCTTATGATCCTAGATTCGCCACTGTCACCAAACCTGAAGAACCGCCTTTACTCGACTCCATAAAACAACCATTCTAGTCAACCTTTCCACCCATAAACAAGTTTTGAATGACTTCTCTATAGTCCACGTCTTCTGATCAATGAGCTTATAAGAACCCGAAGTAGAAGCGACATTACTCCTCGACCGGAAGTTCACGTCTCTAAATTGATCTCTAGGAATATTTCTTTTCAAAACGTACCACGATTTGCAAAAACTTTCGCACGAAGGTTCATCGCAATAATTCCACCCACAACTATTTTTTAGGCGAAAATATTAATATGCATATAAATAATTGTAACGACCCGACAAAATCGTCATTGATGGCGCCGTTAACTTAGGTCCCGTTACGTGGTCATAGTCCCTAAATGAGACGCGTTTGACCAAAATTATGTCGCATTCATTTGAAGCGTACAAGACTTGCAAAGTTTAGTTTACAAAACGGATCGACAACAAGTTTAAGTTTACAAAAGTATAAAGTATAAATGAAATAACTTGCGACATAATTAGTTTAAAATCACGGTTGCTATAAATAGCGTAAGTATGTATGCTTGAATCCAAAGGTGCTATCACTAGCGTATGCATGTATGCTTGATCCCAAGCAAGTAATCAAAGTATGCAGAAGCATGTATCAAGTAGCCAAGTATGAACCTGAGAAACATAGAAACTGTCAACGAAAAACGTTGGTGAAATCATAGGTGTATTTGTAAAGTATGTCTTTGAACCACAAGATTTAGTATAAACCGATTATCAAGCGTATATATCTCAAAAGATGTGTTTGTATTACGAGCATCCAATTATCAAAGCTTAACTGAATCTTACCTCTGCATATAGTGTTAGAACCTACACTATTCCGATAATATTATATTTCATCCAGTAACGGTAGCGAACCGTCCGAATGAGGGTTCGTTAAACCCGTATGGCCACACAACATAAGTTCACGCTTACACCCTACAAGTGTAACTGATGATAATTGGACTTGAGGATTTTTGTTCTAACTCGTACGTATCTTTGCTTTCATATTTGTGTTCAAAGTATAAGAGTATAAACCGTTTAAAATGTATACAAAGTATATGTTTCTCAGCCCACGATTTAAAAGTATAAATGTTATTGAAAAGGTGGAACTATGATCTCACCTCGAGTGCACGAGTATAAAGGTACTTCACAAAGTAAACGTGTACATGAAAGTTGTTTAGCCTTGACCTAAACAAGTAAGTTGTATCAATTAACCAGTTACGACACAAGGTCGGGCAAAATGTGTTCAATTAGTCCTATGGCTCATTATGACTCGAATAGTATAGCATGTGAATCACGTTGTCAAGTTTCATGCAAGAATCAAGTATAAAGGTACGTTAGAACGATTGCATAAGTGTTTGGTTAAGTTTGACTAAAAGTCAAACTTGGTCAAAGTCAAAGTCAACGAAAAAGTCAACACGTTCGGGTCGGGTCCTGAACTATTTTCCTAAGCTTAGAAATCATATATGAGCATGTTGGCTAAGTTTCATGTCAATCGGGGATGCGTAGCATAGCTAGAATTAAACGAAAACGGACATTTTTAGGCAGTCTGCCTCAGATGCGCCGCATCCAAGGCAGATGCGCCGCATCTGTGTCTGGTTCAGCAATTCTGGGGCGGTTTAACACTTAGACGAATCCAACTTCAAACAACCATAACTTATGAACCGTAAACATTCAAAACACGTATCTTATATCGTTGGAAAGGTATTTTGACAAGGAATACAACTAAATACTTTTCATCAATCAAGTTCATCATTTACAAAAACAAAAACCTCATCGAATGATTGTTAAATGTTCAAAATCAAAGTTTCAAGTTCATAAAATGCATTTCTTGACTCGGGAATCCAATCCACACATATGATATTCCGTTTCGAAGGTAATTAAACATACAATACTATTAAACACTTACTAACAAAATTTCATAGTGTTCAACGCATCAAAAGTTCATTTCAAAGTTCATCAAACCCTAATCAAAATCATGAATTCAATCATTTTGTAAATGAAGCTTTTCTAAATCAACCTACACATCAAAATGAAGCTAATGATGCTAGTAACACATTTAATACATGAACTTTAACATTAAAACAACATTTAATCATCTAAAATTCAAGATTAAGCACACCCATTTCAAGTTCATACTAGTTTATGCAAAACAAAATGATCGAGCAAATAATTCATATATTCATGCTAGACACGAGCCATAGACACTAACTAACACCATTTCAAGTCAAAAACACGAATTAGAGAAATATAGTGTTTTAGAAATGTTACCCAAACGAGATGAAATTGGTACCAAAATGTAGAGGATGATGAGAGGATCAAGAATATGTAGTCGGATTTGTTGTGAGCTTCCTAGATCGAATTTAGATGACGAATGAATGATTTGGGTGTTTGATAGTAAAAGTTGAAGTATCAAAAATGGTGGGAGGTGGATGAATGAAATGAATGGTGGTGGTGGGTTACTAGTTAACCAAATTTGCCCAAGTGGTAAGATTAGTCCCTCAAGTTTAGAAGTGGGTGCGTGAATTAACTGAACGAATATTTTAAAAACGCAAATTAACGAGAGATGTTATAATCGAATAACGGAAATATTAAGAACGTTAGTTAACGAAAGATACGAATTTAGATAACGAAAGATATTATCTAAAAAAAAGACGGTGTTAAAAATAAATTTAACGGAAAAACGCGGGATGTTACATTACCTACACCTTAAAAGAAATTTCGTCCCGAAATTTAGTTGGAAATAGTAGTCGTTGTTTCTCCCTCGAGATCTTGCGTTGTCAATTTTACGGATAAGTGAAGGTACTTCCTTGGGTATTTCAACAAACTTCGAAAATCGGGGTTTTACTTTGTTTCAAAATTTGGTTTCACGATTCATAGTTTCAACCGGTCCTCCTAGGAAGTGAAGTTTATCATCGATAGTAAGTTCATCAAAGAGGATAACAAGTTCTTGTTTCGCAAGACACGTCTTTAAGTTTGATACACAGAATGTAGGGTGAACGGAATTTGTTTGAATTGGGAATTCGAAACGGTAAGTAACGGGTCCAATACGCCCCCAAGATTTCAAAAGGATTAATGTACCGCGGATTTAGCTTCCTACATTTCCCGAAACGGATTACACCTCCTCAAGGTGCGACTTTTAACGTTACGCGGTTTCCCACTTGGAATTCGAGAGGTTTACGTCTAACATTTGCATGGCTCTTTTGGCGACTACGGATCGTCTTGGGCCTCTCTTGGATTTGAACGATCTTAACGGTTATTTCATGAATGAGTTCGATTTCGGTGGTTTGATTGTTACCTACGTCGTCCCAACAAATTGTAGAACGATAATTGCAGTCATATAAAGTTTCGAAAAGGTGCGGCGTTAATACACGAAAGAAAATTTTGTAGTAAGAGAATTTGACTAAAGGCAAATACTTTTCCTCAAGTAAATTTGAAGTCGATAACACGAACTCATATTATGGTTTCCAAGGTTTGAATCGTATGTTTGTTTGGTCCTTCGGGATGTGGTTGATGTGTTGTACTCATGCTTAAACGTGGTCCTGAGGCTTTTTGTAAGGCACTCCGAAATTTAGAAGTGAAACGAGTATCTCGATCCGAAATGAGGTACATTTCTTTAAGATATATTTGAACAAGTTTGTTAGGAGTTGAAAACGTTTGTTGGAACAAGTTTCTTATCAATTTTTGAAAACGTTCGTTAGGACTATTCACCCTCGTGGTGAATACTAGTATAACGTGAAGAGTCTCTCTCTCCATTGAGAATTTAGAATAAAGATTTCCTTAAATGAAAGTATGAGTGTGATGCGAGAGAAGTTTCCACCTAGATGTGAGCATAACCAGCATATCGTAGTTCGTCGATAAAACTGCGCGAAGACGAGATAGTATACACATGTAACATACGTTTGAAGTTGCAAGGATTTGTCATTCATTCGGAAGTATAAATATGGTTCGACAATAATCGAAGGTGTGTCCTTGGTATGGTTGTTATCAACATTCTCGGAGTTTTCGGATACCCAACAAGAAAAATGAAGTCATGTACATGGCACATGGTGGTGATTAGGTTGATCGAGTCCAATCACCATCACGTGTCACTAGAACTTTGGTATGACTTACCGTAATATAACCACGTTGATCAAATGTCGTTATATTACGCTAACTCATACCTCCATTCCCACATCACTCCATAGATTCAAGTTCGTGTAATCGTGAAGATTTAAAATGAACAAAGTGTAACGACGTCTCTAACGTGACTCGTATTGAATCGAAAGAATTAGTGCAACTCTAAAGAAGCGTTCCCCGAGGGAAGTGTATAAATGATTGTTCACGTTAATGCGGTTCAAGTCAAACAATAATGTATTCTGGTACGAGAAGTGTAACGAATCATGATAACGAATAGTACCTGAAGGGTCCCGTTCATATTGATTATAAACGTCATGTACTTATTGGTATCATTGCGAGGTATTGACCTCTATATGTGAAATTTTTCAAAATCTGCATACGTTTTTATGATACAAACCATAACCTTTATTATAACCAAAGGCTTAAACTACATAATAATGATTATCGTTTAGCGATAATCTTAGTCTTACAAACTTTACATTTGATAATAACAATATGATTTCCAACATATTTCACATTACAAATATTTCGGTATGCAGTTTTATTTTTGACACAAATATGCATACTCCAAATCCTGCTTAAATTCGGCATAATGTAGCGGAAGCTTTTAATTATCATCTGAGAATAAACATGCTTAAATCGTCAACATAAAGTTGGTGAGATATAGGTTTAATGCTAGAAGCGTTATAAATATAGACCACAAGATTTAAGTGGTTGAGCACTTGATAACCATACTTAACATTTAATCAACGTCGCATATTCCCTTTATTATGAAATCTCACTACACCGTACCAAGTGTAGTCACCGAAACGAAGTACTGTGCAACCGTTGAATACTGGTCGTCCAGTCCGGTTGGGGTTGTCAGGCCCGATAGATCTATCAACAGGATTCGCGTTTACAATACCGCATGTAAATAGTAGTTACCAAGTTACAGGGAAGTATGCCAGTGGTAAAACTCAACGTAGAATATATATTTTTAATCACTTGTGTCCATAATGTAAATCATAAAATGCATGTATTCTCATCCCGAAATATTTAGAGTTTAAAAGTGGGACTATATACTCACTTTTGCCTTGAAGATATTTAACACGACTTGGTCTCCGATAGATATCACGAACCTAACCATATATAATATATCAACATATTTTCTTTTCAAATAATCGTTACATGTATACTTATAATACTTTCAATATCTAATAGTCCGTAGTTAGCAGTCCGATGTTAGTAGTCCACAATTAGTTGTTCAATAAGATAAATAAAGACCCCATCGTATTCGTATTGATCGGAATTAATCTCGACCCATGGTACCGTGTTGTCAAATGACGTGTTGCGTACATAAAGTACCGTGTTGTCAAATGACGTGTTGCGTACAATCATAAGGTCTTATAATTAATCTTCTCGTATTGTTTACGAGTGGTCCTGAAATATGTAAAATCAAATCATGAGTAAATATATATAAAATATCATGTTAATTAGCCAAGATATGATTAGTTTGGTTTTAGTCAAATTATTTTCGTAGTTAACTAGCTTCGGATACCCGATTTTGTTTTAGTCGTAGTTTCTTCAATACAACTCCGTTTTTGTTGGTTCAACTTGCCACTTCCTTGGATTGAGCCATTAATTATGAATATGAACTGTAAATACCTTTGTTTGCATTCGAAATTACAGGTTATAGGTCAAACTTTGGTGAATCTTATGAAAGTGATCATTTCCGTCGTAAAAACAACATTTAGATGATCATTTTTAAAAAAATACTTACACTTTGAGTTACACCATGAGATTTTTATATATTAACATATTCATAAGAAATATCATTTTTCCAGAATATAAACTTCCAATTCAAAGTTTAAGATGGTTTTTAATTATCCAACCCAAAACAGCCCCCGGTTGCACTCCAATGATGTAGATTCAGTTTTAAGGTGTTCTTTATAAAATCAAGGTTTATCTTGTTAAGTTAGCATATCATTATGATATATTATAGGTCTTGAAGTATTTTAAAAGTCAAGTTAGAAGGATCTATTTAGTTTGTGAACAAGTTTGAAATCATTCAAACTATGTTCTTGTTGTTATGATTTGTATATTCTTAATAAGATAGTTATAATTGAACAAGATGATGAACAAAGGTTATACCTCAAGTATGATGAAGAAAGTTACTGAATAAACAATATATGAACTTGTTCTTGATGACTTGGAAGATTAAGAAGTGAAATCATGAAAGAAACAAAGGTTGTAAGTAAGTTTATATCTTGATTTAAGATAATTAACTTACATGAATTGAATCAAAGTTTAAACATAGTTTTACCTTGATTATGAAGTTAGAAACTTATGAAGACCTTGAAGAACACTTGAAGGTTGAATATGAGAGAGTTTATAAGATCATTTATCTTAAAATAAAGTTGATATGGAAGTATATGTATGTATATGTAAACGTGTATATGTATGTATATATATAGATTTTAAGTTTTGATTTTTAGCTCATAAGTCTTCCTACTTGATCCCACATGTTGTTGACTAACCAAGGCTGCTAAGAGCAGATAATTGAGGTCTAATAATTGGTATTTATCAATAGTAAATACATCTAGAAGCTGCGTATAATACGGGTACATATACCCTAGGTATACATGTAGAAATCTTGAGGAAACGGAACGAGAATTCAAATATAACTATCTTTTGTGAATATACTTATATTGTTTTATGTATTTAAGCCCTTTAAAAGTGATTAAATACGTATTTATATGATACTTGTATAAACATTATAGATTATAGGTATATATGTCAAAGAACGTTACGTATAGTTACCGTTTTGAAAACTTAAGTTAGTAGTCTCAAAGTATACTTATAACTCATTGTTATTAGTACACAATGATATGTTAAACCATCCTTAGATCATGTTAAATATGTATAAATACGTATATGTACACAATCGTATAATTATCGTATGTTATATAGTTCGTGATATCATCGGTCAAATTGGACGGTCAAACGTTGTGTAAAACTCTTTTTAAAAATACAAGACTCAACAATTTAGATTACTTATCATGTTGGTATTGTTTAACTTATGTAATATTAATCTCATATGTATAAAACGATCGGAAAAATCCGGGTCGTTACAGTACCTACCCGTTAAATAAATTTCGTCCCGAAATTTTGAAGTTGTACCTATTTTGCGTTCTCGGGAAACAAATGTGGGTACTTTTGTTTCATCTGATCCTCTCATTCCCAAGTAAACTCGGGACCCCTTCGAGCATTCCAATGAACCTTAACGATTGGTATGTTGCTCTGCTTGAGCTGTTTAACTTCACGGTCCATGATTTCGACTGATTCTTCTATGAATTGTAGTTTCTCGTTGACTTGGATTTCTTCAATAGGAATGGTGAGGTTTTCCTTTGCAAGACACTTCTTAAGGTTTGAAACGTGAAACGTATTATGTACTCCAGCGAGTTGTTGTGGTAACTCAAGTCGATAAGCTATCGGTCCAATGCGTTCGATGATCTTGAACGGGCCTACATACCTTGGGTTTAGTTTACCCCTTTTTCCGAAACGTATTACACCTTTCCAAGGTGACACCTTTAGCATAACCATGTCACCGATCTGAAACTCTAATGGTTTCCTTCGAACATCGGCGTAGCTCTTTTGGCGACTACGGGATGTTTTCAATCTCTCCTTGATTTGTACTATCTTCTCAGTAGTTTCGTGTATGATCTCGGGACCAGTTAATCATCGATCTCCTAGTTCATTCCAACAGATAGGGGATCTACACTTCCTTCCATACAGTGCTTTAAATGGTGCAGCTTTAATGCTCGCATGATAACTATTATTATACGAGAATTCTGTTAATAGTAGATATTTATCCCATCCGTTTCCAAAATCGATCACACATGCCCTGAGAATGTCTTCAAGAGTCTGAATTATTCTTCCACTCTGCCCGTCAGTTTGCGAATGATATGCGGTGTTCATATCCGAACGAGTTCCCAGGGCCTCCTGTAGTGATTGCCAGAACTTTGATGTAAATCTACTATCACGATCGGATATAATGGAAATAGGTATTCCATGTCTTGAAACAATTTCCTTTATGTATAATCGTAATAGTTTCTCCATTCTGTCCATTTCTTTTATAGGCAAGAAATGTGCAGATTTGGTGAGACGATCAACTATTACCCAAATGGTGTCATAACCCCATGCAGTCTTGGGTAACTTTGTGATAAAATCCATGGTAATACCGTCTCACTTCCATTCTGGGATTTCTGGTTGTTGAAGTAACCCTGACAGCTTCTGGTGTTCTGCTTTGACTTTGGAACAAGTTAAACATTCCCCGACATATGTTGCAACGTCTGTCTTTAAATAAGGCCACCAATAATGCATCTTAAGATCTTGATACATCTTTCCAACTCCAGGATGTATCGAGTATCTTGTTTTATGTGCCTCGTTCAATATCAACTTCCTTAATCCACCCAACTTTGGTACCCAAATACGTTTTGCAAAATATCGAATTCCGTCTTCCCGTATAACGAGTTGCTTCTCATACTTCTTCATTATTTCATTTCCTATGTTTTCCATAGTAAGAGCTTCTCGTTGAGCCTCTTTGATTTGTGAGTTGAGATTCATGCGAATTTTTATGTTCATCGCTCGTACTCGAATTGGCTCTCGTTCCTTTCTGCTTAGAGCGTCGGCCACCACATTCGCTTTCCCGGGATGATAGCAAATTTCACAATCATAGTCGTTTATCAGGTCGACCCACCTATGTTGCCTCATGTTCAGCTGTTTCTGATCGAAAATATGTTGAAGGCTTTTATGATCAGTACACATAGTGTATTTAACCCCATATAAGTAGTGTCTCCATATCTTCAATGCAAACACGACTGCTCCCAGTTCTAGATCATGCGTCATATAATTTCGCTCATGAATCTTCAATTGTCGGGATGCGTATGCAATAACTTTCTTTCGTTGCATAAGGACGCAACCAAAACCTTGTCGCGAAGCGTCACAATATATCTCAAAATCATCATTCCCTTCAGGTAACGATAAAATAGGCGCTGTAGTCAACTTCTTTTTCAGTAATTGAAATGCACTCTCCTGCTCAGAGGTCCATTCATACTTCTTCCCTTTTTGCGTTAACGCTGTCAATGGCTTAGCTATTCGGGAAAAATCTTGAATAAACCTTCTATAATAACCGGCTAAACCCAAAAATTGGTGTATCTGCATTGGTGTCTTAGGAGTCTCCCATTTTTCAATGGCCTCAATTTTAGCTGGATCAACCTGAATTCCTTTGCTACTAACAACGTGGCCAAGAAATTGCACTTCTTTCAACCAAAATGCACACTTAGAAAATCTGGCATATAACTGTTCTTTTCTTAAGAATTCTAATACCAACCTTAAATGCTGCTCACGCTCTTGCTCATTTTTGGAATAGATAAGAATATCGTCAATGAAAACGATAACAAACTTATCTAGATACGTACTACAAACTTGATTCATGAGGTCCATAAATACAGCTGGCGCATTCGTCAATCCAAACGGCATGACCAAAAATTCATAATGATCGTAGCGTGTCCGGAAAGCAGTTTTCGGAATATCTTCTTCTTTAACGCGTAGTTGATGATAGCCCGATCTTAGGTCGATTTTCGAATAAACACATGATCCTTGCAGTTGATCAAATAAGTCATCAATTCTCGGTAGTGGATACCGATTCTTGATAGTTAACTTATTTAATTCACGGTAATCTATACACATTCGGAAGGATCCATCTTTCTTCTTGACAAATAAAATTGGAGCTCCCCACGGTGAAGTGCTCGGTCAAATGAAACCACGGTCCAGTAATTCTTGTAACTGGCTTTGTAACTCTTTCATCTTAGATGGTGCAAGTCTGTATGGAGCACGAGCCACTGGTGCAGCTCCTGGTACTAGATCTATGTGAAATTCTACAGATCTAAATGGAGGTAATCCCGGCAACTCTTCCGGAAAGACTTCAGAAAAATCTTTTGCTACAGGCACGTCGTTGATGCTCTTCTCTTTTTACTTCGTTTCGACTTTATTAACATGTGCTAAGATAGCATAGCACCCTTTCTTCAAGCACTTTTGGGCTTTCAAACAGCTAATGAGTTTTAGATTTGAGTTACTCTTCTCTCCATAAATTATTACTGGCGTTTTATCCTTACGAGGAATGCGAATTGCCTTCTTGGCACACACAACTTCAGCTCCTATTTTGGACATCCAGTCCATGCCGACTATTACATCAAAACTTCCTAATTCTAAGGGTATCAAATCAATTTTAAACGTTTCTCCGGCTAAATTTATTTTACAATCACGGTAAATTTTATCGGCTTTAATTAGTTTACCATTAGCTAACTCAATCATGTACTTAGCATCTAGAGGTAATGATGAACAATTCAATTTAGCGTAAAAGTCTCTACACAGATAACTTCTATCAACACCAGTATCAAATATAATAGATGCTGATAAATTATTAATGGTAAACGTACCCGTAACAAGCTCTGGGTCTTCACACGCCTCTCTAGCATTAATAATAAATGCTCTTCCACGTGCAGATCCATTATTCTTCTCTGGATTCGGGCACTGGCTCTTATAATGACCCTATTTCCCACACCCATAACAAGTAACAGTGGCCAAGGCAGTTCTACTTGCATTGGTGGCAGGAGTCTTGGTGCCATTTGTATTTGTAACGGGAACCCTACAATCTTCAGTAAGATGACCCCTTCAATTACAATTGTTGCACACCACATTACAATAACCAGAGTGATGTTTGTGGCATCTGTTACATAAAGGATTTCGTCCCTTGTAACCTGAGTTTGAACCACTACCCGTATCTTGCGTGGTTTCTTGTTTCTTGTTGGATTGTTGATGATTACCTTCCCACTTTCTTTTGTTTTCCGATGTCTTGACATCGGTGTTCTTATCCAAAATAATCTGGTCCATCAACTCGTTTGCCATGGTGATGGCTTCATGAATAGTCTTGGGTTTCGATGCTGTAACATTTGCCTTGACATTTTTAGGCAAACCATCTTTGTACAGTTCTATCTTCCGTTTTTCGGTTGGTACCAATTCGGGACATAGCAAAGCTAATTCCATGAATCGCTGATTGAAGTTGGTGAGTTCAGTACCAACAACTTTCAGGCTTCGTAATTCAGCTTCCAACTTCCTAACCTCATTCCTTGGAAAATACTCGTTGATTAGAATTGTTTTGAATTCTTCCCATGGAGTATCATAAGCTACATCTCCTCCTACGACCTTCACATAGTTTTTCCACCACGTGAGTGCACTATCTTGTAAGGTGCACGATGCATACTTGGTCATGTCCTTCTTAATACAACCACTGATTTTAAACACAGACTCAATCTTTTCGATCCACCGGGTTAAATCGACCGGTCCTTCTGTTCCACTGAATGATAAGGGCTTGAAACCTTGAAAAGGTTTGTAGGTGCATCCCACACGAGGATTTGGGTTAACTGCAGCACCTCTTGCAGCCTCGACCTATAACATTCTGTCGTTCACTCGCTGATTGATGATTTACTCAATTTCTTGTTCTGTCATTCGGTTCAATCGCGCCATATTCTTCAATAAGAATGAAAAAAATAATTATTCACATGGAATATTATAGATGTAGAGTGTATTTACAGTAAATCGTAGCTTATTAATAATATGAACCAGTTATTATTATAAAAGCCTTTTCTTCTTATTAGCATTTTATAATTATATCTAGGGTAGTACCTACCCGTTAAAGTTCATACTTAATAGCTTAGTACGGAAATCAATTACTACCACCCAAATAATACTCAATCATAGAAAATTATTGCATTTCACACTTCACTATTTTACATATGCTTATCTTACATCAAACATCAAGCAAACCACACTAGTAATATTATACAAAACGTTATATGATCCCATGGTTTAAAACAACAGCGCATCATTTAGCCTATATCCCAAAACGTTTGTGTTCATGGAATCGCTTAACGCTAATCCTAGCTGTCTCCCTACGTTTTGGCTGAGGGGCCGAAGAACTGGATGCCGGGATAGAACTAATAGGAATAGCGGGAATAGGGGTGGAAGTATCTGGTGGAGTTGGTGCCACAACATCCTCACTAAACTCGGAATTTGGATTTTCCAATTCAGTAGCCTTTCGTTTCTTTCCTCGTTCGAACTTGTCTTTCATAATTTCCTGTATTTCTTCCTCCTCAGGATCACTTTCCGGTTCCTCTTCAATTGATTCATCCGGAAATTGTGAGTCTTCCCCAAAGGTGTCGTTTTCATCATCGGATAGGTTAATGACTGGAACACTATCTGAGGATTCTGGTTCGGAGTCGCTGAATGTGATAACAAATTCTAAGCCAGTCATCTATCACACAACAACTAGCACGTTAGTACCACATAATATTTACATATTAATTTTTAACCAACAAGGATAAGCAGTAGTTTTTGAAATCAAACACGGTCAAAGTCCAGACTCACTAATGCATCCTAACAAACTCGATAGGACACACTAATGCAAATTTTCTGGTTCTCTAAGACCAACGCTCTGATACCACCTGAAGCGTCTCGTTCATATTGATTATAAACGTCACGTACTTATTGGTGTCATTGCGAGGTATTGACCTCTATATGTGACATTTTTCAAAATCTGCATATGTTTTTATGATACAAACCAGAACCTTTATTATAACCAAATGCTTAAACTACATAATAATGAGTATCATTTAGCGATAATCTTAGTCTTACAAACTTTACATTTAATAATAACAATACGATTTCCAACATATTTCACATTACAAATCTTTCGGTATGCAGTTTTATTTTTGACACAAATATGCATACTCCAAATCCTGCTTAAATTCGGCATAATGCAGCGGAAGCTTTTAATTATCACCTGAGAATAAACATGCTTAAATCGTCAACATAAAGTTGGTGAGATATAGGTTTAATGCTAGCAGCGTTATAAATATAGACCACAAGATTTAATATACATAAACGTTTTAATAAAAATATTCTAAGTGGTTGAGCACTTGATAACCATACTTAACATTTAATCAACGTCGCATATTCCCTTTATTATGAAATCTCACTACACCGTACCAAGTGTAGTCACCGAAACGAAGTACTGTGCAACCGTTGAATACTGGTCGTCCAGTCCGGTTGGGGTTGTCAGGCCCGATAGATCTATCAACAGGATTCGCGTTTACAATACCGCATGTATATAGTAGTTACCAAGTGACAGGGAAGTATGCCAGTGGTAAAACTCAACGTAGAATATATATTTTTAATCACTTGTGTCCATAATGTAAATCATAAAATGCATGTATTCTCATCCCGAAATATTTAGAGTTTAAAAGTGGGACTATATACTCACTTTTGCCTTGAAGATATTTAACATGACTTGGTCTCCGATAGATATCACGAACCTAACCATATATAATATATCAACATATTTTCTTTTCAAATAATCGTTACATGTATACTTATAATACTTTCAATATCTAATAGTCCGTAGTTAGCAGTCCGATGTTAGTAGTCCACAGTTAGTTATTCAATAAGATAAATAAAGACCCCATCATATTCGTATTGATCGGAATTAATCTCGACCCATGATACCGTGTTGTTAAATGACGTGTTGCGTACATAAAGTACCGTGTTGTCAAATGACGTGTTGCGTACAATCATGAGGTCTTATAATTAATCTTCTCGTATTGTTTACGGGTGGTCCTGAATTATGTAAAATCAAATCATGAGTAAATATATATAAAATATCATGTTAATTAGCCAAGATATGATTAGTTTGGTATTAGTCAAATTATTTTCGTAGCTAAACTAGCTTCGGATACCCGATTTTGTTTTAGTCGTAGTTTCTTCAATACAACTCCGTTTTTGTTGGTTCAACTTGCCACTTCCTTGGATCGAGCCATTATTTATGAATATGAATTGTAAATACCTTGGTTTGCATTCGAAATCACAGGTTATAGTTCAAACTTTGGTGAATCTTATGAAAGTGATCATTTCTGTCGTAAAAACAACATCTAGATGATCATTTTTACAAAAATACTTACACTTTGAGTTACACCATGAGATTTTTATATATTAACATATTCATAAGAAATATCATTTTTCCAGAATATAAACTTCCAATTCAAAGTTTAAGATGGTTTTTAATTATCCAACCCAAAACAGCCCCCGGTTGCACTCCAACGATGTAGATTCAGTTTTAAGGTGTTCTTTGTAAAATCAAATTGTATCTTGTTAAGCTAGCATATCATTATGATATATTACAGGTCTTAAAGTGTTTTAAAAGTCAAGTTAGAAGGATCTATTTAGTTTGCGAACAAGTTTGAAATCATTCAAACTATGTTCTTGTTGTTATGATTTGTATATTCTTAATAAGATAGTTATAATTGAACAAGATGATGAACAAAGGTTATACCTCAAGTATGATGAAGAAAGTTACTGAATAAACACATATCTTGTTCTTGATGACTTGGAAGATTAAGAAGTGAAATCATGAAAGAAACAAAGGTTGTAAGTAAGTTTATATCTTGATTTAAGATAATTAACTTACATGAATTGAATCAAAGTTTAAACATAGTTTTACCTTGATTATGAAGTTAGAAACTTATGAAGACCTTGAAGAACACTTGAAGGTTGAAGATGAGAGAGTTTAGAAGATCATTTATCTTGAAATAAAGTTGATATGGAAGTATATGTATGTATATGTAAACATGTATATGTATGTATATATATATATATTTTAAGTTTGGATTTTTAGCTCATAAGTCTTCCTACTTGATCCCACATGTTGTTGACTAACCAAGGCTGCTAAGAGCAGATAATTGAGGTCTAATAATTGGTATTTATCAATAGTAAATACATCTAGAAGCTGCGTATAATACGGGTACATATACCCTAGGTATACGTGTAGAAATCTTGAGGAAACGGAACGAGAATTCAAATATAACTATCTTTTGTGAATATACTTATATTGTTTTATGTATTTAAGCCCTTTAAAAGTGATTAAATACATATTTATATGATACTTGTATAAACATTATAGATTATAGGTATATATGTCAAAGAACGTTACGTATAGTTACCGTTTTGAAAACTTAAGTTAGTAGTCTCAAAGTATACTTATAACTCATTGTTATTAGTACACAATGATATGTTAAACCATCCTTAGATCATGTTAAATATGTATAAATACGTATATGTACACAATCATATAATTATCGTATGTTATATAGTTCGTGATATCATCGGTCAAATTGGATGGTCAAACGTTGTGTAAAACTCTTTTTAAAAACACAAGACTCAACAATTTAGATTACTTATCATGTTGGTAATGTTTAACTTATGTAAATATTAATCTCATATGTATAAAACGATCGGAAAAATCCGGGTCGTTACAGTACGCAACCGTAGTGATAAATAGTGATGACGATACTCACCTAGAGTAGTGATGGTAGTAACAAGAAGTGGTAGTAAGGAACACCGGTGTGACACCGATAGTAAGTTGAAATGGTGGCGAATAACAATCTGGGAGACAGTATTCCCGAAAAAGTATGACTAATGAAGTCGTCGTCGTCGTTACGCATATGAATCTTAAGTTTACGTGTGTTACCCGAAAGTGGTAGATTACAGATTTGTATGATGAAAACTTGGTACCATTTAGAAGTTTGCCTATGAATGATTCAAGTATAATGCACAAGTAGTCAAGTAAGTGCTATCTATAGCAAATGTAGGTCAGAATGCAATGATTAACTATCCGGTTGTAGTCTAGATTCACTAATGCGTCCTAACGACTCTGTCAGACACACTAATGCATATCCTAGTTCCCTACAACCAACGCTCTGATACCATCTGTAACGACCTGACAAAATCGTCATTGACGGCGCCATTAACTTAGGTCCCGTTACGTGGTCATAGTCCCTAAATGAGACGCGTTTGACCAAAATTATGTCGCATTCATTTGAAACGTACAAGACTTGCAAAGTTTAGTTTACAAAACGGATCGACAACAAGTTTAAGTTTACAAAAGTATAAAGTATAAATGAAATAACTTGCGACATAATTAGTTTAAAATCACGGTTGCTATAAATAGCGTAAGTATGTATGCTTGAATCCAAAGGTGCTATCACTAGCGTATGCATGTATGCTTGACCCCAAGCAAGTAATCAAAGTATGCGGAAGCATGTATCAAGTAGCCAAGTATGAACCTGAGAAACATAGAAACTGTCAACGAAAAACGTTGGTGAAATCATAGGTGTATTTGTAAAGTATGTCTTTGAACCACAAGATTTAGTATAAACCGATTATCAAGCGTATATGAAATGTCCCGTTCTTATTGATTAAAAACGTTCCATATTAATTGATTTCGTTGCGAGGTTTTGACCTCTATATGAGACGTTTTTCAAAGACTGCATTCATTTTAAAACAAACCATAACCTTTATTTCATCAATAAAGGTTTAAAAAGCTTTACGTAGATTATCAAATAATGATAATCTAAAATATCCTGTTTACACACGACCATTACATAATGGTTTACAATACAAATATGTTACAACAAAATAAGTTTCTTGAATGCAGTTTTTTTTTACACAATATCATACAAGCATGGACTCCAAATCTCGTCCTTATTTAAGTATGCGACAGCGGAAGCTCTTAATAATCACCTGAGAATAAACATGCTTAAAACGTCAACAAAAATGTTGGTGAGTTATAGGTTTAACCTATATATATCAAATCATAATAATAGACCACAAGATTTCATATTTCAATACACATCCCATACATAGAGATAAAAATCATTCATATGGTGAACACCTGGTAACCGACATTAACAAGATGCATATTTAAGAATATCCCCATCATTCCGGGACACCCTTCGGATATGATATAAATTTCGAAGTACTAAAGCATCCGGTACTTTGGATGGGGTTTGTTAGGCCCAATAGATCTATCTTTAGGATTCGCGTCAATTAGGGTGTCTGTTCCCTAATTCTTAGATTACCAGACTTAATAAAAAGGGGCATATTCAATTTCGATAATTCAACCATAGAATGTAGTTTCACGTACTTGTGTCTATTTTGTAAATCATTTATAAAACCTGCATGTATTCTCATCCCAAAAATATTAGATTTTAAAAGTGGGACTATAACTCACTTTCACAGATTTTTACTTCGTCGGGAAGTAAGACTTGGCCACTGGTTGATTCACGAACCTATAACAATATATACATATATATCAAAGTATGTTCAAAATATATTTACAACACTTTTAATATATTTTGATGTTTTAAGTTTATTAAGTCAGCTGTCCTCGTTAGTAACCTACAACTAGTTGTCCACAGTTAGATGTACAGAAATAAATCGATAAATATTATCTTGAATCAATCCACGACCCAGTGTATACGTATCTCAGTATTGATCACAACTCAAACTATATATATTTTGGAATCAACCTCAACCCTGTATAGCTAACTCCAACATTCACATATAGAGTGTCTATGGTTGTTCCGAAATATATATAGATGTGTCGACATGATAGGTCGAAACATTGTATACGTGTCTATGGTATCTCAAGATTACATAATATACAATACAAGTTGATTAAGTTATGGTTGGAATAGATTTGTTACCAATTTTCACGTAGCTAAAATGAGAAAAATTATCCAATCTTGTTTTACCCATAACTTCTTCATTTTAAATCCGTTTTGAGTGAATCAAATTGCTATGGTTTCATATTGAACTCTATTTTATGAATCTAAACAGAAAAGTATAGGTTTATAATCGGAAAAATAAGTTACAAGTCGTTTTTGTAAAGGTAGTCATTTCAGTCGAAAGAACGACGTCTAGATGACCATTTTAGAAAACATACTTCCACTTTGAGTTTAACCATAATTTTTGGATATAGTTTCATGTTCATAATAAAAATAATTTTCTCAGAATAAAAACTTTTAAATCAAAGTTTATCATAGTTTTTAATTAACTAACCCAAAACAGCCCGCGGTGTTACTACGACGGCGTAAATCCTGTTTTACGGTGTTTTTCGTGTTTCCAGGTTTTAAATCATTAAGTTAGCATATCATATAGATATTTAACATGTGTTTAGTTGATTTTAAAAGTCAAGTTAGAAGGATTAACTTTTGTTTGCGAACAAGTTTAGAATTAACTAAACTATGTTCTAGTGATTACAAGTTTAAACCTTCGAATAAGATAGCTTTATATGTATGAATCGAATGATGTTATGAACATCATTACTACCTTAAGTTCCTTGGATAAACCTACTGGAAAAGAGAAAAATGGATCTAGCTTCAACGGATCCTTGGATGGCTCGAAGTTCTTGAAGCAGAATCATGACACGAAAACAAGTTCAAGTAAGATCATCACTTGAAATAAGATTGTTATAGTTATAGAAATTGAACCAAAGTTTGAATATGATTATTACATTGTATTAGAATGATAACCTACTGTAAGAAACAAAGATTTCTTGAGGTTGGATGATCACCTTACAAGATTGGAAGTGAGCTAGCAAACTTGAAAGTATTCTTGATTTTATGAAACTAGAACTTTTGGAATTTATGAAGAACACTTAGAACTTGAAGATAGAACTTGAGAGAGATCAATTAGATGAAGAAAATTGAAGAATGAAAGTGTTTGTAGGTGTTTTTGGTCGTTGGTGTATGGATTAGATATAAAGGATATGTAATTTTGTTTTCATGTAAATAAGTCATGAATGATTACTCATATTTTTGTAATTTTATGAGATATTTCATGCTAGTTGCCAAATGATGGTTCCCACATGTGTTAGGTGACTCACATGGGCTGCTAAGAGCTGATCATTGGAGTGTATATACCAATAGTACATACATCTAAAAGCTGTGTATTGTACGAGTACGAATACGGGTGCATACGAGTAGAATTGTTGATGAAACTGAACGAGGATGTAATTGTAAGCATTTTTGTTAAGTAGAAGTATTTTGATAAGTGTCTTGAAGTCTTTTAAAAGTGTATGAATACATATTAAAACACTACATGTATATACATTTTAACTGAGTCGTTAAGTCATCGTTAGTCGTTACATGTAAATGTTGTTTTGAAACCTTTAGGTTAACGATCTTGTTAAATGTTGTTAACCCAATGTTTATAATATCAAAAGAGATTTTAAATTATTATATTATCATGATATTATGATGTACGAATATCTCTTAATATGATATATATACATTAAATGTCGTTACAACGATAATCGTTACATATATGTCTCGTTTCAAAATCATTAAGTTAGTAGTCTTGTTTTTACATATGTAGTTCATTGTTAATATACTTAATGATATGTTTACTTATCATAATATCATGTTAACTATATATATAACCATATATATGTCATCATATAGTTTTTACAAGTTTTAACGTTCGTGAATCACCGGTCAACTTGGGTGGTCAATTGTCTATATGAAACCTATTTCAATTAATCAAGTCTTAACAAGTTTGATTGCTTAACATGTTGGAAACATTTAATCATGTAAATATCAATCTCAATTAATATATATAAACATGGAAAAGTTCGGGTCACTACAGTACCTACTCGTTAAATAAATTTCGTCCCGAAATTTTAAGCTGTTGAAGGTGTTGACGAATCTTCTGGAAATAGATGCGGGTATTTCTTCTTCATCTAATCTTCACGCTCCCAGGTGAACTCGAGTCCTCTACGAGCATTCTATCAAACCTTAACAATTGGTATCTTGTTCCAAAGTCTTTTAACCTCACGATCCATTATTTCGACGGGTTCTTCGATGAATTGAAGTTTTTTGTTGATTTGGATTTCATCTAACGGAATAGTGAGATCTTCTTTAGCAAAACATTTCTTCAAATTCGAGACGTGGAAAGTGTTATGTACAGCCGCGAGTTGTTGAGGTAACTCAAGTCGGTAAGCTACTGGTCCGACACGATCAATAATCTTGAATGGTCCAATATACCTTGGATTTAATTATCAAAGCTTAAATGAATCTTACCTCTGCATATAGTGTTAGAACCTACACTATTTCAATAATATTATATTTCATCCGCTAACGGTAGCGAACCGTCCGAATGAGGGTTCGTTAAACCCGTATGGCCACACAACATAAGTTCACGCTTACACCCTACAAGTGTAACTGATGATAATTGGACTTGAGGATTTTTGTTCTAACTCGTACGTATATTTGCTTTCATATTTGTGTTCAAAGTATAAGAGTATAAACCGTTTAAAATGTATATAAAGTATATGTTTCTCAGCCCACGATTTAAAAGTATAAAAGTTATTGAAAAGGTGGGACTGATCTCACCTCGAGTGCACGAGTATAAAGGTACTTCACAAAGTAAACGTCTGCATGAAAGTTGTTTAGCCTTGATCTAAACAAGTAAGTTGTATCAATTAACCGGTTACGACACAAGGTCGGGCGAAATGTGTTCAATTAGTCATATGGCTCGTTATGACTCGAATAGTATAGCATGTGAATCACGTTGTCAAGTTTCATGCAAGAATCAAGTATAAAGGTACGTTAGAACGATTGCATAAGTGTTTGGTTAAGTTTGACTAAAAGTCAAACTTGGTCAAAGTCAAAGTCAACGAAAAAGTCAACACGTTCGGGTCGGGTCCCGAACTATTTTCCTAAGCTTAGAAATCATATATGAGCATGTTGGTCAAGTTTCATGTCAATCAGGGATGCGTAGCATAGCTAGAATTAAACGAAAACGGACATTTTTGGGCAGTCTGCCTCAGATGCGCCGCATCTGTGTCTGGTTCAGCAATTCTGGGGCAGTTTAACACTTAGACGAATCCAACTTCAAACAACCATAACTTATGAACCGTAAACATTCAAAACACGTATCTTATATTGTTGGAAATGTATTTTGACGAGGAATACAACTAAACACTTTTCATCAATCAAGTTCATCATTTACAAAAACAAAAACCTCGTCGAATGATCGTTAAATGTTCAAAATCAAAGTTTCAAGTTCATAAAATGCATTTCTTGACTCGGGAATCTAATCTACACATATGATATGCCGTTTAGAAGGTAATTAAATATACAATACAATTAAACAATTACTAACAAAATTTTATAGTGATCAACGTATCAAAAGTTCATTTCAAAGTTCATCAAACCCTAATCAAAATCATGAATTCAATCATTTTGTAAACGAAGCTTTTCTAAATCAACCTACACATCAAAATGAAGCTAATGATGTTAGTAACACATTTAATACATGAACTTTAACATTAAAATAACATTTAATCATCCAAAATTCAAGATTAAGCACACCCATTTCAAGTTCATGCTAGTTTATGCAAAACAACAAGATCGAGGAAATAATTCATATATTCATGATAGACACGAGCCATAGACACTAACTAATACCATTTCAAGTCAAAAACACGAATTAAAGAAATCTAGAGTTTTAGAAATGTTACCCAAACGAGATGAAATTGGTACCAAAATGTAGAGGATGATGAGAGGATCAAGAATATGTAGTCGGATTTGTTGTGAGCTTCCTAGATCGAATTTAGATGACGAATGAATGATTTGGGTGTTTGAGAGTAAAAGTTGAAGTATCAAAAATGGTGGGAGGTGGATGAATGAAATGAATGGTGGTGGTGGGTTACTAGTTAACCAAATTTGCCCAAGTAGCAAGATTAGTCCCTCAAGTTTAGAAGCGGATGCGAGAATTAACCGAACGAATATTTTAAAAACGCAAATTAAGGAGAGATGTTGTAATCGAATAACGGAAATATTAAGAACGTTAGTTAACGAAAGATACGAATTTAGATAACGAAAGATATTATCTAAAAAAAAAGACGGTGTCAAAAATAAATTTAACGAAAAAACGCGGGATGTTACAAATAAAAGGTTCAAAGAACCGGTGGTACAACATTGCCCAGATCTATATTGAGATTACAACATTGACACTTGCTCTGTGCGTTCTATACAACTAGACGGCTAAATTGAAAGCATAGCTAGCAGAATTACCAATAAAAAAAACAATAACATTACATATGCTCACACGTCACATATAACCTACGCACATTCATATGACATAACTTCGTTTCCTTTGAAAACATTCCAAAAAACGTATTACGCCGCACATTATATGTCCAAATACACGATTCACTTTATTATACTTTTTATTGTTTAATTTTCAAAAAAAGTGCATTTATTTGTTGTACCAGATTTAAACTCAGATGCGAAATACACACCTGACAAACAAAAGCGCTGTCGTTACGTAAAACATAAAAACAACCACCTGTCTAGGCCTCTCTTTAAGACCACCTCTATGGTTAATTACCCGCCCATTACCCGCTCATTACCCGTAACTAACCATAGGCACCACTTAGTTACCCGCGTTAGGTACCCGCTTTCACCATAGATTTAACGGAACCATAGGCACCACTTAGTTACCCGCTTTAGGTACCCGCTTTCACCATAGATTTAACGGAAGAGTTATAGGAATTGCGGGTCCCAGTACTTTTTATTGTTTGACTTAATTCTTTATTGCTTGTTCGTTGTATATATTAAGAGGAGTATTGTTTTAGTCATGATAGGGAGTGTTTAGTTATGAGTTAGTTATAGGATATTGATGTTGATGTGGCGCTAATGTGGAAGATTAAGAGGATGAATAGTTTAGTTACGATAGGGAGTGGCCTAAATGTGAGCCACAAAACCCACCCAACATTTTCACCAATGAAAAATAAGAACACAGAAATTAATTCTGACGTGACACCCATCTGTTCCTACCTTTTGCACTTTTTCCTTGTACATAAATCATTTCCTTAAAGCCATCTCATCTCTTTATTTATTCTCCCCTTCAAGTTTTTTTTTTTTTTTTCCGGTTGGTCTCATGATAATCTGAACACGACTTAATAATTCAGCTTCAGTCATCAAAATCCTAAGATCTTTGATATTAACTGGTCGGGTCGGATCCGATCAGATCGGAACGGATCAGATTGATCGATAGTGTATTTTGTGTAATTTCTATTGTCGGTGAAAGGAAAACATGGTTGAGGTATGTAGTTATGTACTAGACTCTCTTTATATCTAATTATACGTGTAATTATTTTATTTTATTAAAATAATTATACTTTTTATGTGATATTCGGCTCTTTGCTTGGATTCATATAGTTTACATAATCATATTAATTTGTGGGAGTAAATTATTTCTATTAGCTAATATACGTAGTAGAGGATTAGAGCACCAGGAGTGGGGGTGTGTCACTCAAGGTTGAAAAAGACGTGAAACGGGGCCGAAACGGTAGCGACCTCAAAACGTCGCAACGGAAAAAACGGGGTCGAGACGGGGTCGAAACGGATGTTGACTAATGTGGACTTTTATATATATAAATATATTTTACACATATTTTAGAGCTAAAAAACCTTCGTTGACAAGTTTGTACCTATAATTGCTATTATAGTTAATATAATATAAAATGGAATACTAAACTAAGTCAATTTTGATTGATTTGACCGACTTATGACCGATTTTAACAGAATTTCTGACTTTTGACCGGCGTTGACCCAATTTTTCCTGCATTTGACCTAACTTTTGACCGTTGACCGGCTTATAAGAAAACGGGACGGGGTCGAAACGGTTTAATCACCAAAACGCCGCAACGGGCGTCGCAACGGACGCAACGGACGCCGTTTACAACAGTGGTGTCACTTACCCGTCCCCCACCATGTCACTTAGTGACACCATTCCCCACTCACGTCGAGCACCTCCATTTAATTGAGGCAGCCGTTCTAGTTTTTTTGTTCTATATTAATTTATGTTATATTAATTTATATTATAAAAATAAAAACTGACATACCCCAAGTGACATGACATAGATCACCACTCCCAACTTTTTCTAACTTACCAAGTCAGGTCTGACATGTCAAGTGACCTGAGTCACCACTCCCAGTGCTCTTGTATTATATATAAGATTGTTCTTCTAATCTTGAATTTTTACTATATAAAAGCAGAAGATTAATTTGTTCAAGTTGGGGAAGATCAATTCTCATTTTTTACTCAAACATACCCTATCTAATCGAATATAAAACACTCCAAAATAAGGTTGTGTTATTGTTTATGTGATAGTAGTCTGCCTATCTTTTCGAGAGGTCCGGAGTTCGACTCCCGGCACACAAGGTTGTCCCTCTACCCTTGAATTCCACCCAATGGTGTCTTCTGCGTGGAGGAAGGGGGTTTTACCGGCAATGCCCATGGATTGGGCCTAGTTTCCTCCTAGACAGCAGTCGAGGTAGGTTATGCAACTACAAGGAGATGAATGCCTGGGTGGTTAAGTCCCCTGGGTGATCTCGTACTGCTGTTCAAAAATAAAAAATAAAAATAAGAAAAAAATAAAAATAAAAAAACTCCAAAATGTTTACCGAAGGAAATTCGAATATGACACTTATTGTAGATAACTTCTTACCACTAAATGTCTTACACTAAACCAAATTGTTTAGAAAACTTGATTATATATATGTATTTGTTAATTTTAATATAATTTGACAAAAGGTGTTAATTAAACGGATATGTACATATGAGAATGATCAAGTATGTAACATGTGAAAAGTATACAATTTTTTTTTTTTCCTTTTTTGAACTGCAGAAAAATATACAATTTGTTTCTTCCTGATCTTGATGTATGCATTTTCATCTGTTTAATCGTAGCATTCTAGTGAAGATTCGGTTTTGAACACGTCTACAGATAATCACCTTGATGATCAATATGAAGACTATGCTCTCAAGGTTTGTATGGCATAAGTAATTCAATCTAAAAGTTAATCACAATCCCTTTTTTGATTTTGTATACTTATTCTTGCTCCCTTTGTATGTTAAATAGGCCCGAAAACCGTACACCATCACAAAACAAAGGGAAAAGTGGACACAAGAAGATCACAAGTTTCTTGAAGCTCTAAAGCTATACGGCCGTGCTTGGCCACAAATTGAAGGTACACACTACCACAAATATATATTCCTACATTTTCGAATTTTGCTAATGACATGTCGTTAACATGAATAAAAGTATTGTACAATCGAATAAGTTGTAAACGTTATGTATAACCCTTTATGCACGTTAACGAAAGCCCTTACCGTAATTAGCAAAATCCTATGTTTTATCATGACACAAACTTCTCAACTTATTATTTTAGTTTTGACAAAGCTAAAAAGAAAAACATTATAACCGAATTTGCAGAGCATGTGGGCAACAAAACCGCGATTCAAATAAGAAGTCACGCTCAAAAGTTTTTCACTAAGGTGGTTCGAGAGTCAAATATTGCCGATGGAATAGAAGCCACAGAACACATTGAAATTCCTCCTCCTCGTGCAAAGAGGAAGCCAACACGTCCTTATCCTCGCAAAGTGTTGATTCCATCCAAGAAAGAATCTCGTTTCACTAGTTCTCCAAGTTCGCAAGAATCTTTATCTACTCAAAGTGTGAAGCTTTTTGGGACGACAGTTTATGTTAATGATTCTATTAGTCCATCTAGTGCAAACAACATAACAACATTACCAGGGAACTCGATGACTACTCGATCACCAGAGTGTCCTACAACTATACTAAGTTTAAATTACCTTTTTCTGCAATCAAGTGAGCAAATGGAAGAGAAAACACAATGTTATTCACAAGATGTTAGAAATTGTGTATTTGGTAGCAAAGCACACAATGCAATGGGATTTGTACCTTACAAGATATGTTTAGCAGAGAAGAGTGCTCATTTACTAAGGCTTTGCTTATAGATTATTAGGTTTATTAAGGTGATTATTTAAAGTGAAATGTGGATGTGAATATTTAAGCTGGTTGTCAAACAATTGCTACTTATGTTTCATATTCTAATTTTGTGTATTTTCTAATGAATTATTATGAATAATGATAATGATGTATAGATGTGATATGAAGTAATACTGAGAATGAATCTAACTTCCATGGTGTACGTTAGGTTGAATTGTATGATTACTTCGTAAAGTACAATACATAATTATATGACTGGGTTGATGTGAGCTTTCGAGATCACACATATACACTTATATATATGTCAAACTTATTTATATATATGTGATTTATATTATGTTACTAGGTTTTGAGCCCGTGAGTTGCACGGCTACTCAAAAACCATTTCAAATAAGTTTATATATAGAGATTGATTTAATAGTCTATAAGGGATCAGTTATGATCTTGAAGTATACATAGATTCAACTGCATATAACAGCATATATGAAAATGTGTTTTAGCATATAAAGGATAGAGTTAGTAGTATGAGGCTTCAAGTGCATATGAAGTATACCTTATAAAACAACATGGCTTTACATACTTTTTTAATATATAAAGTATACATACCTTCAACTTCATCAACATAGGTTAAGCAGTTGTGTTGTCCATTCCACCGTTGATGAACAAGTATTCTTAAAACAATAAATAGTTAATAGAGGGAAAATGAAACGTATAGTATTCAATCGTAACAATACATAGGGAAAGGTCGATCAACAACTTAATGTCGTATCAATATACACTTCTGGGAAACTGCATTTGAATCGACTATTGTATAGTTGATTCGGTTAAGGTCACAACCACGTGATACAAAAACAATTGCCTTGACATAAATGATGACAAGGTTCGGTCACCAATAAATACGTATTGTCTTTCCAAATGATAAATACACATATCAACTTGTATTGTAGTCGCTCTTTTTTCATAAATGATCGTAAGCAAGTTTATGTACATGTCACAGTAATAGCAACGTCAATGGTATTTGGTAGATTTGAATTTATCTCCCTTAGTGATTGAAATCGATTGACGCGTTTTCATTGTTTGAAACTGAAGATTAAATCATTGCTTCTTTGAATTTATGAAGATAAAAATGGGATGAAGATAAGATAAAGAACGATTAGAACTGATACGCATGTTCACTGACATCATTATTTTAGGGTTCCATATGGGTTAGAGATAACTGTATAACATAATGATAGGAATTAGGTTTGTTTAAAAGGATGGTGTAATGACCCGTCTTTTTCCGTTTACTTTCCGTTTATTTATTTTAAAGTCCGTTATTAAATTATAACATCACCCGTTAATTTGCGTTTTTTAAAATTTATCGTACGGTTAATTCACGCACCCGCTTTTAAACTTGATGGACTAAAGTTGCCAAAGGGTCAAACTAGTGACTAGGTCAACTAGTCAAACCCTCTCCTCCACCATTCATTTCATCTTCCACCTTTTTGATACTTTCACTTTTTCTCTCAACTCAAACATCAAAGATTCATCATCCATTTCCAATCTAGCAAGCTAACATCAAAATAAACTACATATTTGTGATCTACTAATTAAGACCTTCATTTTGGTACCAATTTTATTACTTGGGGTGAGCTTTTCAAAAACTCTAGATTTCTTGTTCTTGATCTTTAAACTTAAAAGTGTGTTAATTAGTGTCTATGGCTCAAGTCTAACATGAATATGTCATGAATATGTGATTTGTTTGCTCGTTCTTGACATTTTTGTGCAACTAGCTTGAACATGAAAAATGACTTGTTTAATCTTGAGATTTGATTGATTAAATGTTGATAGATGTTAAAGTGCATGCATGTATTAAATGTGTTACTAGCATCACTAGCTTCAATTTGGTATATAGGTTGACTTGGAAAGACTCCAATAACATGATTGATGAGTTTATGATTTTTGGGTTAGGGTTTGGTAGCCTTAAATGTGAATTTTGATGCATTAAATGCTTTGCAATGTTGTTTGTAAGTATTTAATAGTATTGTATGCATAATTACCTACGAAACGGCGTATTATATGTGCGTGTTAAGTTTCTGAATCATTAATTGCATTTATGAGCTTGAAACATTAAATGGTGAGCATTAAATGATCATTCGACGAGAATTCGGTTATTGTAAATGTTAGATTTGGTTGATGATATGTGTTTAGTTGTATTCCTCGTTAATTTACCTTTCCAACGATATAAGATATGTGTTTTGAGTGTTTACGGTTCATTAGTTGTGTTAAAATGAAGTTTGATTCGTGCATTAAGTGTTCAAAACTGCCCAGATTGCTGATCTGACACCCTGAGCGCCGCTCAAGGCCCCTGGAGCGCCGCTCAAGGCCCCTAAAGCACCGCTCAAGGCCCCTAGAGCGCCGCTCAAGGCCCCCATATGCCTATTTGAGCGCCACTTGGAGCTCGGCTCCGATTTCTGCTGACCAAACTCACTTTGTGATTTCACGTTTTCACCCCCGCTTAACCGCAACTCCGATTAACATGAAACTTGGCCAACATGCTTATATATGATTTCTCATCACGGAAAAATTTTCGGATACCCAACCTGACCCTGTTGACTTTAACTTTGATCAAGTTTGACTTTTAGTCAAACCTAACCGAATACGTATGCAATCGTTCTAACATGCTTTTATACTTATATCTTGCATGAAACTTGACAATTTGACTCACATGCTATATTAATCGAGTCGTAACGAGCCATAGAACTAATTGAAAAACTTTGACCGACTTCATACTTTACCGATATTGATACAACCTATTGTTTAGGTCAAGACTAGCATTCGTTCTTGCAGACGTTTACTTTGTGAAGTACCTATATACTCGTGCACTCGAGGTGAGATCATAGTCCCATATTTTCAACAAATTTTATTTCTTTAAATCATGGGATGAGAAACATATACGTTTTATACTTTTATACTTTGGACACAAGTACGAAAACAAACATACCACATGCGAGTTAGAACAAAAAGCCTAAATTCAATTATCATTAGTTACACTAGTTACACTTATAGGGTATAAACGTGAACGTATGTTGTGTGGATCCATACGGGCTTGACGCGCCCTCATTCGAACGGTTCGCTACTGTTAGCGGATGAAATATATTTTCGGGTATAGTGTAGGTTCTAACACTATGATAACGAGGTTCGTAAAACAGTTAAGTCTTGATAATTGGGTGCTCGCGAACGTACAACAACTTTGGAATGCAAACGATTTGGATAATCAACTTTATATTAAATCTTGTGGTTCAATACAACATACTTACTAAACCTATGATTTCACCAACGTTTTCGTTGACAGATTTTCTATGTTTTTCTCAGGTCCTTGAATGCTAAGTGATACATGCTTCCGCACACTATTTTGATACTTTCTTGGATGTCGAGTATATATGCATACATGGAGCGTGTTTTGACTTTACTTTAAATTGTGTCGCATAGGTTTCATTTGAACTTTAAACGTTGTAACGTAACTAGCTGTTAAACTACTTTTGTAAACTTTGAAACATCTTTACATTTGAAATGAATGCGACATATTTTGGTCAAACTTTGTTTTAAAGACTTATGACCACGTTACGGGGCCTAAGTTGACGGCGCCGTCAATGACGATTTTGTCGGGTCATCACATGTGGTATCAGAGCGTTGGTTGTAGGAATTTAGAATTCATTGATGTCAACCCCGAGTCATAGGGTGCATTAGTGAGTCTAGACTACAACCGGCATATATAGTCTTGAAGTAGGACTTGCTTGACTACTTGTACATTTATACTTGAACTCTTCTATTCGTATCTAACTCCCTTTTCATCTTAATCTCACGTTGTTTAATTTGATTGACACGCCATCTTGACCTTATGAGGTGATGTCGAGTGCACATATGAATTAGTGTAATATAATTTTCGGGATTATATTACGGTGACTCATGTGGACATTTCGACATTATAACATAAAGAATTTAGGGTGGGTCAAGAAAAATTTTCTCTCTATCTTTATTCCATATGACGATTAGTATTATCGAGAATACTAATCAATGGTATTCTTGTATCTTGAAGGAAAAATGGCTCGCCGAGGTCAACGCAATACTCCTCCCGAAACTCCCGAACAATCTCTTCAACGAATGATAGGCACTGCCGTAGATGCGGCCATGGCCGGTCACTCCTCCAACAACAATAACAACAACCACAACAACAACAACAACAACAACAACAACCATGGAGCCAGTAATTCAAATGAGGGATGCTCCTACAAGAATTTCATGGGGTGCAAGCCTCACACTTTCGATGGAACCGGGGGACCAGTTGCTCTCACCCGGTGGTTTGAACAAATGAAAGCCATTTTTAGCATAAGCGGTTGCCGGGACCAAGACAAAGTCAAGTATTCCACCCACACATTCGCCGGTATCGCTCTCACATGGTGGAACACGTATGTGCAATCGGTGGGTACCGATGAAGCCCACACACTCCCTTGGGCCGATTTAAGGGAAAAGATAATCACCTAATACTTCCCACGTGAAGAGACTCGAAGGCTTGAAAATGAGCTAAGAAGTTTAAAAGCGGTCCGAAATGACCTTAAAGCTTATAATCAAAAGTTTGCCGAGCTAGCCCTAATGTGTCCGGCCCTCGTGACTCCCGAGTCCCTAAGTGTTGAACTTTACATGGATGGCCTTCCTAAGAGCATTAAACACGAGGTAATGTCATCCAAACCCTCTAACCTACAAGAGGCTTTAAAGATGGCCCGCCAATTGATGAAACAGTGGATGAAATTGATGTGCCGGCACCAAAGGCCGAGGATAAATCAAGTGGCAACAAAAGAAAGTGGGAAGCCCCTCAATCAAACAACTACAACAACAACCTCACCAAGAAGCCTTTCACTTCCGACGACAAGAAAGGTTATGCCGGAAATCAACCTTTTTGCAACAAGTGCCACAAACATCATTATGGTGAATGTGGCAAGCCATTTTGCAACAAGTGTCAAAGAAGTGGCCATGTGGCCAACGATTGTAGAAATACCGCTCCCGTCGCTCAAAAGGGGCCCAATGCACCAAAAACGGGTGTCTGTTATGAATGTGGCCAACCGGGTCATTATAAGAACGCATGCCCAAAGAAGAAAGCTAACCCCAATGCATGCGACCGAGCTTTCAACATTAACACCGAGGAGGCCCGAGATGACAATGAATTAGTCACGGGTACGTTTCTTCTCAACAACTCTTATGTCTCTTGCTTATTCGATTCGGGTGCCGATAAGAGTTTTGTATCCATGACCTTGACTCATTATTTTTGCACTCCACCACTCCCACTTGATACTACTTATACCATTGAAGTGGCCAACGGGAAACTATTGAGTGACGACAAATTTTATCGGGGGTGTACGTTAAACTTATTGGGTAAAGAGTTTGAAATTGACTTGATACCTATAGAACTAGGGAGCTTCGATGTAATAATTGGTATGGATTGGTTAGCCAAAACAAAATCTCACATCTTTTGCGATTTTAAAGCAATTTAAATTCCTATCGAGAATGGTGAACCCTTGATTGTCTATGGAGATAAGAGTTGCACCGGACTCAACCTCGTCTCGTGCCTTAAAGTTGAAAAATATCTTCATAAAGGTTGTTTTGCGATCCTAGCCCACGTTAAGAAAGTCGAGACTGATGAGAAGCATATCGATGATGTGCCAATTGTTAGTGACTTTTCCGATGTATTTCCAGAAGAATTGCCGGGTCTTCCACCTCATCGACCGGTTGAATTCCAAATCGATCTTATCCCGGGAGCCGCACCCGTAGCACGTGCATCGTATAGACTTGCTCCATCCGAAATGCAAGAATTACAAAGTCAAATTCAAGAACTACTTGACCGTGGTTTTATCCAACGTAGCCATTCATGTGATGACCCGGGAATTTCCGACTAAATTTAAACTTAATCTTTATATGATTTCGACACGATAAGCAGAATATGTAATGTTGAGTCTCAATAATGTTCGAACTGTTTTCATGAATTCATTTAACCTTCGACCTATTCCGACGATTCACGAACAACTGTTGTAATTAGATATGTTAATATATATATATATATATATATATATATATATATATATATATATATATATATATATATATATATATATATATATATATATATATATATATATATATCATACAAACATACATATAATATAATACTCTCTTATTATTTTTTTTATTTTTGTCATGAACCTACATAACCAAATCTATCAACCCATTTTATATATAGTTTATTTGTAACAATAATAATATATTAATATTTCTATTATTATATTAAAAGTAGGTATATTTATTTATTATTATATTCTTATAATTAATTATTTCACTACATATTTAAATAATAATGTATAACGCATATTTATATATAACATGTTTATAAAATAAAACATATGTTTTAGATATATTTATTGGTTTAATTTTAATACTTTATATATAACTAATGATTTATACGTATATTTTACAATATATAGTTTATTGATATCTATATATTTTATTTGTATATAGATATAATTAATAACATTTACGATACGTTATTTATAAATCGTGATAACTATAAGTTACGTATACGTATGTTTACAAAAATGTGATACATGTAAAATATTTAATTATTGTTATTATATTGTTACTATTTAATACTATTAATATTACTTGTAATATTATTATTATTAATATTATAATTATGATTAATTATTATTCATTAAATAACTATATTACATACAGAAACAAGAATGCGTTCATTTTTTCAACACCAACTGTTTTGAATTCTTGTTGCTATCTCAAATCTGATTGATGTCTGAATCACTTTATCTATATAATACAATTCAGTACAAATCATTGTTATTTTTTATTTATTTTTTTTATTCTTCCATGTACGAATGGATTTCTCTGTCGATGAGTTATCCTTTACAACTCGTTTTCATCTAGTGATAATTAATGTAAAACACCATTACCTTATCAACTACCAAATGGTAATATATTTTACAACTATCTGTCGATTTAATTTAAACAGAAAACGAAAAGCACAGGTTTTGTGCTCTGCTCATGTCCAAATTCTTTAAAACCTCAAATTCAAATAAAATTTCAGAAAGTGTAAATACAATTGTGTTTTAAACCTTCTTCTCAAACTTTATACAAAAACTCATAGTTCAATTGTCCTTTAGAGCCTCAATTTTCGAAGTCAAACAAAATTTCTAAAAGTCAAACGATTTGTTCATCGTTAAATTCGAGCTTGTTGTAATGTTATAAGTTAAATTGATGAAGCAGATAGTTTCTAATATTGATTTGAAACCATTTTCATGTTATGAGTATGATCTAAAACTTCCTAAAAATTAAGATTTTATTTTGAGTTATTAAAGAACCAAAAACGGCTGTCACAGCTATTTTTTTTTAATTGTTTCTGTTTTAAATTAATTCAAAGCAAACTCTAATTGACGCTGTTTATTTTGATCGTAAATCAAGAATTAAATTGTTACTCTGTTAGAGGAAGGGATTCTGGTCGACTGGGTAGTTGGGGAAGAAGAGGAATAGAACAGGAAAAATAAACGGGATAAATAAATATCAGTGGGGATTAATTTCAGAAAAAGTAACCGGAGCAGTTGGTTAAGGGAGGTGTCGGGTGTTCGAGAGGTCTCGGGTTCGAGACCCGGCAGGGGTGTTTAATTCTTTTTATGGCGAATTTCATTAAGGTAGTCTTTCCAATATTCTAATTATTATGTTATTATTATTATTACTAATTATTATTTTTATTATTGTTATTTGTATTATTATCATTAGTTATAGTTATTATTATTATCACATGTAATTATAATTATTATTAATGATAGTGTTGAAATATGTATTAGTTATCATTTTTTATGATTAGGATATTATTATTAAGTATGAATTATTATTAATATGTATTATGAATGATATTTATTATTGTTATTACCGTTATTATTAGTAGTAGTTACCAACTATTATTATTACCGTTAATATAACCCGAGTTGCAATTATAATTATTATTATTATTGTTATTACTAACAATATTATTATCAAAATAAGTATTGATACTAAATAATATGATTATTAATATTATCTTTATTAATGTCAAGAACTATCATTTTTAAGTAAATAAATATTGTGTACATAAAATATATTCATTATATATACTACACTTATATTCAAACTTAACGTAACTATATACATAAAAACCTATTAAAATTATTTATATAAACACTTACAAACAACAAATTGTCGATTTTTAAATATATTATTAAACAAGTACGTATATGATTATATTAATAGAACTATAAAAATATCAACTATTTGAATGTATATACAAATTAAAAATATATGATATTAATATAAAAATAATATAATTAATAAATTTATATATATATTCATTTGAATACGATTATATGTATTAATGAATATACAAATGATATAGGTTCGTGAATCCGAGGCCACCCTGCATTGTTCAGTCATTCAATGTCGTCATATGTATTTTTACTACAAAATACAGTACTGTGAGTTTCATTAATCCCCTTTTAAATGCTTTTGCAATATATATTTTTGGGACTGAGAATACATGCGCTGCTTTTATAAATGCTTTACGAAATAGACACAAGTAATCGAAACTACATTCTATGGTTGGATTATCTAATCGAATATGCTCTTTTTATTAAGTCTGGTAATCTAAGAATTAGGGAACAGACACCCTAATTGACGCAAACTCTAAAGATAGATCTATCGGGCCCAACAAGCCCCATCCAAAGTACCGGATGCTTTAGTACTTCGAAATTTATATCATGTCCGAAGGAGGATCCCGGAATGATGGGGATATTCTTATATACATATTGTGAATGTCGATTACCAGGTGTTCAATCCATATGAATGATATTTTTGTCTCTATGCATGGGACGTATGTTTACGAGAAATGGAAATATGAAATCTTGTGGTCTATTAAAATTATGAAATGATTATTTATGCTAAACTAATGAACTCACCAACCTTTTGGTTGACACTTGAAAGCATGTTTATTCTCAGGTACGAAAGAAATCTTCCGCTGTGCATTTGATCATTTAAAAGATATTACTTGGAGTCATTCATGACATATTTCAAAAGATGTTGCATTCGGGTCGTTGAGTTCATCAAGATTATTATTAAGTTAATTATAGTTAGATATATTATGAAATGGTATGCATGCCGTCAACTTTCAATGTAATGAAAGATTGTCTTTTCAAAAACGAATGCAATGTTTGTAAAATGTATCATATATAGGTCAAGTACCTCACGATGTAATCAACTGTTGTGAATCGTTTATAATCGATATGGACTTCGTCCGGATGGATTAGGACGGGTCTCTACAGTTGGTATCAGAGCGGTGGTCTTAGTGAACCAGGTCTTGCATTAGTGTGCCTAACTGATAGTCATTAGGATACTTTAGTAAGTCTGGACTTCGACCGTGTCTGCATGTCAAAAGTTTTGCTTATCATTATTATCAGAAATCATCTGTTTATCATCCTTAGGAATTTACCTGCTTATCATTCTTAGTCTAGACACATCTTGCTGCAATGATTGCATGAATAGTGTATAGACAAAATTCGTATCTTAGCGTATCTGCTAATTCATATCTTAGCATATATGTTATTGTTATCTTTGCCTGACAGCTTCCGTAGATTCCTCCGTAACTTATGGAATTTTAGTATTATATATGCATATGTAAATTATGTATTGCAGGGTACTAATCTACATCCTATAATCTATTTTCTTATCGAAAATCCTTCATCTGATCGTACGAGATGAATCCCTTAACAAGTTCGAGTCCCTCAGATTCTGATAGCTATTCCGATAGTTATTTCGACAGCTATTCCGATATAGATTTCCACTCAAGCTCCGAAAGCAGTGTCATCAGAATGAATCAACCAATCATCCATCCCTGATTTATCTGATGAATTCGTAGCCTCCTTAATCATTGGAGACAAGAAGAAGGCTATGCTTTCCATCAACCAAATTTCCCTCGTGGCGGTGAACCTGAAACAAACACCGGCGAACCCATTCGAAACATTATCTTCACTTTCATTTCCTGGATACCACGCAACGACTATATGATATCCAAAATTCTGAATCTTATTCATTCGCTCGTTCCGACCGACAATCATCCTGGAATAATAGAAAAAGTCAACGAACTTCGCGCTCGAGTAATCAATTTGGAAAACATGGTGCAAAATGTACCAGCTTCAACAACATCACCGGCACCAACAGTATCACCAACATCATCATCAACCTCAGCACCAATAAGACTTGTTGCACCGACAGCAACAGTACCATCATCAGCAGCACCAGCAACATAACTAGTACCAACAACAACAACATCATCACACGTCACAACCTCGCACTCTATACCTCAAGCATAATCATCGTTCTATGTATCGTTCTACATCGATTATCTTCGTTCTTCATGGCGATTAAGTAATCTCTAAATGTTTTAGAGATTATGTATTCTAGTTCTAACGGTAAACCAAATGAGTTTAATATCATATTAACTCAATGAAACCATGATTACATCCGAAGAAAATATATATGTATATATATTTTCATAAAAATTGTAATTAAAAATTCTTTCGTACAAAGTGTTAATTGTGAAAATATTTTAACGAGTAGGTAATACCCGAAGAATATTTAGATTTCCCAATTAATAAATTATACTGTACATTCTTCGAAGCTGATTCAACAGTCGTTTACTATCCTACTTACATCCACTGATATACAAAATCCGTTCACCACAGAATAATCATATTAATCCAATTTCATATTTGGATTTTGATTTATCAGAATCCAACAAGTGGCATAATGAAGAAAACATTTGACAAAATAAAATTTGTTAGAAACAAATAAATTAACCATGAGAAATTTTGTTAAGAATCCACGCTAACTGTTCCCAGCTAATTGTTCCCAGCTAACTGATTACACTTTATTTATCGCAATTTAATTATCAAAATTTACATTCTCGCAATTTTATTTATCATCATTTAATTTCTGTTATTTATTTTACGCACTTTAAATATCGGGACACGTATACAAAGTTTTGACATATCATATCGACGCATCTATATATATTATTTGGAATCACCATAGACACTCTATATGCAGTAATGATTGAGTTCTCTATACATGGTTGAGGTTGATTCTATAATAATATATATACTTTGAGTTGTGGTCGAGTCTGAGACGTATACGGGTCACGACACATATTAATTAATTCGAATATAATATATTAAACTATATATGAATTACTGGACTGTTAACTGTGAATTATCGACCGTAGACTAATGAGATTGGACAATTAAAAATGAATTAAAATATTGATTATAACATATGAAACTAAACAATTCTTCAAGTTGCCACTTGATTTCATCTTAAACCCCATTTGTATCTTGACGATTACAATCTGCGTTCAAACCTTTCATGATTCTTGAAAACACCTCAATCGAGAGAATGAACCAACCGCACTTCATCTACGGAAGGAATAATTTATGCATATAGTTATGTATCTGAAAACACTCGGAACCTGAGTAAACATTTAACACATATTAGTGCTAGCTCCTTTGGCCTTGTTATTACCGAAAATAACATTTCAATACTTTTCAAATTAGTCAATTTTGTCACAGCTCCAACAAGTCAACTTCGACTTTTCGTTATAAACAACCTTATTATAACCTTGATATATATGCGAACTCTTTTATTGTTACCGGGAAATCTTTTATATTCCACCATATTACCAGCAGATGTACCAGCAACTTCATCGCTCCTTGGTTTAAATCTCTCCGACAAATCACTATATTTATCTATTGAAGTCTCATCATGTACTCATCCGCATCTTGTAACGAGAACTGACATACCAATTACGGAAATCAGCAATCAGTACTTTGAAAACTCACCGCATATCTACATCAACAATTATATGTCTAACAATTATCCCTTAGAATTATGATCTTTCATTCTGAAATTCTGAAAAGCACCCAATCTGCAATTTAATACTCTAAAATTTGAAAAGTTGAATGAAGCAACAAAAACTGTAAACGACCTCAACAGCGAAGAGTTGATGATAAATAATTGTATGTTGGCAAAGCTCAGAAAAAGTTTGAAACTGAAAAACTGATTGAGCAAATTACAAAGGAGTCTCTGAACAAATCACAAGGACTAAACTTGTACATTAAGAATCCTGATGATTCTGTTTCTGATGAAATCTTTAGCGAATATATTTCTTCTGACTCCAAACTCTTGCGGACAAATTTTCTTCACCATCCTTCAATATTAGAAATTCCAAGATATCATCGTATTTTTCATTATAAATATCCTCCATATTTCTGAAGATATTTTCATAACTATTCTTATCTGAAATCATTAATCTCTTCGTGATATCAGTGTTACATCATATAGAAACTGTTAGTTTCTATATTCTATAAACTTTCGAGTTTAAAATATGAATGTTATTGAAGTAATGTTGGGAACTGATGCATGAGTTAGTATAATATAATGACACTTGATCAACGTGATTATATTACAGTAAGTCATGCTGAGTTCTAATGGGACATGATGGTTCACAGTAGATCATACCACCATCATGTGTCATGTTACATAACTCTTTCATTCTAATTAACTTCTGAACATATCAAGAAAGTATATTCTTGATAGCTCTATTCTCAATGATTCTGGTAATTTGACGAATCAAATCGTGCTATTACGTTCTTTCTTGATTATAACATTAAATTCATTCGAAACTCCATACTTATAAATTCTAGACCATTACTCGTTTTACTAGAGATCGAGAGGAGATTAAAAAGATGAAGAGCTCCGAAACATAAAGGAAGATATAAAACTCGACAGCAACACTGAAATTACAATAATTAAAAATTAAAACATCACGACAATTAAAAATTAAAAGATTACACTCAAACTACTCGTCGTCGTCAATTGTCATCTGCAAAGTAGCGTTCACCAGTCATTTCACCATCCGTGAGGTACTCTGGAGACATCGGTATTTCTCTTGATGCCTCAACTGCTGCTTCAGCTGATTCATCGAGGTAACGATAACCCAACGTCTCTTCATCTTCAAGAACCGCATACAAAGAAATACGTTTACTGCGATCTTCAATGGTATCTTTTATAAAGTACCATTGATCATCGGTACACAGAAAACTTGCCCCACAATCCGCATCATAATCGTCTTTATAAAAGAACACAGACGTGAATTCACACGGAACTTTTTCCTTCAGAAAGGATAGCAAGTCTTGTAAACCAACATCACGAATGTCGACATCTTCAAACAAAATACTGTCGCCCCACTTATATTCCTTCATTTGATTACGGAAATCACCTCCGTAATGAAAATTGAATGAAACAATCATTGGGGGAAGTGTTAACATTTTGCAGTTTGGGAGTGTTTGATTTTGATTTTGAGAAAGGTGGAAATATAAAAGAAATATATGTTTGAGTGTATAAAATGAAGTATATGGTTGGTGTTTTTATAGAGTAAAAGTGACCGTTGGGATAGCCGTTGGAATTTTTTTACTAACGGCTAAAAAAAAAATTTGGGCAAGTTTTTGGGCGAAGGTGGACGATGCCCCTTGGGACCTCTCTCATGATAGTTTCATTCGTGCTCTTCGAATAATCGAATTATTTTATCTGTATTATTCTGTAATGATGAAAACTCTATTTATCAGCTCATATTCATCAAGAAAAACATATTTATTGTTAGCCATGACGACCTCACTCAAATTTCGGGACGAAATTTCTTTAACGGGTAGGTACTGTGATGACCCGGGAATTTCTGACTAAATTTAAACTTAATCTTTATATGATTTCGACACGATAAGCAGAATATGTAATGTTGAGTCTCAATAATGTTCGAACTGTTTTCATGAATTCATTTAACCTTCGACCTATTCTGACGATTCACGAACAACTGTTGTAATTAGATATGTTAATATATATATATATATATATATATATATATATATATATATATATATATATATATATATATATATATATATATATATATATACATATATATATATATACATATACATATATATATACATATATATATATATACATATATATATATATATATACATATATATATACATATATATATATATATATATATATATATATACATATATACATATATATATATATATATATATATATATATATATATATATATATATATATATATATATATATATATATCATACAAATATACATATAATATAATACTCTCTTATTATTTTTTTTATTTTTGTCATGAACCTACATAACCAAATATATCAACCCATTTTATATATAGTTTATTTGTAACAATAATAATATATTAATATTTCTATTATTATATTAAAAGTAGGTATATTTATTTATTATTATATTCGTATAATTAATTATTTCACTATATATTTAAATAATAATGTATAACGTATATTTATATATAACATGTTTATAAAATAAAACATATGTTTTAGACCTATTTATTGGTTTAATTTTAATACTTTATATATAACTAATGATTTATACGTATATTTTACAATATATAGTTTATTGATATCTATATATTTTATTTGTATATAGATATAATTAATAACATTTACGATACGTTATTTATAAATCGTGATAACTATAAGTTACGTATACGTATGTTTACAAAAATGTGATACATGTAAAATATTTAATTATTGTTATTATATTGTTACTATTTAATACTATTAATATTACTTGTAATATTATTATTATTATTAATATTATAATTATGATTAATTATTATTCATTAAATAACTATATTACATACAGAAACAAGAATGCGTTCACTTTTTCAACACCAACTGTTTTGAATTCTTGTTGCTATCTCAAATCTGATTGATGTCTGAATCACTTTATCTATATAATACAATTCAGTACAAATCATTGTTATTTTTTTATTTTTTATTTTTATTCTTCCATGTACGAATGGATTTCTCTGTCGATGAGTTATCCTTTACAACTCGTTTTCATCTAGTGATAATTAATGTAAAACACCATTACCTTATCAACTACCAAATGGTAATATATTTTACAACTATCTGTCGATTTAATTTAAACAGAAAACGAAAAGCACAGGTTTTGTGCTCTGCTCATGTCCAAATTCTTTAAAACCTCAAATTCAAATAAAATTTCAGAAAGTGTAAATACAATTGTGTTTTAAACCTTCTTCTCAAACTTTATACAAAAACTCATAGTTCAATTCGTCCTTTAGAGCCTCAATTTTCGAAGTCAAACAAAATTTCTAAAAGTCAAACGATTTGTTCATCGTTAAATTCGAGCTTGTTGTAATGTTATAAGTTAAATTGATGAAGCAGATAGTTTCTAATATTGATTTGAAACCATTTTCATGTTATGAGTATGATCTAAAACTTCCTAAAAATTAAGATTTGATTTTGAGTTATTAAAGAACCAAAAACGGCTGTCACAGCTATTTTTTTTAATTGTTTCTGTTTTAAATTAATTCAAAGCAAACTCTAATTGATGTTGTTTATTTTGATCATAAATCAAGAATTAAATTGTTACTCTGTTCGAGGAAGGGATTCTGGTCGACTGGGTAGTTGGGGAAGAAGAGGAATAGAACAGGAAAAATAAACGGGATAAATAAATATCAGTGGGGATTAATTTCAGAAAAAGTAACCGGAGCAGTTGGTTAAGGGAGGTGTCGGGTGTTCGAGAGGTCTCGGGTTCGAGACCCGGCAGGGGTGTTTAATTCTTTTTGTGGCGAATTTCATTAAGGTAGTCTTTCCAATATTCTAATTATTATGTTATTATTGTTATTACTAATTATTATTTTTATTATTGTTATTTGTATTATTATCATTAGTTATAGTTATTATTATTATCACATGTAATTATAATTATTATTAATGATAGTGTTGAAATATGTATTAGTTATCATTTTTTATGATTAGGATATTATTATTATTAAGTATGAATTATTATTAATATGTATTATGAATGATATTTATTATTGTTATTACCGTTATTATTAGTAGTAGTTACCAACTATTATTATTACCGTTAATATAACCCGAGTTGCAATTATAATTATTATTATTATTGTTATTACTAACAATATTATTATCAAAATAAGTATTAATACTAAATAATATGATTATTAATATTATCTTTATTAATCTCAAGAACTATCATTTTTAAGTAAATAAATATTGTGTACATAAAATATATTCATTATATATACTGCACTTATATTCAAACTTAACGTAACTATATACATAAAAACCTATTAAAATTATTTATATAAACACTTACAAACAACAAATTGTCGATTTTTAAATATATTATTAAACAAGTACGTATATGATTATATTAATAGAACTATAAAAATATCAACTATTTGAATGTATATACAAATTAAAAATATATGATATTAATATAAAAATAATATAATTAATAAATTTATATATATATATTCATTTGAATACGATTATATGTATTAATGAATATACAAATGATATAGGTTCGTGAATCCGAGGCCACCCTGCATTGTTCAGTCATTCAATGTCGTCATATGTATTTTTACTACAAAATACAGTACTGTGAGTTTCATTAATCCCTTTTTAAATGCTTTTGCAATATATATTTTTGGGACTGAGAATAATGCGCTGCTTTTATAAATGCTTTACGAAATAGACACAAGTAATCAAAACTACATTCTATGGTTGGATTATCTAATCGAATATGCCCTTTTTATTAAGTCTGGTAATCTAAGAATTAGGGAACAGACACCCTAATTGACACGAACTCTAAAGATAGATCTATCGGGCCCAACAAGCCCCATCCAAAGTACCGGATGCTTTAGTACTTCGAAATTTATATCATGTTCGTAGGAGGATCCCGGAATGATGGGGATATTCTTATATACATATTATGAATGTCGATTACCAGGTGTTCAATCCATATGAATGATATTTTTGTCTCTATGCATGGGACGTATGTTTACGAGAAATGGAAATATGAAATCTTGTGGTCTATTAAAATTATGAAATGATTATTTATGCTAAACTAATGAACTCACCAACCTTTTGGTTGACATTTGAAAGCATGTTTATTCTCAGGTACGAAAGAAATCTTCCGCTGTGCATTTGATCATTTAAAAGATATTACTTGGAGTCATTCATGACATATTTCAAAAGACGTTGCATTCGAGTCGTTGAGTTCATCAAGATTATTATTAAGTTAATTATAGTTAGATATATTATGAAATGGTATGCATGCCGTCAACTTTCAATGTAATGAAAGATTGTCTTTTCAAAAACGAATGCAATGTTTGTAAAATGTATCATATAGAGGTCAAGTACCTCGCGATGTAATCAACTGTTGTGAATCGTTTATAATCGATATGGACTTCGTCCGGATGGATTAGGACGGGTCTCTACAATTCACGATGGGGTGCTTCGATTTTATTCGTTAAGAAGAAAGATAGATCCCTACGAATGTGCATCGATTATCTTCAACTAAATAAATTGACGGTTAAGAACCGATATCCTCTTCCTCGCATCGATGACCTCTTTGATCAACTACAAGGGTCTTGTGTATATTCAAAATCGATCTCCGCTCGGGTTATCATCAACTAAGGGTTAAGGGGGAAGATGTCTCCAAAACCGCTTTCTGGACTCGTTATGTTAGTTATGAGTTTCTTGTAATGCCATTCGGGTTAAGTAATGCACCGGCGGTGTTCATGGACCTTATGAACCGTGTGTGCAAGCCGTATCTAGACAAATTCGTCATCGTACTCATAGATGATATTTTAATCTACTCAAAAAGCGAAGAAGAACACAAACAACACCTCCGACTCGTGCTTGAACTCTTGAGACAAGAACGACTCTATGCCAAATTCTCCAAGTGTGACTTTTGGTTAAAGGAAGTTCAATTTCTTGGTCATGTTGTAAGCGATCAAGGTATTAAAGTCGATCCCGCAAAAATCGAAGCCATTAGTAAATGGAAAACCCCCACTACTCCTACTCACATTCGTCTATTTTTAGGCCTCGCCGGTTACTATGGTAGATTCATCGAAGATTTCTCCATGGTTGCTCATCCTTTAACCGCGTTAACTCACAAGGGAAAGAAATTCATTTGGGTGGCCGAACAAGAGTCGGAGTTTCACGTCCTGAAGAAAAAGTTAACCACCGCTCCTATCTTGTCTCTTCCAGAAGGCAATGATGATTTTGTTGTATATTGGGATGCCTCAAAACATGGTTTTGGGTGTGTATTGATGCAACGAAAGAAAGTTATTGCTTATGCCTCTCGACAATTAAAAATTCACGAACGCAACTTGAAATGCCACTAACGGACGGTTTTGTTTTGTGCGGTGTCGTTAGGTCGCACGATATCCGATTCGGTAGCACACAGTATCTTCGTTTATTTATATTTTGCGAGGCCTAAATTTACTTTTACTTTCTAAGGTGTAGAAGGTGTAAGTTAACCTAGTGTCAAATTTTATGCTGATTAACGAATTGAAGATCAAGTGGATAATTATCTTTTAGTTAAATTACCTGGATAAAAGATAGTAGTTGATTTTAGCTAAAGGTCCTAAATGCAGAAAAGTAAATAAAGTGGAAGGATATCCAGAGTATGCAGATCAGGGAAATGTTGACCAAGACATCAGTATTGGGTTAGGGAAAGGTAATTATGCTTATGTTAAGACTATGCTTGGATTGACGTAGATCTGGTTGGATGAGCCAATTACACAGACCTGCTTATCTCTGAACTCTTGGAGTTCTCTTTGAGCAGCGAGAAGTATGTCACTTGGTCGTATAACTGAAGTGTAACAATACCTCGGAGGTTATCCTCAGTAAAGTACTAGGTTCATTAGTGAGTTAAGCTCTAATCCTAACCCTCGTTATCAGTTTAGGTAACTGAATAACAACGTGCCGTGTTGATTGAACACTGATCACAAACGAAAGGAGTCCGTCGATTTAAGTTGGCAAAACCTTAAATGAAAACTAACAACCATTTCATCATACTAATGAGATCTCAACAAATCAAACATTATACAGCATTACAGTTAATATATTGATAGTAAAGCAGATAGAAACCTAATGATTACCTAAACAGTCGATATGGCTAAGACCTAAGGCAACAATCAGACAAGAACATGCAATAGGATTGGGTCATACAGTAAAGGCACTAACTAGATCTTAACAGCTCCTAAGAGGTCTCTTTGGAATAGTTAATAGGCATACTAGGTCATTCATTTCTCAATTCCTAGGTTCCGTGTCCTAAAAGTGCATTAGATGCCTCTCGGGAACTCCAGCCATACCAAGTTCATAGAATCTTCAGATACAGTATAATCAGGGGTCTTAATCCTATGAAGTAGCTAATTTCATATAGGTGGACAAGTCCTGATCACAACCTAAGTTGGTCAATCCTTAAGATGCTAGCATACAAATCTATCAGACTTCCTAGTTCAGTATTATAACAGTAAATCGTACTAAATTAACATAATTCGCTAACCCAAACTTCTATCATGGCAACATACAGATAAGTTAAGCTCTCATGGCAATATCGGAACGCATTATTAAACATAAAAGTAAGAATACATGTTTATTACAAAAGGCAAGCGTTTCGGATAGAAAACCTGAAAAGGCCGAACAAATCTGCCCGAGATCGCAGGGATTCGCCGGGATATCCTCCGGAAAATAAAAGCTAAGCTAACTACTACTAAAAACTAACTAAAAGATTGAAAATATAAATTGAATTGCAAGTTGAGTGTGTGTTGGAATGGATGGAGAAGGCCCTTTAATTAGACCAGAATTTTGCCCAAATACACCTGGCAGGCCGTATGGCAGGCCGTATGGTGGCCCGTATTTGGCAGGCCGTATAGCTGGCATGCCGTTTCTTGGGGGCATTTGCTAGGCCGTGTGGTAGTCCGTACTCCATACTGGCAGCCCGTATGGTAGGCCGTATGTGGTGCTGGTCAGCCTTGATTCACTGGATCGTAACTTGATTTCTTGTCTTTCACCGTTTTCGCTCTAGAATCTTCGTTTTAGCTCTATTTTAATTGGTTCTTTTCGCATTTCCTTTGTAATTACTTAATCTACAAAATCAACTGAAAAAGCGATAATTTTCCCGACAAAGTTTTAATCTTTACTGTCCTCAAGCAAGAAAGCGAGAATATAAGGATCTTTCTCATAGATTCTTCCTTGCCCCACCCGTAGTTCTTTTTATTATGCCTTCATCAGAAGTCGGCACATCTTTCGAAAGTATTTGAAAAAGTTTCGAGCTTTGATGTTTTTGATCGCTAGATTTCAATTGCGTCCATAGTGGAAAAGGCGTACTTTTCAACTCTCGGATGTAGAGTATACATGATCAGGCTCCTCACTGACGGATCACTCATATCACTCAAGTGTTTAGGGTGTCCTATTCTAATTGTATTGTCGCTCAGAAGCCAGTCGTGTAACAGTTCTCATCATAGGCTTGGTAAAGCATCGATATTTCGACCGGTTAAGTAAGGACGGTACTGATCTTCTTCCTAAGCATTCTTTCAAGAGAAAGACGGGTTATAGGGTTTGGATGGAAATTTATGGATTTCGGTGAAAGGTATCCAGATCTTTTGATTTTTTTGAGAGAATTGATAGACTTTGATTCTTCAGAGTATCCATTTTGGATAGATAATGGTTGAGAATTCCGTAAAGGTTTTCTTCGGAAGAGGCGGATTTTGCTAAGACTTTGTCTAGAATTTTGTTTTTTTTTTTCGGCATACCCTTTCTTCATAACTTTTGTCTTTTGTTCCTGGTACCTAGAGAGGAAGTGATAATCTGCTGAAAATAGGTCTTTGACCTATAAAAAACAATCAGGGGTTCGGAATCTTTCAACTAGTGCTTTTGAAGCGAATTTGATTGATCTATCTCTTCATTGATCTCTGGATCTTTGGATGAATGGAAAGGGGAATGAATGTGAATGGTGTATTTTGGGAGTGAATTTGGGGTGAATATTTCTGATTCATCAACTCTTTTTTTTTTGAGTTGGTCTGTTTAAATTGCGTGGAGTGGAAACGGAAACAGATGGTTTTTTGTCTTCTCTATTCAGAATGATTTCAGAAGGAGTATCGCACCTGCACCACGTATGGTGCTCACTAACCATTGGTCTTGAAACATATGTCTGAACCAAGTTCTAACTTGAACCGTACACTGGCACGCTCATCAATTGAAATAACAAAGTACTGCAGATTTGATGGGTCATACAGATACTTTGGGTCCAATATTCCTCTCTTTTTAGAGTAGGGGTCGTGCTTGATCATGCGTAGCCTTTTACATATTTTCTTAAAAGAAATCTTTTGACACAAAACATAAGTTTTAGCTTAATCGTTCCGTTCTAATAAATGTTCCGAAAACTGATTTCTAGCAATTTTATTAGATCTTTTGGACGAAAACAAAGTAAGAATTTTTCAAAATTACCCAATATCCATTGCTCAATTACTTTTGGACAAAAGAATTTTTCAAAACTTGGCAATTTATGGTTACTTGACTATTAAAACTTCCAACCTTTAAAAACCTTACCCATTACCCCACACTTAGAAGAACATTGTCCCTAATGTTCTCTAGAAAGAATATTTTAATACTTTAAAAATTAAGGACATTGACTTCTAAAATTCTAAGTTAGTTGCGGGGGTTACCCCACACTTAGAGATTTTAGTGCGTTATAATTGAAATAGGTTTGAGGAAGGATTACTTCCCTATAGTCGTGTTACTTTTCTAGTGTTGGGCCTTCCTACGGTCAATCTCCTACGTACCAGTCTTTTTTAATAATATTTCTGCATGAAGGACAAAAAGAGAAAGGCAGCATTTCCACTATATATAACTTTTTAGTACATGCTTTTAAAAAAAAAAAACTAAAAGATAAAATAAAGATAAAGTAGTCTATGGGATACTATCCTGGTCAATGTTGTGTTGGCGTTGCGAAATATCTGCAGATCTCATCATCCTCATCCTCTAGGCTCGGCAAGTACTCGAGAGGTTACCCTATATCTAACTCAGGGCCTAGTAGTGAATCTAGACATATATCTGACGGCATCTCCAGGTGGGATAAGTCTGATAAAGGCTCCTCGTCAGGTATGTTCCAGTGATCTCAAATGCCTGGGCCATTGGTGGCTCCACTGAAATGGGAATAGTGACTAGATGACAACCCTCTGGTAACTCAGTGACTGGAACTGGCTCGGTGACTGGGGCAGACGGTGTGATGGGAACAGGAGTAGCATGTACAGGCATGGCAGCTGAGTGAACTGAGGCCTGTGTGGAATGCCTACGCGTAGCTCGTCGTGTCGACTGAACACGGCGTGCTAGCCTAAATGAAGATGGGCCCAGAGTACTGCGTGGCATCCCCTCGCGCTGGACGTATGCTCTCAGAGCCTTGTAAAGAGTCTGCTGATCTTTGAGTAGTGCCCATGCGATATCAGGGTCATTCAACGTAGCTCCGTAATGTATCACTATCTTTGGCTCATGCGTATCTGGCAACTGTGTGTACTCAACTGGTCTCCTGTCTAAACGTCTAGATCGTCGAACGGGAGGAGCTGGTGGTGCTGTGCCGATATCCTCCTCAACACTCTCTAATATCAAATGCATTGGGCCTAATTGCCCTGTTGATGGCCTGTTCTGATCAGCACTGCTTCCGGATGAGTAAACTATAGGAGTCCTCCTCCTGCGAACGGGAATGTAAACTGAAGCTCCTAAGCTTGGCATTTCGCCTAAACACATTCAACAAACTTATAAGCACTAAGCGCAAGTATGGCGCTTAGTTGTTAGTACATAGAGATAATATCTTAAGACTGAAAGTAATTGAAAAGAAAATAATAAGTAATAAAAAGGATAAGCAAGGGGTGCCTCCCAAGAGTGCTTTGTTTATCAAGTCGTTACAGCTCGACTTTTCCTTGTCAGATCTTCAGAATGGATCAAAGGAGAAGAGGTGCTCCTCCTTATCGTGGTCTTCTAGATAGGCTTTTAAACGGTAGCCATTAACTTTGAAATTACCAGTAGGTCCTTCCAATTCCACGGCTCCGTGAGGAAAAGCGTGTACAACTTTGTATGGGCCACTCCATCTTGATCTAAATTTTTCCGCGAACTTCTTGAACCGAGAATTGAAGAGAAGAACTTTATCGCCAGGGGCGAACTTTGTAGGGATCAATTTTGCATCATGCGTAAGCTTTGTTCGTTCCTTGTAGATGTATGACGTTTCATATGCTTGGTCTCTCAATTCGGCGAGTTCGTTCATTTGCATTTTCCTATGTCTTCTGGTAACCGAGGGATCAAGGTTGCAAGTCTTCAGTGCCCAGAGTGCTTTGTATTCAAGTTCCAGCAGAAGGTGACAAGCTTTTCCATAGATCATGCGGTAGGGTGTACTTCCTAGAGGATTCTTGTAGGCAGTCCAGAATGCCCACAGAGGATCATCTAACTTCTCGGCCCATTTATTTCCATGATGGCTGACAGTTCGTTCTAAGATTCTTTTGAGTGCTCTGTTCGTGACCTCGGCTTGTCCGTTGGTCTGCGGATGATAGGCAGTGGACATCTTGTGGGTAACTCCGTATTATTGCATTACCTTCATAAACTGAGTATTACAGAAGTGTGTGCCTCTATCACTTATTATCGCACGGGGAGCACCAAATCTGCAGGAGAGAAGTGACTCATAGTGACTTCCCTCTAATCTAGGGTTCAATGAATGATTGTCTACACTCCACCTCCCCCATACCCTACTCTCGTGGGATTGGGTATTGTTGTTGTTGTTGTTGTTGTTGTTGTTTGGCATCGTTAGTCAGAAATGCTTGGGCTTAGACCCATCTAGAAACGTAATCTACTGCTACGAGGACATATTCTTTCCCGTTAGACTTTGGGAACGGGCCCATGAAGTCTAATCCCCATATATCGAAGATCTCGCAAGCTTGGATATTAGTCCGAGGCATCTCATTCTTCGTAGAGATAATACCTTGCCTTTGGCATGCGTCGCAATGCTTTACAAGCTCTTGCGCATCTCGGAATATAGACGTCCAGTAGAATCCTGACTCGTAGACTTTTCTTGCGGTTAAGTTTGCTCCATGATGACCTCCAGTTGACCCATGGTGACATTGGTGAAGAATCCCTGCTACTTGCTTTTCATCTACGCACCTTCTGATTATTTGATCCAGGCAAATTCTAAACAGGTAAGGATTTTCCCAGTAGTAGTACTTGGCATCCCTGAAGAACTTCCTTCTTCGGGAGGTACTCATCCCCTTTTGTACTACTCCGGCAACTAGGTAGTTGGCCATGTCGGCATACCAAGGAGTGTCAGTAAATTGTGATCCTATGGGAGTTTGTCCTAAACTCATAAGCTGTTCTTCCGAAAATTTATCTCTGATATCTCATTCAGTAAGTTTTTCCATCATTGGATTCTCCAAATGACTAAGATGATCTACTACGACGTTCTCTGCTCCTTTCTTATCTTTAATCTCAATGTCGAATTCCTGAAGGAGTAAGATCCATCGTAGGAGTCTTGGCTTCGCGTCTTGCTTTGTGAATAGATATTTAAGGGCTGAATGATCTGTATAGACTGTAGTCTGGGACAGGATGAGATAGGAACGAAATTTGTCAAAGGCGAATACTACGGCTAGCAGCTCCTTTTCCGTGGTAGTGTAATTCTCTTGAGCTCCGGTTAAGGTTTTGCTTGCGTAATAGATTGGATGAAGGTGTTTATCTACCCGCTGTCCAAGCACTGATCCAACTGCAAAATCACTCGCATCACACATGATCTCAAAAGGTAGACTCCAATTAGGAGCTATCATGATGGGTGCATGTGTTAGCTGCTCTTTCAGATAGTTGAATGCTTTTCGACATTCTTCATTGAAGAGAAACGGGACTTTCTTTCCTAGGAGATGAGTGAGAGGTCGTGTGACCTTTGAAAAATCCTTAATGAATCGTCGGTAGAAAACGGCGTGTCCTAGGAAACTCCTTACCGCTCTTACCGTGGTAGGTTCCAGAAGTTTAGTAATGGTCTCAATCTTAGCCTTATCAACTTCTATTCCTGCTTTAGAGATCTTATGTCCTAAAACTATCCCTTCTTTTACCATGAAGTGACATTTTTCCCAATTTAGAACTAAATTTGACTCTTCACATCGGGTGAGCATCTTGTCAAGGTTTGAAAGGCACGAATTAAAGGTACTACCAAAGACTAAGAAGTCGTCCATGAAGACTTCCATACAACGTTCAATCATGTCGTGGAATATTGCTACCATGCATCGCAGAAATGTAGCCGTTGCATTGCATAACCCAAAGGGCATGCGTCGATAGGCAAATGTTCCATAAGGACAGGTGAAGGTTGTTTTATCTTGGTCCTTTGGATCGAGGGGAATTTGAAAGTAGCCGGAAAAACCGTCAAGGAAACGGTATAATTCATTTCCTGATAGACGTTCCAACATTTGATTGATAAAAGGTAATGGAAAATGATCTTTCCGGGTTGCATCGTTTAGTTTACGATAGTCTATGCAAACCCTCCAACCGGTGACTTCCCGAGTTGGAATAAGCTCATTATTCTCATTTTGAATTACGGTCGTCCCTCCCTTTTTGGGTACCACTTGAACAGGACTGACCCATGGCGAATCAGACTTGGGATAGATCAGACCGGCGTCCAGAAGTTTGATTACTTCTTTCTTGACGACTTCTTGAATCAAAGGGTTGACCCTTCTTTGCCTCTGAACTGATGGTTTGAAATCATCTTCCATGAAGATCTTATGGGTGCAATAGTTGGGGCTGATCCCTTTGATGTCTGAGATCTTCCAAGCAATTGCCTCCTTATGTAATTTCAAAACTTGAATCAATTTCGCCTTCTCTTGTGGCGTGAGGTCTTTCGATATGATCACAGGGAGTTGCGATTCTCCTTCTAAGAATGCATACTCCAGATTGTCGGGTAACTTCTTCAATTCCAATTCCGGAGGCTTCTCGATAGATGGCTTCATTCTAGCTATCTCCTTTTGGTCTAACGAGTCGTACTGCTCCTAGAATTCTGATTCTTCAGTAGCGGTCACTGATGCAATCTGTTCTTCATTTCTGGAAATTTTCCTTCTTAATGCCTCCTCTTCAGAAACGTCTTCTTTAGTTTCGAAGGTAGGTTCGGGAAACTCCTCACAGTCTTCCCTTGACTGGGGTTCCTGATATACTGGAATGAAATCTATTTCTTCATTCGGTCTTCTCCTTATTAGAGGTAGAGGAATGCCTTGTCCTAGTGGTGCTATTTGAATAGTGTTGCCAAGAAAGTTACTTTCAAAGAGGGGAGATATGTGTTGACTAAGGTTTATGGCGGAATGTTTGTCGAGATTTTCTTCAGAAGGTGTAAAGAACAGATCCTTAGAAATTTGATCTTGACTACATATAGCCATAGTCTCTTCCAGGTATTCGTTGACGAATTCTTGAAAAGAATCAGAGAGATTCACATCTTCTTCCATAGGATGGTTCATGAGGCGATCAACATTGAATGTGATTTCTTCTCCTCCAACCCTTAACTTCAGAGATTTCTCGTGAACATCAATTACGGCCTTGGCAGTATTTAGGAATGGTCTGCCAAGAATGAGTGGGACCTTCGTGTCTTCCTCAATATCCATAATGATAAAATCAACGAGAAATGCGAACTTATCCACTCTAACTAGGACATCTTCAGCGATTCCTTGAGGAATCTTAACTGATCTGTCCACGAGTTGGATAGTCAGCCTGGTTGGCCTTAAGTCATTTAATCCTAGCTTTTTGAATAATGAATAGGGCATTAGGTTTACACTGGCTCCTAAGTCTGCTAACGCATTGCTAATTTGGACATCTTGCAGGTAGCAAGGTACCATAAATCTTCCTGTATCTCCTAACTTAGGGGGAATTCCATGCTGTAACACTAACGAGCATTCTTAACTTAAGGGCAAGCTAACTATCTCTCTTAATCTCTCTTTGTTTGAAAGCAGTTCTTTGAAAAATTTGGCGCAGTTCGGCATTTCTACTAAAGCATTTACTAGACGTACATTCAAATGCAGATTCTTAATAATATCCCAATACTTAGCAAATTGTGCTTCTTGTTTTTCCTTCCTAAGCCTACCTGGGAAAGGTATGCGGGCGCGCGGAATAATTTCCGGGGCCTTAGGAGAGATAGGTTCCGGTGGATTGATGACTGGGTCAATTGGCACAGGTTCCTTATCGGAAAAATCTTGTATGGGTATATTAATAGTTGTTTCTTTCCCTCCTCTAGTAATTACTAGGGCATCAAACTCACTACACTCTATATTAATTTTAGTGGTTAATCGTTTAAGCGTAAGCTGAAAATTAGTGATTAATTCTTCAAAAGTCTTTATTAAAGTGTCGAACTTGTTCTTGCATTCTATGACTTGAAGGTTTATCATATATTGCTTTTTCATAAATTCCACTAAAATTTCCTTAGAGTAGAGAGTAGGTTTGTGCAATGGGAATATTATATTATGATCCGAGCTATTTTACTGTTTGTGTGCCCATCTAGGGTAAAGATACCTTAGATTGGTTCTAGTAGCATTGGAGTTTTTAGGAATTTGTAAACTTTGAAGAGTGAGGGTGAGATCTTGTAACCTGGTTTCCAACATTTTTACTGTATGAGCGAAGACATCATCCTTCTTAGCAGCTTCATTGTTCCAATCTTCATGCTGTGTAGCTATTGCGTCCAAGAGATTCCATGCTTCGTCTGCTGTTTGGGACATGAAATTGCCTTGCGAGGCCATGCCTAAGAGAGACTTATCACCCTTGGTCAAACCATTGTAAAGCGTACAGATTATATCTGCCCGACTTAACGAATGATTCGGACATCTTTTAAGCATCATCTTTACTCTATTCCATGCTAGATACAATGACTCATTTTCTTTTTAAGAAAAGTTTGTGATGTCATTTCTTAAACAGGTTTGCAGGGAGGGTGGATAAAATTTGTTTAGAAATTTAGTGGCTAAATCCTCCCATGTACGGATTGAATTCGGGTTAAGTGCGTCAAACCATGCTGAAGTGTGTGCAGAAAGTGAATATTGAAAAAGATGAAGTTTTAAAATGTTTTTCTCGTTTGATTCCTTCTTAAAAGAGTCAAACAGACTGATAAATTTATTTATATGAAAGTTAGGATTTTCAGTCGGTAATCCTTGAAATTTACAGATCATACTGACTAGTTTAATCATGTGTGAACTGATTTCAGGAGTTTCTTCGGTTCCTAAGGTGATTGGTCCTCCTCTTTCCTCTAAGAATGACTTATGCATAAAAGCAAGGGTATCTTGTTGTTCCATTTTTTTATATTTTCTGTTTTAAAAAGAATTAAAAGTAACTTTTAGAAAATATTAATTTACTAAAAGGATCGATAATTTAATAAAAACAATTACTCTTGAAATTCGGTCACTAACCAGATCGGATATCTTAACTGATAGGAATTCTCACAGATTACTCGTATCGAGGTGGCCAGACCGACTACGGAGAGGCAGGATCCTTTTGGTTCCAATATAATTGGAGACTGTTTGGAAAATCCAATAACCAAGTCCGTGTATAATTGTCTTTCTTAGACACCACCAAACAATACTTTGTCTGCTTAAAATCTTTCTCTATCAAAATATTCGATTCCCCGGCAACGGCGCCAAGAAGATGAGGCAGCTGATATGCCACTAACGGACGGTTTTGTTTTGTGCAGTGTCGTTAGGTCGCACGATGTCCGATTCGGTAGCACACAGCGTCTTCGTTTATTTATATTTTGCGGGGCCTAAATTTACTTTTACTTTCTAAGGTGTAGAAGGTGTAAGTTAACCTAGTGTCTAATTTTATGCTGATTAACGAATTGAAAATCAAGTGGATAATTGTCTTTTAGTTAAATTACCTGGATAAAAGATAGTAGTTGATTTTAGCTAAAGGTCCTAAATACAGAAAAGTAAATAAAGTGTAAGGATATCCGGAGTATGCAGATCAGGGAAATGTTGACCAAGACATCAGTATTGGGTTAGGGAAAGGTAATTATGCTTATGTTAAGACTATGCTTGGATTGACGTAGATCTGGTTGGATGAGCCAATTACACAGACCTACTTATCTCCGAACTCTCAGAGTTCTCTTTGAGCAGTGACATGTATGTCACTTGGTCGTATAACTGAAGTGTAACAATACCTCAGAGGTTATCCTCAGTAAAGTACTAGGTTCATTACTGAGTTAAGCTCTAATCCTAACCCTCGTTATCAGTTTAGGTAACTGAATAACAATGTGCCGTGTTGATTGAACACTGATCACAAACGGAAGGATTCCGTCGGTTTTAGTTGGCAAAACCTTAAATGAAAACTAACAACCATTTCATCATACTAATGAGATCTCAACAAATCAAACATTATACAGCATTACAGTTAATATACTGATAGTAAAGCAGATAGAAACCTAATGAGTACCTAAACAGTCGATATGGCTAAGACCTAAGGTAACAATCAGACAAGAACATGCAATAGGCTTGGGTCATACAGTAAAGGCACTAACTAGATCTTAACAGCTCCTAAGAGGTCTCTTTGGAACAGTTCATAGGCATACTAGGTCATTCATGTCTCAATTCCTAGGTTTCGTGTCCTAAAAGTGCATTAGATGCATCTCGGGAACTCCGGCCATACCGAGTTCATAGAATCTTCAGATACAGTATAACCATGGGTCTTAATCCTATGATGTAGCTAATTTCATATAGGTGGACAAGTCCTGATCACAAACTAAGTTGGTCAATCCTTAAGATGCTAGTATACAAATCTATCAGACTTCCTAGTTCAGTATTATAACAGTAATCGTACCAAATTAACATAATTACGCTAACCCAAACTTCTATCATGGCAACATACAGATAAGTTAAGCTATCATGGCAATATCGAAACGCATTATTAAACATAAAAAGTAAGAATACATGTTTAATATAAAAGGCAAGCGTTTTGGATAGAAAACCTGAAAAGGCCGAACAAATCTGCCCGAGATCGTAGGGACTCGCCGAGATATCCCCCGGAAAATAAAAGCTAAGCTAACTACTACTAAAAACTAACTAAAAGATTGAAAATATAAATTGAATTGCAAGTTGAGTGTGTGTTGGAATGGATGGAGAAGGCCCTTTAAATAGACCAGAATTTTGCCCAAATACGCCTGGCAGGCCGTATGGCAGGCCGTATGGTGGCCCGTATTTGGCAGGCCGTATGTCTGGCAGGACGTTTCTTGGGGGCATTTGCTGGGCCGTGTGGTAGGCCGTACTCCATACTGGCAGCCCATATGGCAGCCTGTATGGCAGGCCGTATGTGGTGCTGGTCAGCCTTGATTCACTGGATCGTAACTTGATTTCTTGTCTTTCACCGTTTTCGCTCTAGAATCTTCGTTTTAGCTCCGTTTTACTTGATTCTTTTTGTATTACCTTTGTAATTACTTAATCTACAAAACCAACCGAAAAAGCGATAATTTTTCCAACAAAGTTTTAATCTTTATTGTTTTAGGGCTTAATTTAGGGGGGTAAAAACGTGACTTTTTGCCCAATATCAGAACTACACGACACATGATCTCGAACTCGGAACCGTTGTCTTTGCACTCAAAATATGGAGACACTATCTTTACGGATCCAAAAGTACCATCTTCACCGACCACAATAGCCTCCAACACATTTTCGATCAAAAACAACTAAACATGAGACAACGGCGGTGGATCGAAACATTGAACGATTACAATTGTGAACTTCGTTACCATCCCAGGAAGGCAAATGTAGTAGCCGATGCCTTAAGCTGAAAGGAAAGAATGGTGCCTCTTCGTGTCCGAGCTTTAAACATCACCATCCACACCAATCTCAATAGCCAAATCCGTGTAGCCCAAGATGAGGCTCTCAAAGATGAAAATATTTCTCAAGAACACTTGAACGTTCTCGTCTCTCGATTCGAAGTTAAGGAGACCAGACTCCGATATTTCGCTGGAAGAATTTGGGTGCCTAGTTATGGGGATTTACGAAGCCTTATCCTAGACTAGGCCCATAAGTCAATGTATTCGATTCATCCCGGTGCCGGTAAGATGTACCACGATCTCAAAGAACAATATTGGTGGACGTTGCTACTTATGTTGGAAAGTGTTTAACTTGTTTCAAGGTCAAAGCCGAACATCAAAGGCCATCCGGGTTACTTCAACAACCCGAAATCGCGCAATGAAAGTGGGAAAGAATAACGATGGACTTTATCATGAAACTACCAAAAATGATGGGCGGTTATGATACCATTTGGGTTATAATTGACCGTCTCACCAAATCCACTCACTTCCTAGCCATGAAAGAAACTGACAAAATGGACAAACTTGCACAACTTTACATAAAAGAGATTGTATCCCGTCACGGTGTACCCTTATCGATTATTTTCGACCGAGATGCCCGTTTCGCTTCTAGATTTTGGGGTGCCTTACAAGAAGCTTTGGAAACACGTTTAGACATGAGTACCGCATACCATCCACAAACCGACGGACAAAGTGAACGCACGTTTCAAACCTTGAAAGACATGTTAGGAGCTTGCGTTATCGATTTCGGAAGAGCTTGGGAAAAGCATTTGCCTCTAGATGAATTCTCCTACAACAATAGTTATCACTCGAGTATTAACACCGCGCCTTTTGAAGCTTTATATGGCCGCAAATGTCGTTCTCCTATTGTTGGACCGAAGTAGGTGACAAGCAAATCACCGGACCCGAACTCATCCATGAAACAACCGAGAAGATCGTTCAAATCCGAGAGAGGCTCAAGACGACCAGTAGTCGTCAAAAGATCTATGCCAACATTAGACGTAAGGATCTCGAATTCCAAATGGGTGACCGTGTAATGTTAAAAGTCGCACCTTGGAAAGGTGTAATCCGTTTCAGGAAATGTGGAAAGCTAAATCCGCGATATATTGGTCATTTTGAAATCTTGGAGCGTATTGGACCCATTGCTTACCGTTTTGATCTTTCGACTCAATTAAGCTCCGTTCATCCTACTTTCCATGTATCAAACTTGAAGAAGTGCCTTTCCAAACCCGAACTCGTCATCCCCGTCGAGGAGCTTACTATTGATGACAAACTTCATTTCGTAAAAGAACCGATTGAAATTGTGGACCACTCCATCAAGACGCTAAAACAAAGTAAAATCCCGATTGTCAAAATCCGTTAGAATGCCAAAAGAGGACCCGAGTTTACTTGGAAAAGACAAGATCAAATGCAAAGAACGTATCCTCACTTATTCGTAGAGTTGGCAACGCAAGATCCCGAGAAGGAAGCAATACCTACTACATCTACCTAAAGACGAAATTTCTTTTAAGGAGTAGATAATGTAATGACCCGCCTTTTTCTGTTTAATTTTCGTTTATTTATTTTAAAGTCTGTTATTAAATTATAACATCACCCTTTAATTTGCGTTTTTTAAAATTTATCGTACGATTAATTCAAGCACTCGCTTTTAGACTCGAGGGACTAAAGTTGTCAAAGGGTCAAACTAGTGACTAGTTCAACTAGTCAAAACCTCTCATCTACCATTCATTTCATCTTCCACCTTTTTGATACTTCCACTTTTTCTCTCAACTCATACATGAAAGATTCATCATCCATTTCCAATCTAGCAAGCTAACACCAAAATAAACTACATATTTGTGATCTACTAATCAAGACCTTCATTTTGGTACCAATTTCATTACTTGGGGCGAGCTTTTCAAAAACTCTAGATTTCTTGTTCTTGATCTTTAAACTTAAAAGTGTGTTAATTAGTGTCTATGGCTCAAGTCTAACATGAATATGTGATTTGTTTGCTCGTTCTTGACATTTTTGTGCAACTAGCTTGAACATGAAAATTGACTTGTTTAATCTTGAGATTTGATTGATTAAATGTTGATGATGTTAAAGTGCATGTATTAAATATGTTACTAGCATCACTAGCTTCAATTTGGTATGTAAGTTGACTTGGAAAGACTCCAATAACATGATTGATGAGTTTATGATTTTTGGGTTAGGGTTTGGTAGCCGTAAATGTGAATTTTGATGCATTAAATGCTTTGCAATGTTGTTTGTACGTGTTTAGTAGTATTGTATGCATAATTACCTACAAAATGGCATATTATATGTGCGTGTTAAGTTTCCGAATCATTAATTGCATTTATGCATGTTTAGTTGTATTCCTCATTAAATTACCTTTCCAACGATATAAGATACGTTTTTTGAGGGTTTACGGTTCATTAGTTGTGTTAAAATGAAGTTTGATTCGTGCATTAAGTGTTCAAAACTGCCCAGATTGCTGATCTGACACCCTGAGCGTCACTCAAGGCCCCTGGAGCGCCGCTCAAGGCCCCCATATGCCTATTTGAGCGCCACTTGGAGCTCGGCTCCGATTTCTGCTGACCAAACTCACTTTGTGATTTCACGTTTTCACCCCCGCTTAACCGCAACTCCGATTAACATGAAACTTGGCCAACATGCTTATATATGATTTCTCATCACGGAAAAATTGTCGGATACCCGACCCGATCCTTTGACTTTGACCAAGTTTGACTTTTAGTCAAACTTAACCAAATACGTATGCAATCGTTCTAACATGCTTTTATACTTATATCTTGCATAAAACTTGACAATTTGACTCACATGCTATATTAATCGAGTCGTAACGAGCCATAGGACTACTTGAACAACTTTGAACGACTTCATACTTTACCGATATTGATACAACCTATTTTTTAGGTCAAGACTAGCATTCGTTCTTGCACACGTTTACTTTGTGAAGTACCTATATACTCGTGCACTCGAGGTGAGATCATAGTCCCATATTTTCAACAACTTTTATTTCTTTAAATCATGGGATGAGAAACATATACGTTTTATACTTTATACTGTAACACCCCGTCAAAAATCCCTTTAACGGAATGTTAACGCTGGTCCCAGTGCTTGGCTTGACTTCTATGTAACAGCAATATTCTACAGCGGAAGAAATTAATACATGAGAATAAAACAAGCAAAACGGATCAACAATAATGTTGAGTGAATCTACAGGTTTTAGGTAAACAATACAGTATGTTTAAGAAACAATATTCTGAAAACATTTATTAGTGGAAGACCACCAAAGTTCAATGTTAAAAGCTTTTAGACAACACCGTTTCTCGTTTCAAAAGTTTGTTGACACTATCATGTCAAGTTTCAATCATTTGTAGACAACACCCTGTCAAGTTTTATCTCATTTGTTCGTAAACCACAGTTTAAATAACGTTGTATAGTATCTGAAAAACAGTTATTAGGAAAATAGTTTTGTTTCCATGACCACAAGATTTTACAAGTACAACCCCAAGTTGCAAAACGTTTGCATAATCTGAGCACCTGAATACTAGCAATGACCCGAGTATAGAAACCACTATACTCGCCCTTACCTCGTAAAATGTTAAACACTTGTTCGAGCGTATCTAATGTTCAAAGTAAATGCACCACAGTTAATATTGTAGGGTGAGGTTGTCAACCTAACAGATCCGTCAATCTAAATTGTGCTTACACCGATGGTATTAAAAGTATTCAAGCTAGAGGCTTTGTGAACAAACTCAATATGCATATATAGTACTCGAGTCAATACAAAAAGCATTTGATAATGTAAGTATAATGGCATGTATTCTCATCCCTGAAAACAAGTAAAAAGCGGGACTGTAGACTCACCTTTGAACAAAGCTCGGATTGAAAAGTGGACAAACAACTTGTACGTTTTATAGCCGAGTAATGCAACCTAAGTATACGTATTTAAGTTGGTCATTAATTATGTCTTAAACAAATGTGGTTTCATAGTATAAGTTGTCTTATTGCTCGACTCGACACGTTTCAAAGTAAAAGTCTACATACAATCAACTAGATCATGCAAGTCAAACAAAGTCAACCGAAGTCAAACTGAAAGTCAAACTTAGTCAAAGTAGTCAACTAAAGTCAAAATCAGCAGGTTCATGTCAAATGTTGGCCAACATATCAAACCTAAGTCAAACAACACGTTTTGGATCATAAATAGTCAATTTCACAATTTCAGTTTATCGTTGTGCACAAAGTTCATGTACATGTAGCAAACTTAGCATGTTATCTCATAGTACAGAACTCAAGTAAACATAGAAAACTCCAGATCATAAGTATACTCAAAATCAATTCCAAAAATTCAGGCCAGGGTCTCATACGATAATTAAAAGTCAGGAATCAGTAGGGGTACATTTATGGTTTGCCAAGTCAGTTTCTGACCGCGCACTGATTTTGTTTTGGCTATAACCGGAGCTAGGGACATGAAATTGATACAAGGTCAGTATCCATAGTTCAAGGACAAGTCAAAGTAACACATATCAAAAATAGAGCAATTTTTGTTTAGCCAATTTGTATAGTTTATTCATGCAAGTTGAATATTCAGTTTTCAGCTCAAATAAGAATTTACATAAAGTATGGCCCTATTGTGCCCAATGCATAAGGTTTCAGAGATTGATGTTAACTAACCATAAGTAACATATTATGTTAAGTTTTATTTTACAGAAGTATACATGCTGAATCAATAAACACAAACCACAGAGTATAAAACAGAAAGCAATTTGCAGATTCGATTCTAGTTTAGCTTGTCACATTCGCAAGCGATTATCCGAAGATCTAGATACAATTAGCCTATGATATCTACATGAAAGGTGAATTAATGTTTCTATACTTTTCAAATATGCAAAGCTTTAATCCCATAAGTTAACACATTTTATCATACAAGGCTGTTTTCATGCAAGTGCTGTATAATTCCACTTTTACACTAAATCAAGCATATCTTGAGTTATACATAAGCAAAAGACATGATATCCTAGTGTAACTTGAGTGTTTTTAAATTATCTTTCCAGTGATATAAGTTTCACAAGCTAATTCCTGACATATCAAACCCGTATTTCTGTTCAAGCAACTAAAACACAACGATAATTCAAATTGACATAACTTAATTATACGGAAACAAAATCAAGTGAATCCAAAGCCTAAAATCAATAGTTTTTTATGAGGATTCTAATTTTATCATAATATTTAACATTTAACAAAGTCAAATTTCTGTACACAACAAAATCAAATTCGGTTTTCATGTGAAACAATCAATTCGGTCAAATTAACGACTAACTACACATACAAACGCGATGAATCGAGCAATTGACTAACATATACTATAAAACTTTATGAAATCAGAATTTTTGAAGCTAGGGTTCATGTGATTATACCTTTGATCGCCAATTAAATTATACCAACGTGTAGAGGACGAACGGAATTGCAACGTCCGTGTAGAAAGTTTAATCTAAAAATCAAAATTGAGTGGTGCTAGGGTTGGGATGTGGTCAATGCAGGAGAGGGAGAGGGAGAGGGAGGAAGAAAGTGTCGACTGCCTTTTTCTTTTTGTGAGGGTTTTTACTAATTTTAGGTTTAGGCTAGTGTTAAATACTAGGGCTTAAAATCACTAATTAACAAATAAGTCCCTCCATTAAGCCCAAAAATTAAAATATAAGGGGAGGGGAGCATGGGGTCAGCCGATTGGCCCAAGTGGGGTATTCTCGGGCTATCGTTTAATAAAAGCGTGTAATCGTGGTCCGTTTCAAGTGCCGTTTAGTCGTACCGAAGGCCCTGAAAGCTAAACCGATCGTTTAACGCAACCAAACGTTAATTTATTAAAAACCCAATAAATTAAATATTTTTAAAAAGTTAATAATTTATAAATTAATTATTAAAAATAAACCCAAGCGTTTCGTTGTTCAAAAAGCGGTTATCAAAACCATATCGTTTTTATCGTATTTCTTTATCTGAAATATTTATTCGCATTAATATTAACCCATATTAATTATTGTAACCCTCCAAGGATCAAGTACGCATTTATTACCCATAAACACATAAACGTCAAGTAATCGCCGTTAAATAAACTACCAGAAGGTTAACGAAAGTAACGGAAAAAGTAGGGTTGTTATATTACCCACCTGTTATTAAAAATTTCGTCCCGAAATTTTAGTGAACGTCCGCCAAAGTAGTTTTCTCGGGAAACTTTTGCGGGTATTTCAGTCTCATCTGGTCTTCACGCCCCCACGTGAACTTTGGTCCTCTTCTCGCGTTCCACCGAACTTTAACGATAGGAATTCTTCTTTGCTTCAACTGTTTGACCTCACGGCCCAAGATTTCGACAGGCTATTCAATAAAATGAAGTTTGTCGTCGATACACAGTTCCTCTAAAGGAATAATCAAATTCTCATCGGCTAGGCACTTCTTTAGGTTGGATACATGAAAAACATCGTGTATACCGCTGAGTGCTTGTGGTAGCTCCAATCTATAAGACACCAGTCCAACCCTTTCGGTTATCTTGAACGGTCCAACATATCTAGGACTTAGTTTACCTTGTTTTCCAAACCATAGGACACCCTTCCAAGGTGATAATTTAAGCATGACTTTGTCACCAACTTGGAATTCTATGTCCTTCCGTCTAACATTGACGTAACTCTTTTGACGACTCCGAGCCATTCTCAATCGTTCCTGAATCTGTAGGACTTTCTCCGTTGTCTCCTGAATAATCTCAGGGTCTGTCAACTGACTATCTCCCAATTCGCTCCAACAAACGGGAGATCTACACTTCCTTCCGTACAATGCTTCGAAAGGTATAACTTTAATACTCGCATAGTAGCTATTATTGTATGAGAACTCAGCTAGTGGTAAGTACTTATCCCATCCGTTTCCTAAATCAATGACACATGCTCGCAACATGTCCTCAAAAGTCTGAATAGTTCGTTCGCTCTGGCCATCTGTCTGGGGGTGATATGCTGTACTCATATCTAAACGGGTCCCCATTGCTTTTTGTAATGACTGCCAAAATCTGGAAGTGAATCTGTTGTCGCGATCGGATATAATAGATATAGGCACTCCATGCCTAGAGACGACTTCCTTAATGTAGATCTGAGCCAAATTCTCCATTTTATAAGTTTCTCTTATCGATAAGAAGTGTGCAGACTTTGTGAGACGATCCACGATAACCTAAATAGTATCGTAACCTCCCACTGTTCTCGGCTGTTTCGTGATGAAGTCCATGGTAATACCTTCCCACTTCCACTTGGGAATCTCTGGCTGAGTTAATAATCCTGATGGCTTCTGATGTTCAGCCTTGACTTTAGCGCAAGTCAAGCACTTTCCGAAATAGGTAGCAATGTCAGGTTTCAAATTTGGCCACCAATAAAATGCTTTCAAATCTTGATACATTTTATCTGATCCCGGGTGAATTGAGTATCTTGACTTGTGTGCTTCCTCCAACAATAGTTCTCTCAATCCACCAAACTTTGGTACCCAAATTCGATTAACAAAGTACCGTGTTCCATCCTCTTTGATGTCAAATTTCTTATCCATTCCTCTGAGAAATTCAACATCGACATTTTCTTACTTCACGGCTTCTCTTTATGCTTCACGGATTTGCGATGTGGTATTCGTACCGACAACTATGTTAAGAGCCTTAACCCTGAGGGGCTTCTCTCGCTCTTTTCTACTCAAAGCATCTGCCACAACATTCGCTTTGCCCGGATGGTATTGAAGTTCGCAGTTATAATCGTTAAGTAGTTCCATCCAACGTTGTTGTCTCATATTGAGCTGTTTCTGATCGAATATGTGCTGTAAACTCTTATGGTCAGTAAAGATAGTAAGCTTGGTTCCATACAGGTAGTGTCTCCACATTTTAAGTGCAAAGACAACAGCTCCTAATTCAAGGTCATGCGTAGTGTAGTTCTGCTCACGAATCTTTAACTGTCGCGATCCATAAGCAATAACCTTGTTTCACTGCATAAGCACGCAACCCATTCCTTAACATGAGACATCACAATAAACAACAAAACCTTCACTTTCCTCATGTAGAGATAATATTGGTGCGGTTGTTAACTTCTCCTTCAACAACTGAAATGCGGTTTCTTGCGATTCTGGCCACTCATACTTCTTGTCCTTATGAGTCAACGTGGTTAATGGTCTGGCAATCTTAGAGAATCCTTCAATGAATCTCCTATAGTAACCAGCTAAACCCAAAAATTGCCGGATCTGAGTTGGCATATTTGGAGTTTCCCAATTCTTAACCGACTCAATCTTTGCTGGATCGACCTGTATTCCATTGGCCCCTACAACATGGCCAAGAAATTGTACCTTTGGTAACCAAAAGTCACACTTAGAGAACTTTGCATACAACTGCTCTTTTCTAAGCATGGTCGATATCGAACGTAGATGCTGTTCGTGCTCTTCCTTGTTCTTGGAGTACACCAATATATCATCAATAAATACAATGACGAATTTATCTAGGTATGGCTTACACACACGGTTCATGAGGTCCATAAACACTGTTGGTGCGTTCGTCAAACCAAATGGCTTCACTGTAAACTCATAATGTCCATAGCGTGTTCCAAACACCGTCTTCGGGACATCAGCTTCTTTGACTCTCAATTAGTGATATCCAGATCTCAAATCAATCTTCGAGGAACAACTAGATCCTTGTAGTTGATCAAAAAAGTCATCAATCATCGGTAGCGGATACCAATTCTTGATTGTCAACTTGTTCAACTCTCTATAGTCGATACATAATCTCACAGACCTATCCTTCTTCTTCTTAACAAACAAGACCGGAGTTCCAACTTGGAAATTCATGGTTATGTGACCCACCTTCTAGTACATATCACAAATTAGGGCATTACAACCCTGATGTTCCTCGCCATGGGAAGCTCTTGTAGTTCTAAAGGTACAAATCAGTATATTGTACGCGTAACAGGTGCAGCTGCTGGCACCAAATTAATTCAAAATTTGACGTCGCGGTGGGGTGGACGTGTAACCTCAGGACAATCTCTAATGGTCGGGACATATTCGGGTCTCTTAAATATCGGTTCAACTTTACTCACATGTGCCAGAATTGCGAGACATTCTCATATCATGTACTTCTGGACCTTCGAGTAACTAATGTAAGAGGACGGTGTACTGATCTCCTCTCCGTACACCATGAACATCGGTGTAAGGAATTCGAATAGTCTTCTGGCTGTAGTTGACTCGATTGTATCGTCAGATAACCAGTTTGTTTCAACCACAAGGTTAAAACTTCCCAGTTCAATAGTTCTATAGAGTACACGTTGTCTAAGGAAGGTACATGATAATAAACGTTATGACTAAATTCTCCAGCGTTACAGCTTCTATCAGCACCGGTGTTGACAACGTATATAAACATTATGGTTGATGAGTGAGAACAATTTAGTGGCGAACTTCATGGAAATGTAAATGAACAAGGTGTAATGTCAACTCAAACAAATCTGATATTTAAACGAAAAGGGTTGGTACAAAACTCCAGACGTATGTGTCTCACAGAAACAGACGATGTTTAGTTCGTGTCGATGTGTTCAAAGTTGGTTGGTAATGCTTGTGGGTATAATGAAAATGATCGCCGCTTAAGGAAAGTACGTTAGAACAGAATGAGAAGGTATACGGTAACAAGTAGTACTTACTAGTAACAATGAGGGGTGGTGGTAGTGATAAGTAGCGACAGGTTGTAATGAGTAGTGATGAGGGTAGTAATGGGTGAGTTATTAGATTGCATGCTCGCATCATAAGAATATACCTTTGTATATTAATGTGCACCCAATAAGGCATAATAGTTATCAGTCGGTAGGCTCGTGTTTGGGAAATAAAATCGTGGACGACGGGTGGCTGAATGATAGGTAAGTTGGAAATTGAGTGGACAATATCTACTACGTATTGTGCGGGCTGTTACCAGGAAATCATCCTCTAAAGGCGTATCAGAATTGAGTTGTGATGCACAGTAGTGAGTAGTAAAGCGTGGATGTGTTAGTGGTGACGAGTAGTACTTGGTAGTGGTAAGTAGTAATGATTAGTATTGAGTAGTAGCAAGTAGCAAGGGGGAGCAGCAAGTAGTATTTAGTAACGACAAACAGTGAGAAGTAGTGATCAGTAGTGACTAGCAGTGAGAGGCGGTGTTGAGTAGTAGTTAGTAGCGTTAAACAGTGTTGAGTAGTGGTATGAGGTGATGAGTGTGTTCAAGTAGTGTCTTTGTAGTGACAAGTAGTGATCGGTGGTGACGGACAGTGTCAAGCTGTGACAAGTTGTGTTATGATTATAAGTTACTTATAAGTTATAATAACAATTAATTTACACAGTGTAAGTTTCTACTCACATTTGGGGTTATACGGTTTATGTTCTAAACGTTGTTTATCCCGGTAACCTACTTGACTCGGCCCAAATTCCTTATTTTGTGATGTCGGAACTTCTATATGAGTTACCATAATGTAATCCCGGTCATTACATTACGCTATCTCACATTTCCATTCGACATCACTCCATAAGTTCAAGATAGCGTAGTCAACTTAATTCGTTTAAGTCTCGCGTCGTGTGTACGTATGCTATTCGTGATATGGTATTTAGTATAAGTCCATATCGTATGGGTATAAGGTGTATATGTACGTGATATAATGTGTAGCCCTACATGTCGTATTGTGAAGCAAATAGTACAGGTATAGTGTATAAATTTCATCCAAGACACACGGCTATAGACAAGACTTCACTAATGCACCCTACGATTAGACACACTAATGTATCCTAGTTCCCTATAGCCAAATCTATGATACCATATGTAATACCTTACATTTGGGGTAAAACCCACCCAGTGCCTTTCCTGCGAACAGGGTGACCACTGAGCGTACCTCAGACACTGATTTTACGGCCCGCATTTTCGCCAAACTGCCAACCCTCCTCTTTGCAAGGGATCGCAAGGGGTAAGAGCCAATGCTTCGTCACAGGTTACACTGTGAGAACCCCCTCTGAAACGACCCGTTCATATCACTATAAATGCAGTACGTTATTCATTGGTCCCATAGCGAGGTATTTGACCTCTATATGATACGTTTTAGAAATTATTGCATTCGTTTCATAAAAAGCAGACCATTATTATACATAATGCATGTTTTAAACAAGTGGGCGATTATTTAAGAAATAATCCCCATAATACATCGGTTTCCAAATACTACACACGTGACATAAAAGTTGAATATAATACATGACGAAGGTTTTATTGAATGCAACACTTCATTTAAACAAAAACATGAGACTCCATGCACAGCTTGCTTAGATAATGCAACAACGGAAGAATTTCTTAAAGACCTGAGAATAAACATGCTTAAACAGTCAACACAAAGGTTGGTGAGATATATAGGTTTAGCATCGATATAAATATAGACCACAAGATTTCATAGTTATAAATATATGTACACTCGCAAGTGTATAAAAGTATTCTATAAGTTGTTGAGCGCTTCGGTAACCATACTTAACCATTAATGTGGCATATTCCCTTTATTATGAAATCTCCCTACACTGTACCAAGTGTAGTAAAAACGAAGTACTATGCAACCGTTTACGATACTAGAGCGACTAGCCCGGTTGGGGTTGTCAAACCCGATAGATCTATCAATAGGATTCGCGTATACATGTTCTTACAACATGTAAATATTAGTTAACAAGCTATTAGGGAAGATATGCAAAGTGGTACAACTCAATGTAGAATATATTTTAAGTACTTGTATCTATGGCGTAAAACATAAAATGCATGTATTCTCATCCTAAAATATTAGCAGAGTTTAAAAATGGGACTATATACTTACAGCAGTAAAAGTATATTAATAATAAGTTTTCAACTTATTAAAAATATGACCGTCGTCCTTGGATTCACGAACCTATAACAATAATAACGATTCAGATAATAATACCACATATGAATAAAATAAAGCAAGTTCATAGAATACTTATATAATAATTTTTAACATTTTATGTTAGTAGTCCATTATTAGTAGTCCTTTGTTAGTAGTCCAAAATAGTCCGAAAAGTCCAACAGTCCAATAATCGGTATATATATATATATATATATATATATATATATATATATATATATATATATATATATATATATATATATATATATATATATAAATCTTAGAATTACCCCACGACGTATTGTATTCGTATTGTCTTTGCATCAACCCAGAGATGTATTGTATACATATTGTTTTAGAATTAACTAAGACGTATTGTGTACGTATTGTCTTAGGATTTATCAAAACGTATTGTATACTTATTGTGTTAGGACGTACCAAGAATATTATTATACATATATACAATCACAGAATTAACCAAGATTATAATATTTTGTTATACTACTGATATAATGTCCAAATATATATAGAATATAGGAAAAGTTAACAAGGATATGGTTAATATAGTTTTTATAATATAAATTTCGTCCATACAACGTTAATTTTAGCAGATTTTGTTTTGCTCGTCAAATATTCATTACAACTCCGTTTAAAGTGAATCAAATTGCTATGGATTCATTAAGAAGTAAATTTTACAAAACCAATTCGAAAAATTCATCCTAAGTAGTAATTTTTAGAGGTTTACCCTCTTTTTGTGTCGGTGGACAGATTTGGAAAAATCCCGGCATCCACCCAATATATGATTTTTGATAAAATACTTCCACTTTGTCTAAAATCATGAAAAAAATACTGGAAGTCTTATTTACATATACTAACATATTTCCAAAGTCTTAGCCACAAAATCAAAGTCTAAGATAGGTTTTTAATTCCCAACCCAAAACAGCCCGCTTTTTACTAAATAGAGATTAAATGATATATGTTAAGTTTCAAGGTGTTCTTCATATGTACAAGTTATAAGTTCTTATATTAACTTAATATAACATAATAATACATATAAATAAGTGTTATTAGAGTTAAGTTAGAAAGATTAGATTAGTTTTCAAACAAGCTTGGTGTTCACCAAAACAAGTTATAGTTTTTACAAGTTTTATAAGTATAATAAGATAGCAACTATACAAGGAATTGAACAAGGATTTTGAGAAGTATTTTACCTTGATTATGAAGAGGAAAGTTGCTGAGATTAAAGTATGATATGAGAGCATTCAAGTGTGTGTTTTTAGTTTAAGAAAATGTGGAGTAAAAATGAGTTAAAATGGTCCTTATTTATAAGCTTATAATTTTGGCTTTTAGTGAAAATATCTAAGATAAGTTAAATTGTATTAAGTCATGCATGATATATTAAATTGATTAGGTCATGGATGACATATTACACAAATAATTGCAGATTTTTATTGGTATATACCAATAGTAAATACTTCTAGAAGCTGTGTATAATACGGATAAAAATACCGTATGAATGCGAGTAAAATTCTTTGAGGAAATTGAACGGAAATACGAGTATAGCTATCCTTTATATGTATTGGTATATTATAAAGTGTATTCAATACTTGTAAGGATGTATTCACGCTCGTAATACATTATATGTAAATACATTTTAACATAAGTTAATTACGTCATTTAAATAGTAATATATATATATATATATATATATATATATATATATATATATATATATATATATATATATATATATATATATATATATATATATATATATATATATATATATATATTGTTTGAAAACTCTTTAAATTAGTAGTATGAAAATATATATATAATAATTTGTTAATATACTTAATGAGATATTTAATTATCATATTTTCAAGTTAAATATATATAAATCCATATATATACACAATAATTAAACAATTAAACAATTAAATCAAGTTCCGACGTTCGTGAATCGTCGGAATAAAAGGGTGACCAAAAGCTTGTGTAAAACTCTTTTCGGAGGTTCAAGATTTATTAAATGAGAAAATAGGGATTCGTCTTATCTTTTGACGTTATCACGGTTGATCTCCAGATTAAAGAAAATCTTTGTAATCTATATAAGATTTGATTCTTCGACGATTAAGGAAATTATGATCCTCTTCGATTTAATGCAATAATCTGTCTCGATTTCTCTGTCGGATATTTTACTATAAATCAACCTCCTACGTTTCCTTATTTCCACATCTCCCATCTTTTATTCTTTTTTCCTTTCTTCGTACTTCCAAAACATTTGTCAATATGCTCCATCCAGTTTTAATTCTTGATATATTCTTGACTATCACATCTATCATTCTTCTTTTTCATCTTCCACTGGAGGAATTCGTTAATTTCTACTATGCTCTTAGGTTTATAGTGTTCTTAGTTTTCCCGTGTCTTTATATTGCTATACTCATCGATATACACGGTTTATAATTTCTGCGTTGTCTTCGTGCTTATATTTTTCCTTATATTTTGGAGTTTCATGCTTCCGTCTTCTTTTCCCTACTTCAAGTCAAGCGAATAATGGTCTAGAATTCATAGATATGAAATTCGAAATGAACATAGCTAATGCTCTAAGAGAGAAATTGTAATAGCACAATTTGACTTGTGAAATTATCAGAATCCAAAGGAAAAGATAGAACTATCAAGAGAATATGTTCTTGATATGTTTAGAGATTAGATTGAATGTAAGAGTCGTGTAACATGGCACATGATGATGTTATGGTCTGTGAATCATTACGTTCCATTTAGAAACTCAACATGACTTACTGTAATATAATCACGTTGATCAAGTGTCGTTATATTATACTAACTCATGCTTCAGTTCCCAACATTACTTCAAAAACATTCATACTTTACTCTCAGAGGTTTCAGATATTTAGAAACTAAAACAGTTTTCTTTATCATGTGATACAGATAACGCGAAGGAATAAATGATTTCAGATAAGAATGGTTATGAAAATATCTTCAGAAATATGAAGGATATTTATAATGGAAGATACGATGATATCTTAGAATATTAAAGATAAGAGGATGATGAAGAATATTGTCCGCAAGAGTTTTAGAGTAAGGAGCAAGATATTTGCTAAGAATTTTAGCAGACACCGAATCATTTGGATTCTTTGAAGGTAGATTTCGTCCTTGTGATTTGTCCACAGCCTCCTTCAGGGTTTGTTCAATCCATTTTCCAGTTCCAAACCTTCTTTTTTTCTGTGCTTTGCTAACACAATATTCTTTATCATCAACTTTTGACTGTTACGGTTGTCTACAGTTTCTGCTGCTTCATTCAGCTTTTTCAAAACTTCATAGTACTGATTCGTAGGCTAAAGTGCTATTCCGGATTTCAGAATTATAATTCCAGGAGATAACATTATATGTATATGCAGAAATGATGTGAGATTCAAGAATAATTATTGATGCTTCTTGGGGTTTGGTATGGGACTTATTGTTACAAGATGTAGATGGGTACATGACAAGGTTTTATAGTGATCTTTCAGAGAGATTTAAGTCAAAGAGCAATAAAGTTGCTGGTAAGCTTACTACTAATGTGGTGGAATATAAAAGGTTCCCTAGTAATAATGGAGAAAAGACAATGTATATATCAAGGTTATAATAAGGCTACTCCGGATGAAAAGTCGAAGTTGTCTTTTTTGGATCTGTGATAAAATTCACTATTTTGAAAAGGGATTGTAAAGTTATTTTGGGTAATAATAATGCTAAAGGATCTGACACGGATACGTGTTGAACCTTTGCTTAGGTTCAAGTGTCCTCCGAATGCATATCTATATGCATATATTCTTCGTATGTATCGTGTGATTGGTTCATTCTCTCGATTGTTCCTTAGTTGAGATGTTTTCAAGAATTTTGAAGGGTTTAAATGCAGGTTGTCATCATCAATATCCGTATAATGAATTCGTCGTGAATCTTGAATGATACGAATATCTTTATGAGTTTTGTGAATGAAAGTGATGTTTTAGTATAGTTTAAATTTAAAGTATGATTTTGAAGGATGTAGGAACCTAAGAGTAATGTTATCTGTTTAATCTTGACCTGGATTCTGATTTGTCAAAACCATAATATGTAATTGAATTTGAATGAGAATGGTTGTTCTGGTTTCTATGAAAGAATGTATATTGTTGTGAAAGTAGTGAGTATGGTTAATGATTATTGAATAAGAATTGAAGAATGTACAGTATAACATATTATTTGTGAATTTATATAATTCTCGGGTATTTCCTACCCGTTAAAGTTTCACAAGTAATATTTTGTACAAAAGAATTTTTATTACAGTCTTTATGAAAATATATGTTTTTATATTTTTTACTGATGTAATATAGATTTAATGAGTTAATATACTATTAAACTCATTTGATTTTTGCTGGACCTAGAATGAATAACCCCTAAAACTTTAGAGATTACATAATTTTTGCGGAGTATTTCTTCAACGTAAATGAAATTATGAATCAATACTTCATTATTCATTTTTATTGATATTTCCTCGGTGATTGATGTTGGTGTTCGTAGAATTCTTGTGAACTTTGCAAGACACGAATGACGTTTTCTATAAAGTTTCGAGTACATCGAAAATGAAAGTGTGAAATCACGTACTCGAACAATACACTTGGTTTATTATGAAATGGAATCTATTGAGTTGAAGCAGATATTATAATTAATGATTGTTAAGTCATTAACGAAGGATGTACATCATAGTATATTAGTAATATGAATTAACCGAGTAGTATCTACCCTGTAACATTCACACCTAATAGCTTAGTACGAAAAGATATATCGTGGTTTAAAAACTCATATATATATATATATATATATATATATATATATATATATAAAATATACATATAAATTTTTCCAGAGGGAATGAGTTAATACTTCATAACTCGTTGATACAATAGGCTCGTTCTTGATTTGTGATGATGTCGGTGATTATGGAATTGGCGGAGCTTGTGATGTTGTAGGTGCTGCTGGTACTGGTGATGCTGTCGGTACTGCTGGTGCTGCTTGTATAACAAGTCTATTTTGTAACGTACGCACCATTCCTGTCAGGGTTTCTATTCTCCCCTATATCATCTCTATCCATCCACTCATCTTGATTTATGGTTATGATTAGAATAAATAATCTTTAAAACTTTAGAGATTACATAATCACCTTAGAATATTTCTCCGATGAAGTTATGAATCAATACTTCATCGTTTGATGTTGTTGGTATTCCTTGATATCTACAGGGCGTATGACGTTGATGCTCGTGTGATAGATTGTGATGTTAGGGCTTGCGATGCGGATGTTATTGGTGGTGGTAATGGTACCATTGGTGTGGATGCAGGTGGTGCAGTTGGTGCTTGTGGGGCTTGTGATGCTTGTAAGTTCTGCATCATATTCTCTAAAGCCACCACTCTAGCGCGAAGCTCGTTGACTTCTTCTAGTACACCGGGATGATTGGCGGTTGGAACGAGAGGATGAATAAGATCTAGATGTTTAGATAATATATAATCGTGGAGAGATACTCTGGAAATGAGGGTGAAAATAGTGTTTCGAACTGGTTCGCCGGTAAGTGCTTCAGGTTCTTCGCCAAGAGGGAAATGTGGTGGATGAAAGGGATCACCTTCTTCTTGTCTCCAATGATTAAGTAGACTGCGAACCCATCCCAAATTCATCCAGAATAGATGATGGCTAATTGGTTGATCCATTCCAGTCACACTGGTTTCGGAGCTCGAGTGAAACTCCATATCGGAATCCGAGGGACTTGAACTTGTGGAGAGTTCCATTTCGTACGATTGAGTAAAGGATTTTTTGATATGAAATGATTTTCGACTATCGGATGGTATTCTAATTACATAGAATATATATATATATATATATATATATATATATATATATATATATATATATATATATATATATATATATATATATATATATATATATATATATATATATATATATATATATATATATAGAACAAAAGATTTCGTAGATTACGGAGGAATTTACGGAATATGTCAGGCAAAGTTTACAGTAACAGATACGCTAAGATATGATTTAGCAGATATACTAAGATATGAATTTTGTCTATACACCATTCATGCAATCAATGCAGTAAGATGTGCCTAGACTAAGAATGATAAGCAAGTAATTTCTGACAAAAAATGATAAGCAAAACTTTTGACATGTAGACATGGCCGACGTCCAGACTAACTAATGCATCCTAACAACTATCAGTTAGACACACTAATGCAAGACCTGGTTCGCTAAGACCACCACTCTGATGCCAACTGAAACGACCCGTTCATATCACTATAAATGCAGTACGTTATTCATTGGTCCCATAGCGAGGTAATTGACCTCTATATGATAAGTTTTAGGAATTATTGCATTCGTTTCATAAAAAGCACACCATTATTATACATAATGCTTGTTTTAAACAAATGGGCGATTATTTAAGAAATAATCCCCATAATGCATCGATTTCCAAATACTACACACGTGACATAAAAGTTGAATATAATACATGACGAAGTTTTTATTGAATGCAACACTTCATTTAAACAAAAACATGAGACTCCATGCACAACTTGCTCAGATAATGCAACAGCGGAAGACTTTCTTAAGGACCTGAGAATAAACATGCTTAAACAGTCAACACAAAGATTGGTGAGATATATATAGGTTTAGCATCGATATAAATATAGACCACAAGATTTCATAGTTATAAATATATGTACACTTGAAAGTGTATAAAAGTATTCTATAAGTTGATGTGCGCTTCGGTAACCATACTTAACCATTAATGTGGCATATTCCCTTTATTATGAAATCTCCCTACACTGTACCAAGTGTAGTAAAACGAAGTACTATGCAACCGTTTACGATACTAGAGCGACTAGCCCGGTTGGGGTTGTCAAACCCGATAGATCTATCAATAGGATTCGCGTATACATGTTCTTACAACATGTAAATATTAGTTACCAAGCTATTAGGGAAGATATGCAAAGTGGTACAACTCAACGTAGAATATATTTTAAGTACTTGTGTCTATGGCGTAAAACATAAAATGCATGTATTCTCATCCCAAAATATTTGTAGAGTTTAAAAATGGGACTATATACTCACAGTAGTAAAAGTATATTAATAATAAGTTTTCAACTTATTAAAAATATGACCGTCGTCCTTGGATTCACGAACCTATAACAATAATAACAATTCAAATAATAATACCACATATGAATAAAATAAAGCAAGTTCATAGAATACTTATATAATAATTTTTAACATTTTATGTGAGTAGTCCATTGTTAGTAGTCCAAAATTCCAAAATAGTCCGAAAAGTCCAACAGTCCAATAATCGGTATATATATATATATATATATATATATATATATATATATATATATATATATATATATATATATATATATATATATATATATATATATATAATCTTAGAATTACCCCACGACGTATTGTATATGTATTGTATTTGCATCAACCCAGAGACATATTGTAGTGACCCGAACTTTTCCATGTTTATATATATTAATTGAGATTGATATTTACATGATTAAATGTTTCCAACATGTTAAGCAATCAAACTTGTTAAGACTTGATTAATTGAAATATGTTTCATATAGACAATTGACCACCCAAGTTGACCGGCGATTCACGAACGTTAAAACTTGTAAAAACGACTTGACGATATATATATGGATATACATATGGTTAACATGAGATTATGATAAGTAAGTATCTCCATAAGTATATTAACAATGAGTTATATACATATAAACAAGACTACTAACTTAAGGATTTCGAAACGAGACATATATGTAACGATTATCGTTGTAACGACATTTAAATGTATATATATCATATTAAGATATATTAATATATCATAATATCATGATAATATAATAACTTAACATCTCATTAGATATAATAAACAATGGGTTAACAACATTAATTGAGATCGTTAACTTAAAGGTTTCAAAACAACACTTACATGTAACGACTAACGATGACTTAACGACTCCGTTAAAATGTATATACATGTAGTGTATTTAGATGTATTAAAATACTTTTGGAAGACTTCAAGACATATATCAAAACACTCATACTTAACGAAAATGGTTACAGTTACTTTCCCATTCTTTTCTTTCATCAAGAATTCTAGTCGTATTCCTACCCGTATTATACACAGCTTCAAAACGTACTTACTATGGGTATATACCAATAGGAACTAGCATGGGATTCCACTCTTGATTATGTCATCTATGACTAATCAATTTTAACTTCTACCATGAGCTAGTCAACTAACTAGAACTCCTTTTAACCCCACTCACCACTCACCAATTAACACTCATCATTCACTCCATTTCACTTCCAAATCTCTTTCTAATTCTCTCTCAACACACCCACACTATTATGAACGTATTTTTCCAGTAGTTAATCATCATCTTCATCAAAAATCACTTCAAGAATCAAGCTATAATCATCATAGGAAGAACACTTCAAGAATACTTCAAAAATCCCTTCAAGTTTACTAATTTACTTCCAAGCTTTCTAATCCATTCCAAGTAATCATCTAAGATCAAGAAACCTTTGTTATAAACAGTAGGTTATCTTTCTTATTCAAGGTAATATTCATATTCAAACTTTGATTCAATTTCTATAACTATAAACTATCTTAATTCGAGCAAAAATCTTACTTGAACTTGTTTTTGTGTCATGATCCTACTTCAAGAACTTTCAAGTCATCCAAGATCCTTTGAAGCTAGATCATTTCTTGTCACTTCCAGTAGGTTTACCTACTAAACTTGAGGTAGTAATGATGTTCATAACATCATTCGATTCATATATATAAAACTATCTTATTCGAAGGTTTAAACTCGTAATCACTAGAACATAGTTTAGTTAATTCTAAACTTGTTCGCAAACAAAAGTTAATCCTTCTAACTTGACTTTTAAAATTAACTAAACACATGTTCTATATCTATATGATATGCTAACTTAATGATTTAAAACCTGGAAACACGAAAAACACCGTAAAACCGGATTTACGCCGTCGTAGTAACACCGCGGGCTGTTTTGGGTTAGTTAATTAAAAACTATGATAAACTTTGATTTAAAAGTTGTTATTCTGAGAAAATGATTTTTATTATGAACATGAAACTATATCCAAAAATTATGGTTAAACTCAAAGTGGAAGTATGTTTTCTAATATGGTCATCTAGACGTCGTTCTTTCGACTGAAATGACTACCTTTACAAAAACGACTTGTAACTTATTTTTCCGACTATAAACCTATACTTTTTCTGTTTAGATTCATAAAATAGAGTTCAATATGAAATCATAGCAATTTGATTCACTCAAAACGGATTTAAAATGAAGAAGTTATGGGTAAAACAAGATTGGATAATTTTTCTCATTTTAGCTACGTGAAAATTGGTAACAAATCTATTCCAACCATAACTTAATCAACTTGTATTGTATATTATGTAATCTTGAGATACCATAGACACGTATACAATGTTTCGACCTATCATGTCGACACATCTATATATATTTCGGAACAACCATAGACACTCTATATGTGAATGTTGGAGTTAGCTATACAGGGTTGAGGTTGATTCCAAAATATATATAGTTTGAGTTGTGATCAATACTGAGATACGTATACACTGGGTCGTGGATTGATTCAAGATAATATTTATCGATTTATTTCTGTACATCTAACTGTGGACAACTAGTTATAGGTTACTAACGAGGACAGCTGACTTAA